>NC_139218.1:8901192-9093692 GCF_055691185.1 Crinia signifera
ACACATACTCCGCACAGTTATAGCCATGGTGGGGAATAGAACCCATGACTTCAGTGCTGTGAGGCAGTAATACTAACCATTACACCATCCGTACTGACCTGCACACATACTCCACACAGTTATAGCCATGGTGGGGATAGAGCCCATGACCTCAGTGCTGTGAGGCAGTAATACTAACCATTACACCATCCGTACTGACCTGCACACATACTCCGCACAGTTATAGCCATGGTGGGGATAGAGCCCATGACCTCAGCGCTGTGAGGCAGTAATGCTAACCATTACACCATCCGTACTGCCCGTATATATAACACATGGTGGGGATAGAGCCCATGACCTCAGTGCTGTGAGGCAGTAATGTGACACCATTACACCGTCCATCAGTGGCGTAACTAGATACATGTGGGCCCCATAGCAAAAGTTTGTAAGGGCCCCTATTTATCACCTAATGCTGAAAAATATATACAGCACATGTAACCTTGACAGGCAAAGTGGGCCCCTCTCAGCTCTGGGCCCCATAGCAGCTGCACCCCCTGCACCAATGGTAGTTACGCCCTTGCCGTCCATACTGCCCTGTATATATAACACATGGTGGGGATAGGACCCATGACCTCAGTGCTGTGAGGCAGTAATGTAACCATTACACCATCCGTACTGCCCCGTATATATAACACATGGTGGGGATAGAACCCATGACCTCAGCGCTGTGAGGCAGTAATGCTAACCATTACACCGTCTGTACTCTCCTGTATATATAACACATGGTAGGGATAGAACCCATGACCTCAGCGCTGTGAGGCAGTAATGCTATAACCATTACACCGTCCGTACTGCCCCGTATATATAACACATGGTGGGGATAGAGCCCATGACCTCAGTGCTGTGAGGCAGTAATGTGACACCATTACACCGTCCATACTGCCCTGTATATATAACACATGGTGGGAATAGAGCCCATGACCTCAGTGCTGTGAGGCAGTAATGTGACACCATTACACCGTTCATACTGCCCTGTATATATAACACATGGTGGGAATAGAGCCCATGACCTCAGTGCTGTGAGGCAGTAATGTAACCATTACACCATCCGTACTGCCCCGTATATATAACACATGGTGGGGATAGAACCCATGACCTCAGCGCTGTGAGGCAGTAATGCTAACCATTACACCGTCTGTACTCTCCTGTATATATAACACATGGTAGGGATAGAACCCATGACCTCAGTGCTGTGAGGCAGTAATGCTATAACCATTACACCGTCCGTACTGCCCCGAATATATAACACATGGTGGGGATAGAGCCCATGACCTCAGTGCTGTGAGGCAGTAATGTGACACCATTACACCGTCCATACTGCCCTGTATATATAACACATGGTGGGAATAGAGCCCATGACCTCAGTGCTGTGAGGCAGTAATGTGACACCATTACACCGTCCATACTGCCCTGTATATATAACACATGGTGGGAATAGAGCCCATGACCTCAGTGCTGTGAGGCAGTAATGTAACCATTACACCATCCGTACTGCCCCGTATATATAACACATGGTGGGGATAGAACCCATGACCTCAGTGCTGTGAGGCAGTAATGCTAACCATTACACCGTCTGTACTCTCCTGTATATATA
This sequence comes from Crinia signifera, assembly GCF_055691185.1. Lineage (NCBI taxonomy): Eukaryota > Metazoa > Chordata > Amphibia > Anura > Myobatrachidae > Crinia > Crinia signifera. The sequence continues at coordinate 8,902,826 of NC_139218.1, forward strand.
ACACATGGTAGGGATAGAACCCATGACCTCAGCGCTGTGAGGCAGTAATGCTATAACCATTACACCGTCCGTACTGCCCCGTATATATAACACATGGTGGGGATAGAGCCCATGACCTCAGTGCTGTGAGGCAGTAATGTGACACCATTACACCATCCGTACTGCCCCGTATATATAACACATGGTGGGGATAGAGCCCATGACCTCAGTGCTGTGAGGCAGTAATGTGACACCATTACACCATCCGTACTGCCCTGCACACATACTCCGCACAGTTATAGCCATGTTGGGAATAGACCCATGACCTCAGTGCTGTGAGGCAGTAACGCTAACCATTACACCATCCGCACTGCCCTGCACACATACTCCGCACAGTTATAGCCATGGTGGGGAATAGAACCCATGACTTCAGTGCTGTGAGGCAGTAATACTAACCATTACACCATCCGTACTGACCTGCACACATACTCCGCACAGTTATAGCCATGGTGGGGATAGAGCCCATGACAATGCTTCTTTATTGAAGATTGCAACCTTTTGTACAAAAATATATACCATTTCATATACAGTATAAAATATAATTTCACATAAATTTACAAACATCAATTTGATCCATATCCCCATACCTTCCCACCATCCCCCCACCCCTTTTTTTTTTTTTTTTTTTTTTTTATTTCCCACCTTCACCACCTAACAATCTTATACAAAATAAACTTTCCTATTCTGTACTTTCTCCTGATCCTGAGCTCCACCATTTCTCCTTCTCCAAAACATCCACCCTGACCCATACCCTCTCATACTCATACCTTCCCATACATCTCTCCTTCCACTCCACTTTTAAACTTACCATCATTTTTACCTTATCCTCCCGTCCTTCCATCTTCATTCATTCTCACTACATTCATTCCTATCATACCTCTCCTCCACCTTCACCACTATACCCATCACCTTTAATACAGAACACATTCATTACCCTTACCCACAAGACGCCTTTCATCTCTTCATTTACTCCCCCCAACCATTTTCTCCACCTACATTTATTTTTTAAGTGAAGGATCTGGTACTACCAAAACATGTATGTAAAACATTCTTTTATTTCATATTCCATATTCCCCCTATTTTGTGTGAAAATAAAAAGAACAGAGTCCCAGTATGTTCCAGGTTCTACTATTTGCCACCTACTAAGGAGGTTTCAACCGGCCCCACAAGCGAGACCAGCTGATGGCATCCAGCTTCTCCTTTTCCATTTCCATCATTACCTTCACCTCATGTAGAATAAGACCCACCACCGTCCTAACAGGGAGGATCTTTTGTCTCAATATAACATGACACCGTGCATTCCACGTGTGATACCTGACTGCTAAACTAATCATATAAATTGTGCATAAATCAAAATTCCCATAACCTTTGAATGCCCCATAGACCCACTCCGGGTAACTTAGCCCCGAAAGACAAGGGATCCCTAGAGCAACTGAGACATCTTGATAAATGTTTACATTGAAGGGACATTTAAGAAAGAAATGGTCCATTGTCTCCTCCTCCCCAGGACATTCCTCACGTGGACAATCACGGGTATTGGCACCTCTAAACTTAATATTCCCTTTAACGTAAAGTCTCCCTTGGAAAGAAAGCCAGGCAATGTCTCTAAACTTCAGTGGGATCCTTTGCTCATTAAGCAGTTTCAACCCAGCTGAACAGACATCCCCTGGGCAATCTCTCAAAGCCAGTGGAGCATAAAAGTAGGTCTGCAAGATCCTCTTCCCCATCTCCTTTCTCGAGAGATCTCTCACATCACCCACCTTCAAACTCCACTTGGTAATCATCTTTATGGATTGAATCACGTAAATCGGAAGGTAACCTCGCCTGGTCCAAGGTCTTCTCAACCGACCACCATCTATCCATGTTCTAGAATAAGGAGACATCCATTCCATGAAACCATGTACCCATCGAGGGGGGTTGTCTAAAAATAGACCTCCCACATTCAATTTCAAAAAAGTTGTTACAAAAAGGACTACAGGATTGACCATTTCCTGGCCCCCTTCTGCCCTCGATCTGTACGTGATTCCTCTCTTGACTATGTTCATCTTGTTTCCCCAGAACATCTGAAAAAACACGGAACATAATCTAGACCACAAAGACTGAGGCAAAAAACAGACATAGCTGATGTAAAGGAACATTGGTATCAAATAAGTTTTGCAAATGTCAACCCTTTCTCTCAGGGAGAACTTGCACCCTTTCCAGAAATTGACCTTCTTGGTGACATCATCTAGCTTTCTTCCCCAATTTAGCAAGGAATAATCTCCGTGATCAAATTGGATGCCTAATATTTTGATACTATCTTTAGGCCTGGGGAGGGTGTCCGGGAGAGAAAATTCTTTCCCTCCCTCCCCCATCCAGAAAACTTCACACTTGTCCTGATTTATCTTCGAACCAGACGCCTCAGAAAAATCAGTCACTAGTTGGTTGATGTCACTTGCCTCCTCCTCCGCTGACAAGACCACCGTAACATCATCTGCATAGGCTACCACCTTTAGAGTACACTCCGGTGACAGCTGCACCCCTTCCAACCTGCTGCTCTCAATCCTCCTCACGAAAGGATCAATTGCAAACACGTATAAAAGAGGGCTCAGGGGGCAACCCTGACGCACACCCGAGCTTACCCCAAATTTGGGCCCTACCCAACCATTCACAAGCGGGAAGCTCTCGGCCTCTTTATAAAGAACCTTTAACCAATTGACCATTTTTGACGGAAAGCCATACCTTTCAAGTAATTTCCAAAGATACTCATGATTGACACGGTCAAAAGCTTTAGATTGATCCAAGGCCAGCAGGAATTTTCCTTCCCCCCCAGCCCTGCACCGCTCCACGGCTTCCCGGACACCAAGGACCGCACTAAAAGTGCTACGCCCCTTCACTGTACAGTGCTGGGAGGGGGAGAGAAGCCTCTCAGAAAACTCCATTATTCTGTTAAAGAAAACTTTTGCCAAAATCTTCCTGTCCGTATTAAGAAGAGCGATGGGGCGCCAATTCTCAATACGGGCTGGGTCTTTTCCTTTGGACAATAAGATTAGAGCCGACCGTCTCATGGAAGGAGGCAGATTTCCTTCCTCCAAACTTGCATTGAACACATCCGTGAGACGGGGAGCTAATACATCAGAGAATTCCTTATAGAACTCCGATGTTAGACCATCCGGTCCAGGTGACTTTTTTGATGTCAAACCATCAATTGCTTCCCTAACTTCCTCTACTCCAATCTTATTGTCCAAACACTCAAGAGAGCCATCTGGCTCCATCAGACCTGGTGTCTCCCTCAGAAAAGTCTCCATCTTCTCTCTGATAGGTGCTTGCTCAGACAAGAGATCAGAATAATAGGCTCTAATGACTTCCAGGATGCCTTCCCTCCTCTCCTGAAGCACACCCCTTCCATCATATAGGCCACTGACTTCTCTTGCCTCGACGGCTTTTCTACAATTCTGGTAGGGATCCGGTGAGTGGTATGTACCATAATCCCTCTCCAGAATCAAAGATGCCAATCGGTTATACTGAAATTCCTTCATCTGAGCCTTCACCTGGGAGATTTCCCCACCATCTCCACCCTCAGAGATCAAGAAATCCAATTTCCTTTTAAGAACATAGTAGGCACTCTTTTTTTTCAATCCTCTGTTTTTAATCAGTCTTTTGAAAAAACCTTGGACCTTCTTTTTCATTTCCTCCCACCACTCTGATTTACTCCATCCTGCCTCCAACAGTGATTCATGATCCTCAAAGAGACCTCTGAGAGACTGTTTCACACTCTCTTCCTTTAGGAGCTCTGAGTTCAGCCTCCACAGACCCCTCCCTTTCTGGATGGACTGTGAAGCATTCAATGAAAAACTAAGAAAGCAGTGATCTGAAAATTCTACTGGCTCCACCTTGGAAGGCAGAGTTTTCGAATTTGTTTTGACAAAAAATCTATCTATTCTACTTTTATTCTGACCGCTATAAAAAGTGTACCCAGTGAGGTCCGGAGTATGCCTAATATGGACATCCACCAGACCAGCCTCTCTAACCATTCTAACTAAATAATTTGCATCATAGCCCAAGGTCCTACTGCTTCTGGTACCTCCTCTGTCTTTGGTTCTTACAACAGTGTTATAATCACCACCAAAAACGACCTGTTGGGCTGTGAATAAGAATGGTTTTATCACCTCAAAAAGACATTTCCTATCCCAAGCTTTTTGGGGACCATAGATATTGATCAGCCTTAGGTCATGTCCTCTAAAGGTGACATCCAAAACCATACATCTTCCTACTTCAATTTCTATGATTCTGTGCACGGTTACCATGTCGGAAAAAAGTACCGCCACCCCAGTATACGGCTCGGCTGCAAGAGACCAGAATGAGGGCCCCCTACTCCATTCCCTTTTAGCCTTATGCAAGGCTTCTAGGGTCCTCAGTCTGGTCTCCTGGAGGAAAAAGATGTCTACCTCTGCTGTTCTAAAAAAATCAAAAGCCATGAACCGAGCTCGCTCAGAATGTATAGAAGCCACATTAATTGTGGCACATCTTATGGGGTGAGGATCCATGCAAAAAACCATAGTGTAGGGCAATACCAAATCCTTTACTTATTTACACCAGACCCACCACCATCCTTACATTCACCACCACCCAACACATCCATATCCTCAGCCATACCCTCAGACAAACCATCATTCCTTTTTACAGGATCAGGAGGCCTGTCTGAGACATTTAGCAAGTTGACTCTGTTTCTTTCCGGGTCACCTTGCTCTCCTTCATCCCTTGTCACCACCTCTCTGTGTATTGTTTCATGCTCCCCTTCTCCCTTTTTCTCTTTTGAACTAATTAATTTTACCACTTTCCCTGTCTCCAAGGCTACTTTTTCTATTTTCTCCCCGTTTCCTTCCTCCTTCTTACTTTTCTTCCCTTGCGTTTTCCCTTTCTTATTTGCTTTTTTCTTCTTTCTCTTCCCTACTTCTTTCTCAACTTTCCTAAGAGCTAAAGTCTCCCCTTCCTTATTGACTTCCTCCTCCTCCTCCTCCTCCTCACTATCCTCATCTTCTTCGGAAAAAACTAGAAACCTGTTGGATATGCTCACTATCTCTTCATCCCCTTTCCTTTTTGTGGCACTTTTCCTCTTCCTCACTTCCTGAAACTGTTCCTCCCTTTCTGAATCTTTGTCTCTTTCCCAAACTACCAGAGTCTCCTCTTCTACTGTAGCCTTTTTGAATTTCCCCTTTGTTCCCGCTCCAGGTGTTCTATCCATATGGCGCATAGATTCTGGGCATCTACTGTAGGGATGCCCCTCAAGGCCGCACAAGTTACATTTTACTATGTTACACGACCTCGAGGGGTGACCTGCCTCGTTGCAGAGGGAGCATTTTACGTTTCCACATTCACTGCTCATATGCCCCTCTTCGCCACAACGAAAGCAGGTCCTTGGCTGGCCTGGATAGAACACCTGTATACGGTCTCTCCCGATATAAGCAGCCGAAGGGAGATGTTTTGTCCTTCCTTCAACTTGGTGTAATCTTATCTGCACAGACCATGCACCTCCCCAGACTCCTAAGGTGTGTCCAACCTTAACCATGTCCCCTATCCAGATGCATTGTCTACTCAACCAGTACTTTATGTCGTCAGCTGGGATAGTTTCATCCCTCACCAATATCCTTGCTCTGACATTCTCTGGTTTTGACACTGATACAATTTCATAGCCCTTATAAGCTTCTTCAAATTTTCTTACTTGCCATTGGTCTACAACCTCATTCATTTTCCTCATAAAAACAAAACTGAGATCAAAAATTTGAGACCTTTCTGGATGAATACATGCCGTTAGGTCATGAGCACTGCAATCCAGAGTAAAGATTAAATTAAGAAATTTTTCTTTTGTGGGGACCGGATCTGACTGAACCCACTTAAACTGTATCACATTTCTCCTTCTCTGAATTACACTCTGGCTCATGACCTGACTTTGTCTGTCTTCATTTCTTTTATTTGTTTGTTTTATCATATTGGCATAAGATATAGGTGCTGGCATTTGAATTGGGTCTGGAGTTCCAAGCTCAGAAACTCCAGTACCATCACCGGCTTTTACCTGCACTTTCTTTGTACGGATGTTTTCTGCAATCAACTTGAAAGCAGCCCCAGCTCTTTCAGGTACTAGTACATCCCCATATACAGTTTGCATTATTTGTGCCTCATTAGCCTTTAAATTTGCCTTATTTAAACATTTTTGGCCCTGTGCCAACTTTTCAGCTTCACACAATTTTACATTTCTGGTAGAAACATTATTATTACTCTCAGCCGTTTCTTTAACACCTTTAAAACATTTTTGGGCATTAGCAGTGACATTGCTCGGTCCGGGCATCTGCCCATCATCCTTCATCGCACAATTTGTATCCATTTTTTCACTGTCCATATTTCCCCCTCCCCCAGCTGTCCCTGCAAGGTTGGGAGTACTGTCTGCAATGTAGACAAAACTTTCCCCTTTACCTGCACCCACAGCCGGAGTTAGAGCACTGTCCCGTATCATACAGTTTTTTTCATTGGTTTCAGACTTTGCACCAGAGTCTCCCCGGGACACAACATTTGCAACATTCATACTTACTGTGTCCCGGGGGACCTGCTTCATCTTTTCAGTGCCTTCCACCTCAGCTGTTAGCTGCACTCTCTTTTCCTCTGAGTTCATTTGCATGGGCTTCTCAATCTGCAGCTGCATCTCCATGCTGCTGGTTTTTTCCATCAGCTGATCTGGACTTGCAGGGAATAGGCCGCCTCCTTTGCAGCTGCTCTCCATTAACTCATCTGCATCAGCTGGAGCAAGGGAATCCTGAAGCTCCTGGCTTGCAATTAACCCTTTCTCCGCCTGAGGTAAATCTTTGCTTTTTCTTTCACCTTTCATTTTTTTTGCAATATGAGTCTTTAATTTTGACAAGATTTTTGAATTTGTAACAATCTTATCTCTCCATACATGGCGCTCCCATGAAAGGCAAGAATTTCTCTTTTTCTTTGCTTTATAGACTCTTTGGTAAACTTTTTTCGCCTCTTTATTTAATTCCTCTAGACCCATTTTCTCAAAAGCATTATCTTCTTCTGCACTTAAGTCTTCGTCCTCAGACTGCATTTCTTCCTCAGACTCTTCTGACACCATTTCACCAGGTCCCCCCGCAGCGACTGCTATGTCACCACCGGCGTTTGCATCCCCGCCGGGTTCTTCCATCATTTCCCCCCGTGGCTGGCTTGCCACAGGGGTACCTCCGGATTCATCCGGGGGGACATTTTCCATTGTACTCACTGTATCTTTGTCTGAGGCTCCTGCTGCAGGTGTTGCAACAGCAGGGATGTTCTTCCTCTTGGACCGGCTCTCAACTGCACGGCCTCCTCCACGTACCATAGAAAGGTACAGCAGGCCCTTGCCTGCAAGCTTCCCCCACCAGGGTCCCCTGGCTTGGGGATTCCCAGAGGAGGAGCTACTGCAAAAGTCTGAGTCTCTACCTTCTCTGGAGCACCTGCAACACACACCCTCCTTGCAGATCACCTCAGAGCTGTGAGGCAGTAATGCTAACCATTACACCATCCGTACTGCCCGTATATATAACACATGGTGGGGATAGAGCCCATGACCTCAGTGCTGTGAGGCAGTAATGTGACACCATTACACCGTCCATACTGCCCTGTATATATAACACATGGTGGGAATAGAACCCATGACCTCGGTGCTGTGAGGCAGTAATGTAACCATTACACCATCCGTACTGCCCTGTATATATAACACATGGTGGGGATAGAACCCATGACCTCGGTGCTGTGAGGCAGTAATGCTAACCATTACACCATCCATACTGCCCTGTATATATAACACATGGTGGGGATAGAACCCATGACCTCAGTGCTGTGAGGCAGTAATGCTATAACCATTACACCGTCCGTACTGCCCCGTATATATAACACATGGTGGGGATAGAGCCCATGACCTCAGTGCTGTGAGGCAGTAATGTGACACCATTACACCGTCCATACTGCCCTGTATATATAACACATGGTGGGAATAGAGCCCATGACCTCAGTGCTGTGAGGCAGTAATGTAACCATTACACCATCCGTACTGCCCCGTATATATAACACATGGTAGGGATAGAACCCATGACCTCAGCGCTGTGAGGCAGTAATGCTAACCATTACACCGTCTGTACTCTCCTGTATATATAACACATGGTAGGGATAGAACCCATGACCTCAGCGCTGTGAGGCAGTAATGCTATAACCATTACACCGTCTGAACTGCCCCGTATATATAACACATGGTGGGGATAGAGCCCATGACCTCAGTGCTGTGAGGCAGTAATGTGACACCATTACACCATCCGTACTGCCCCGTATATATAACACATGGTGGGGATAGAACCCATGACCTCGGTGCTGTGAGGCAGTAATGCTAACCATTACACCATCCGTACTGCCCCGTATATATAACACATGGTGGGGATAGAACCCATGACCTCAGTGCTGTGAGGCAGTAATGCTATAACCATTACACCGTCCGTACTGCACTGTATATATAACACATGGTGGGGATAGAGCCCATGACCTCAGTGCTGTGAGGCAGTAATGTGACACCATTACACCATCCGTACTGCCCTGTATATATTACACATGGTGGGGATAGAACCCATGACCTCAGTGCTGTGAGGCAGTAATGCTATAACCATTACACCGTCTGAACTGCCCCGTATATATAACACATGGTGGGGATAGAGCCCATGACCTCAGTGCTGTGAGGCAGTAATGTGACACCATTACACCATCCGTACTGCCCCGTATATATAACACATGGTGGGGATAGAACCCATGACCTCAGCGCTGTGAGGCAGTAATGCTATAACCATTACACCGTCTGAACTGCCCCGTATATATAACACATGGTGGGGATAGAGCCCATGACCTCAGTGCTGTGAGGCAGTAATGTGACACCATTACACCATCCGTACTGCCCCGTATATATAACACATGGTGGGGATAGAACCCATGACCTCGGTGCTGTGAGGCAGTAATGCTAACCATTACACCATCCGTACTGCCCCGTATATATAACACATGGTGGGGATAGAACCCATGACCTCAGTGCTGTGAGGCAGTAATGCTATAACCATTACACCATCCGTACTGCCCTGTATATATAACACATGGTGGGGATAGAGCCCATGACCTCAGTGCTGTGAGGCAGTAATGTGACACCATTACACCATCCGTACTGCCCCGTATATATAACACATGGTGGGGATAGAACCCATGACCTCAGTGCTGTGAGGCAGTAATGTAACCATTACACCATCTGTACTGCCCATATATATAACACATGGTGGGGATAGAACCCATGACCTCAGTGCTGTAAGGCAGTAATGTGACACCATTACACCATCCGTACTGCCCTGTATATATTACACATGGTGGGGATAGAACCCATGACCTCAGTGCTGTGAGGCAGTAATGCTATAACCATTACACCATCTGTACTGCCCATATATATAACACATGGTGGGGATAGAACCCATGACCTCAGTGCTGTGAGGCAGTAATGTGACACCATTACACCATCCGTACTGCCCTGTATATATAACACATGGTGGGGATAGAGCCCATGACCTCAGTGCTGTGAGGCAGTAATGTGACACCATTACACCATCCGTACTGCCCTGTATATATAACACATGGTGGGGATAGAACCCATGACCTCAGTGCTGTGAGGCAGTAATGTAACCATTACACCATCCGTGCTGCCCTGTATATATAACACATGGTGGGGATAGAACCCATGACCTCAGTGCTGTGAGGCAGTAATGTAACCATTACACGGTTCGTACTGCCCCGTATATATAACACATGGTGGGGATAGAACCCATGACCTCAGTGCTGTAAGGCAGTAATGTGACACCATTACACCATCCGTACTGCCCTGTATATATTACACATGGTGGGGATAGAACCCATGACCTCAGTGCTGTGAGGCAGTAATGCTATAACCATTACACCATCTGTACTGCCCATATATATAACACATGGTGGGGATAGAACCCATGACCTCAGTGCTGTGAGGCAGTAATGTGACACCATTACACCATCCGTACTGCCCTGTATATATAACACATGGTGGGGATAGAACCCATGACCTCAGTGCTGTGAGGCAGTAATGTGACCATTACACCATCCGTACTGCCCCGTATATATAACACATGGTGGGGATAGAACCCATGACCTCAGCGCTGTGAGGCAGTAATGCTAACCATTACACCATCCGTACTGCCCCGTATATATAACACATGGTGGGGATAGAACCCATGACCTCAGTGCTGTGAGGCAGTAATGTGACACCATTACACCATCCGTACTGCCCCGTATATATAACACATGGTGGGGATAGAACCCATGACCTCAGTGCTGTGAGGCAGTAATGTGACACCATTACACCATCCGTACTGCCCCGTATATATAACACATGGTGGGGATAGAACCCATGACCTCAGTGCTGTGAGGCAGTAATGTGACCATTACACCATCCGTACTGCCCCGTATATATAACACATGGTGGGGATAGAACCCATGACCTCAGTGCTGTGAGGCAGTAATGTAACCATTACACGGTTCGTACTGCCCCGTATATATAACACATGGTGGGGATAGAACCCATGACCTCAGTGCTGTAAGGCAGTAATGTGACACCATTACACCATCCGTACTGCCCTGTATATATTACACATGGTGGGGATAGAACCCATGACCTCAGTGCTGTGAGGCAGTAATGCTATAACCATTACACCATCTGTACTGCCCATATATATAACACATGGTGGGGATAGAACCCATGACAATGCTTCTTTATTGAAGATTGCAACCTTTTGTACAAAAATATATACCATTTCATATACAGTATAAAATATAATTTCACATAAATTTACAAACATCAATTTGATCCATATCCCCATACCTTCCCACCATCCCCCCACCCCTTTTTTTTTTTTTTTTATTTCCCACCTTCACCACCTAACAATCTTATACAAAATAAACTTTCCTATTCTGTACTTTCTCCTGATCCTGAGCTCCACCATTTCTCCTTCTCCAAAACATCCACCCTGACCCATACCCTCTCATACTCATACCTTCCCATACATCTCTCCTTCCACTCCACTTTTAAACTTACCATCATTTTTACCTTATCCTCCCGTCCTTCCATCTTCATTCATTCTCACTACATTCATTCCTATCATACCTCTCCTCCACCTTCACCACTATACCCATCACCTTTAATACAGAACACATTCATTACCCTTACCCACAAGACGCCTTTCATCTCTTCATTTACTCCCCCCAACCATTTTCTCCACCTACATTTATTTTTTAAGTGAAGGATCTGGTACTAGCAAAACATGTATGTAAAACATTCTTTTATTTCATATTCCATATTCCCCCTATTTTGTGTGAAAATAAAAAGAACAGAGTCCCAGTATGTTCCAGGTTCTACTATTTGCCACCTACTAAGGAGGTTTCAACCGGCCCCACAAGCGAGACCAGCTGATGGCATCCAGCTTCTCCTTTTCCATTTCCATCATTACCTTCACCTCATGTAGAATAAGACCCACCACCGTCCTAACAGGGAGGATCTTTTGTCTCAATATAACATGACACCGTGCATTCCACGTGTGATACCTGACTGCTAAACTAATCATATAAATTGTGCATAAATCAAAATTCCCATAACCTTTGAATGCCCCATAGACCCACTCCGGGTAACTTAGCCCCGAAAGACAAGGGATCCCTAGAGCAACTGAGACATCTTGATAAATGTTTACATTGAAGGGACATTTAAGAAAGAAATGGTCCATTGTCTCCTCCTCCCCAGGACATTCCTCACGTGGACAATCACGGGTATTGGCACCTCTAAACTTAATATTCCCTTTAACGTAAAGTCTCCCTTGGAAAGAAAGCCAGGCAATGTCTCTAAACTTCAGTGGGATCCTCTGCTCATTAAGCAGTTTCAACCCAGCTGAACAGACATCCCCTGGGCAATCTCTCAAAGCCAGTGGAGCATAAAAGTAGGTCTGCAAGATCCTCTTCCCCATCTCCTTTCTCGAGAGATCTCTCACATCACCCACCTTCAAACTCCACTTGGTAATCATCTTTATGGATTGAATCACGTAAATCGGAAGGTAACCTCGCCTGGTCCAAGGTCTTCCCATCCGACCACCATCTATCCATGTTCTAGAATAAGGAGACATCCATTCCATGAAACCATGTACCCATCGAGGGGGGTTGTCTAAAAATAGACCTCCCACATTCAATTTCAAAAAAGTTGTTACAAAAAGGACTACAGGATTGACCATTTCCTGGCCCCCTTCTGCCCTCGATCTGTACGTGATTCCTCTCTTGACTATGTTCATCTTGTTTCCCCAGAACATCTGAAAAAACACGGAACATAATCTAGACCACAAAGACTGAGGCAAAAAACAGACATAGCTGATGTAAAGGAACATTGGTATCAAATAAGTTTTGCAAATGTCAACCCTTTCTCTCAGGGAGAACTTGCACCCTTTCCAGAAATTGACCTTCTTGGTGACATCATCTAGCTTTCTTCCCCAATTTAGCAAGGAATAATCTCCGTGATCAAATTGGATGCCTAATATTTTGATACTATCTTTAGGCCTGGGGAGGGTGTCCGGGAGAGAAAATTCTTTCCCTCCCTCCCCCATCCAGAAAACTTCACACTTGTCCTGATTTATCTTCGAACCAGACGCCTCAGAAAAATCAGTCACTAGTTGGTTGATGTCACTTGCCTCCTCCTCCGCTGACAAGACCACCGTAACATCATCTGCATAGGCTACCACCTTTAGAGTACACTCCGGTGACAGCTGCACCCCTTCCAACCTGCTGCTCTCAATCCTCCTCACGAAAGGATCAATTGCAAACACGTATAAAAGAGGGCTCAGGGGGCAACCCTGACGCACACCCGAGCTTACCCCAAATTTGGGCCCTACCCAACCATTCACAAGCGGGAAGCTCTCGGCCTCTTTATAAAGAACCTTTAACCAATTGACCATTTTTGACGGAAAGCCATACCTTTCAAGTAATTTCCAAAGATACTCATGATTGACACGGTCAAAAGCTTTAGATTGATCCAAGGCCAGCAGGAATTTTCCTTCCCCCCCAGCCCTGCACCGCTCCACGGCTTCCCGGACACCAAGGACCGCACTAAAAGTGCTACGCCCCTTCACTGTACAGTGCTGGGAGGGGGAGAGAAGCCTCTCAGAAAACTCCATTATTCTGTTAAAGAAAACTTTTGCCAAAATCTTCCTGTCCGTATTAAGAAGAGCGATGGGGCGCCAATTCTCAATACGGGCTGGGTCTTTTCCTTTGGACAATAAGATTAGAGCCGACCGTCTCATGGAAGGAGGCAGATTTCCTTCCTCCAAACTTGCATTGAACACATCCGTGAGACGGGGAGCTAATACATCAGATAATTCCTTATAGAACTCCGATGTTAGACCATCCGGTCCAGGTGACTTTTTTGATGTCAAACCATCAATTGCTTCCCTAACTTCCTCTACTCCAATCTTATTGTCCAAACACTCAAGAGAGCCATCTGGCTCCATCAGACCTGGTGTCTCCCTCAGAAAAGTCTCCATCTTCTCTCTGATAGGTGCTTGCTCAGACAAGAGATCAGAATAATAGGCTCTAATGACTTCCAGGATGCCTTCCCTCCTCTCCTGAAGCACACCCCTTCCATCATATAGGCCACTGACTTCTCTTGCCTCGACGGCTTTTCTACAATTCTGGTAGGGATCCGGTGAGTGGTATGTACCATAATCCCTCTCCAGAATCAAAGATGCCAATCGGTTATACTGAAATTCCTTCATCTGAGCCTTCACCTGGGAGATTTCCCCACCATCTCCACCCTCAGAGATCAAGAAATCCAATTTCCTTTTAAGAACATAGTAGGCACTCTTTTTTTTCAATCCTCTGTTTTTAATCAGTCTTTTGAAAAAACCTTGGACCTTCTTTTTCATTTCCTCCCACCACTCTGATTTACTCCATCCTGCCTCCAACAGTGATTCATGATCCTCAAAGAGACCTCTGAGAGACTGCTTCACACTCTCTTCCTTTAGGAGCTCTGAGTTCAGCCTCCACAGACCCCTCCCTTTCTGGATGGACTGTGAAGCATTCAATGAAAAACTAAGAAAGCAGTGATCTGAAAATTCTACTGGCTCCACCTTGGAAGGCAGAGTTTTCGAATTTGTTTTGACAAAAAATCTATCTATTCTACTTTTATTCTGACCGCTATAAAAAGTGTACCCAGTGAGGTCCGGAGTATGCCTAATATGGACATCCACCAGACCAGCCTCTCTAACCATTCTAACTAAATAATTTGCATCATAGCCCAAGGTCCTACTGCTTCTGGTACCTCCTCTGTCTTTGGTTCTTACAACAGTGTTATAATCACCACCAAAAACGACCTGTTGGGCTGTGAATAAGAATGGTTTTATCACCTCAAAAAGACATTTCCTATCCCAAGCTTTTTGGGGACCATAGATATTGATCAGCCTTAGGTCATGTCCTCTAAAGGTGACATCCAAAACCATACATCTTCCTACTTCAATTTCTATGATTCTGTGCACGGTTACCATGTCGGAAAAAAGTACCGCCACCCCAGTATACGGCTCGGCCGCAAGAGACCAGAATGAGGGCCCCCTACTCCATTCCCTTTTAGCCTTATGCAAGGCTTCTAGGGTCCTCAGTCTGGTCTCCTGGAGGAAAAAGATGTCTACCTCTGCTGTTCTAAAAAAATCAAAAGCCATGAACCGAGCTCGCTCAGAATGTATAGAAGCCACATTAATTGTGGCACATCTTATGGGGTGAGGATCCATGCAAAAAACCATAGTGTAGGGCAATACCAAATCCTTTACTTATTTACACCAGACCCACCACCATCCTTACATTCACCACCACCCAACACATCCATATCCTCAGCCATACCCTCAGACAAACCATCATTCCTTTTTACAGGATCAGGAGGCCTGTCTGAGACATTTAGCAAGTTGACTCTGTTTCTTTCCGGGTCACCTTGCTCTCCTTCATCCCTTGTCACCACCTCTCTGTGTATTGTTTCATGCTCCCCTTCTCCCTTTTTCTCTTTTGAACTAATTAATTTTACCACTTTCCCTGTCTCCAAGGCTACTTTTTCTGTTTTCTCCCCGTTTCCTTCCTCCTTCTTACTTTTCTTCCCTTGCGTTTTCCCTTTCTTATTTGCTTTTTTCTTCTTTCTCTTCCCTACTTCTTTCTCAACTTTCCTAAGAGCTAAAGTCTCCCCTTCCTTATAGACTTCCTCCTCCTCCTCCTCACTATCCTCATCTTCTTCGGAAAAAACTAGAAACCTGTTGGATATGCTCACTATCTCTTCATCCCCTTTCCTTTTTGTGGCACTTTTCCTCTTCCTCACTTCCTGAAACTGTTCCTCCCTTTCTGAATCTTTGTCTCTTTCCCAAACTACCAGAGTCTCCTCTTCTACTGTAGCCTTTTTGAATTTCCCCTTTGTTCCCGCTCCAGGTGTTCTATCCATATGGCGCATAGATTCTGGGCATCTACTGTAGGGATGCCCCTCAAGGCCGCACAAGTTACATTTTACTATGTTACACGACCTCGAGGGGTGACCTGCCTCGTTGCAGAGGGAGCATTTTACGTTTCCACATTCACTGCTCATATGCCCCTCTTCGCCACAACGAAAGCAGGTCCTTGGCTGGCCTGGATAGAACACCTGTATACGGTCTCTCCCGATATAAGCAGCCGAAGGGAGATGTTTTGTCCTTCCTTCAACTTGGTGTAATCTTATCTGCACAGACCATGCACCTCCCCAGACTCCTAAGGTGTGTCCAACCTTAACCATGTCCCCTATCCAGATGCATTGTCTACTCAACCAGTACTTTATGTCGTCAGCTGGGATAGTTTCATCCCTCACCAATATCCTTGCTCTGACATTCTCTGGTTTTGACACTGATACAATTTCATAGCCCTTATAAGCTTCTTCAAATTTTCTTACTTGCCATTGGTCTACAACCTCATTCATTTTCCTCATAAAAACAAAACTGAGATCAAAAATTTGAGACCTTTCTGGATGAATACATGCCGTTAGGTCATGAGCACTGCAATCCAGATTAAATTAAGAAATTTTTCTTTTGTGGGGACCGGATCTGACTGAACCCACTTAAACTGTATCACATTTCTCCTTCTCTGAATTACACTCTGGCTCATGAACTGACTTTGTCTGTCTTCATTTCTTTTATTTGTTTGTTTTATCATATTGGCATAAGATATAGGTGCTGGCATTTGAATTGGGTCTGGAGTTCCAAGCTCAGAAACTCCAGTACCATCACCGGCTTTTACCTGCACTTTCTTTGTACGGATGTTTTCTGCAATCAACTTGAAAGCAGCCCCAGCTCTTTCAGGTACTAGTACATCCCCATATACAGTTTGCATTATTTGTGCCTCATCAGCCTTTAAATTTGCCTTATTTAAACATTTTTGGCCCTGTGCCAACTTTTCAGCTTCACACAATTTTACATTTCTGGTAGAAACATTATTATTACTCTCAGCCGTTTCTTTAACACCTTTAAAACATTTTTGGGCATTAGCAGTGACATTGCTCGGTCCGGGCATCTGCCCATCATCCTTCATCGCACAATTTGTATCCATTTTTTCACTGTCCATATTTCCCCCTCCCCCAGCTGTCCCTGCAAGGTTGGGAGTACTGTCTGCAATGTAGACAAAACTTTACCTGCACCCACAGCCGGAGTTAGAGCACTGTCCCGTATCATACAGTTTTTTTCATTGGTTTCAGACTTTGCACCAGAGTCTCCCCGGGACACAACATTTGCAACATTCATACTTACTGTGTCCCGGGGGACCTGCTTCATCTTTTCAGTGCCTTCCACCTCAGCTGTTAGCTGCACTCTCTTTTCCTCTGAGTTCATTTGCATGGGCTTCTCAATCTGCAGCTGCATCTCCATGCTGCTGGTTTTTTCCATCAGCTGATCTGGACTTGCAGGGAATAGGCCGCCTCCTTTGCAGCTGCTCTCCATTAACTCATCTGCATCAGCTGGAGCAAGGGAATCCTGAAGCTCCTGGCTTGCAATTAACCCTTTCTCCGCCTGAGGTAAATCTTTGCTTTTTCTTTCACCTTTCATTTTTTTTGCAATATGAGTCTTTAATTTTGACAAGATTTTTGAATTTGTAACAATCTTATCTCTCCATACATGGCGCTCCCATGAAAGGCAAGAATTTCTCTTTTTCTTTGCTTTATAGACTCTTTGGTAAACTTTTTTCGCCTCTTTATTTAATTCCTCTAGACCCATTTTCTCAAAAGCATTATCTTCTTCTGCACTTAAGTCTTCATCGTCAGACTGCATTTCTTCCTCAGACTCTTCTGACACCATTTCACCAGGTCCCCCCGCAGCGACTGCTATGTCACCACCGGCGTTTGCATCCCCGCCGGGTTCTTCCATCATTTCCCCCCGTGGCTGGCTTGCCACAGGGGTACCTCCGGATTCATCCGGGGGGACATTTTCCATTGTACTCACTGTATCTTTGTCTGAGGCTCCTGCTGCAGGTGTTGCAACAGCAGGGATGTTCTTCCTCTTGGACCGGCTCTCAACTGCACGGCCTCCTCCACGTACCATAGAAAGGTACAGCAGGCCCTTGCCTGCAAGCTTCCCCCACCAGGGTCCCCTGGCTTGGGGATTCCCAGAGGAGGAGCTACTGCAAAAGTCTGAGTCTCTACCTTCTCTGGAGCACCTGCAACACACACCCTCCTTGCAGATCACCTCAGAGCTGTGAGGCAGTAATGCTAACCATTACACCATCCGTACTGCCCATATATATAACACATGGTGGGGATAGAGCCCATGACCTCAGCGCTGTGAGGCAGTAATGCTAACCATTACACCATCCGTACTGCCCGTATATATAACACATGGTGGGGATAGAGCCCATGACCTCAGTGCTGTGAGGCAGTAATGTGACACCATTACACCGTCCATACTGCCCTGTATATATAACACATGGTGGGAATAGAACCCATGACCTCGGTGCTGTGAGGCAGTAATGTAACCATTACACCATCCGTACTGCCCTGTATATATAACACATGGTGGGGATAGAACCCATGACCTCGGTGCTGTGAGGCAGTAATGCTAACCATTACACCATCCATACTGCCCTGTATATATAACACATGGTGGGGATAGAACCCATGACCTCAGTGCTGTGAGGCAGTAATGCTATAACCATTACACCGTCCGTACTGCCCCGTATATATAACACATGGTGGGGATAGAGCCCATGACCTCAGTGCTGTGAGGCAGTAATGTGACACCATTACACCGTCCATACTGCCCTGTATATATAACACATGGTGGGAATAGAGCCCATGACCTCAGTGCTGTGAGGCAGTAATGTAACCATTACACCATCCGTACTGCCCCGTATATATAACACATGGTGGGGATAGAACCCATGACCTCAGCGCTGTGAGGCAGTAATGCTAACCATTACACCGTCTGTACTCTCCTGTATATATAACACATGGTAGGGATAGAACCCATGACCTCAGCGCTGTGAGGCAGTAATGCTATAACCATTACACCGTCTGAACTGCCCCGTATATATAACACATGGTGGGGATAGAGCCCATGACCTCAGTGCTGTGAGGCAGTAATGTGACACCATTACACCATCCGTACTGCCCCGTATATATAACACATGGTGGGGATAGAACCCATGACCTCGGTGCTGTGAGGCAGTAATGCTAACCATTACACCATCCGTACTGCCCCGTATATATAACACATGGTGGGGATAGAACCCATGACCTCAGTGCTGTGAGGCAGTAATGCTATAACCATTACACCGTCCGTACTGCCCTGTATATATAACACATGGTGGGGATAGAGCCCATGACCTCAGTGCTGTGAGGCAGTAATGTGACACCATTACACCATCCGTACTGCCCTGTATATATTACACATGGTGGGGATAGAACCCATGACCTCAGTGCTGTGAGGCAGTAATGCTATAACCATTACACCGTCTGAACTGCCCCGTATATATAACACATGGTGGGGATAGAGCCCATGACCTCAGTGCTGTGAGGCAGTAATGTGACACCATTACACCATCCGTACTGCCCCGTATATATAACACATGGTGGGGATAGAACCCATGACCTCAGCGCTGTGAGGCAGTAATGCTATAACCATTACACCGTCTGAACTGCCCCGTATATATAACACATGGTGGGGATAGAGCCCATGACCTCAGTGCTGTGAGGCAGTAATGTGACACCATTACACCATCCGTACTGCCCCGTATATATAACACATGGTGGGGATAGAACCCATGACCTCGGTGCTGTGAGGCAGTAATGCTAACCATTACACCATCCGTACTGCCCCGTATATATAACACATGGTGGGGATAGAACCCATGACCTCAGTGCTGTGAGGCAGTAATGCTATAACCATTACACCGTCCGTACTGCCCTGTATATATAACACATGGTGGGGATAGAGCCCATGACCTCAGTGCTGTGAGGCAGTAATGTGACACCATTACACCATCCGTACTGCCCCGTATATATAACACATGGTGGGGATAGAACCCATGACCTCAGTGCTGTGAGGCAGTAATGTAACCATTACACCATCTGTACTGCCCATATATATAACACATGGTGGGGATAGAACCCATGACCTCAGTGCTGTAAGGCAGTAATGTGACACCATTACACCATCCGTACTGCCCTGTATATATTACACATGGTGGGGATAGAACCCATGACCTCAGTGCTGTGAGGCAGTAATGCTATAACCATTACACCATCTGTACTGCCCATATATATAACACATGGTGGGGATAGAACCCATGACCTCAGTGCTGTGAGGCAGTAATGTGACACCATTACACCATCCGTACTGCCCTGTATATATAACACATGGTGGGGATAGAGCCCATGACCTCAGTGCTGTGAGGCAGTAATGTGACACCATTACACCATCCGTACTGCCCTGTATATATAACACATGGTGGGGATAGAACCCATGACCTCAGTGCTGTGAGGCAGTAATGTAACCATTACACCATCCGTGCTGCCCTGTATATATAACACATGGTGGGGATAGAACCCATGACCTCAGTGCTGTGAGGCAGTAATGTAACCATTACACGGTTCGTACTGCCCCGTATATATAACACATGGTGGGGATAGAACCCATGACCTCAGTGCTGTAAGGCAGTAATGTGACACCATTACACCATCCGTACTGCCCTGTATATATTACACATGGTGGGGATAGAACCCATGACCTCAGTGCTGTGAGGCAGTAATGCTATAACCATTACACCATCTGTACTGCCCATATATATAACACATGGTGGGGATAGAACCCATGACCTCAGTGCTGTGAGGCAGTAATGTGACACCATTACACCATCCGTACTGCCCTGTATATATAACACATGGTGGGGATAGAACCCATGACCTCAGTGCTGTGAGGCAGTAATGTGACCATTACACCATCCGTACTGCCCCGTATATATAACACATGGTGGGGATAGAACCCATGACCTCAGCGCTGTGAGGCAGTAATGCTAACCATTACACCATCCGTACTGCCCCGTATATATAACACATGGTGGGGATAGAACCCATGACCTCAGTGCTGTGAGGCAGTAATGTGACACCATTACACCATCCGTACTGCCCCGTATATATAACACATGGTGGGGATAGAACCCATGACCTCAGTGCTGTGAGGCAGTAATGTGACACCATTACACCATCCGTACTGCCCCGTATATATAACACATGGTGGGGATAGAACCCATGACCTCAGTGCTGTGAGGCAGTAATGTGACCATTACACCATCCGTACTGCCCCGTATATATAACACATGGTGGGGATAGAACCCATGACCTCAGTGCTGTGAGGCAGTAATGTAACCATTACACGGTTCGTACTGCCCCGTATATATAACACATGGTGGGGATAGAACCCATGACCTCAGTGCTGTAAGGCAGTAATGTGACACCATTACACCATCCGTACTGCCCTGTATATATTACACATGGTGGGGATAGAACCCATGACCTCAGTGCTGTGAGGCAGTAATGCTATAACCATTACACCATCTGTACTGCCCATATATATAACACATGGTGGGGATAGAACCCATGACCTCAGTGCTGTGAGGCAGTAATGTGACACCATTACACCATCCGTACTGCCCTGTTTATATAACACATGGTGGGGATAGAACCCATGACCTCAGTGCTGTGAGGCAGTAATGTGACCATTACACCATCCGTACTGCCCCGTATATATAACACATGGTGGGGATAGAACCCATGACCTCAGCGCTGTGAGGCAGTAATGCTAACCATTACACCATCCGTACTGCCCCGTATATATAACACATGGTGGGGATAGAACCCATGACCTCAGTGCTGTGAGGCAGTAATGTGACACCATTACACCATCCGTACTGCCCCGTATATATAACACATGGTGGGGATAGAGCCCATGACCTCAGTGCTGTGAGGCAGTAATGTTACCATTACACCATCCGTACTGCCCCGTATATATAACGCATGGTGGGGATAGAGCCCATGACCTCAGCACTGTGAGGCAGTAATGTAACCATTACACCGTCCGTACTGCCCCGTATATATAACACATGGAGGGGATAGAACCCATGACCTCAGTGCTGTGAGGCAGTAATGCTAACCATTACACCATCCGTACTGCCCCGTATATATAACACATGGTGGGGATAGAACCCATGACCTCAGTGCTGTGAGGCAGTAATGCTAACCATTACACCATCCGTACTGCCCCGTATATATAACACATGGTGGGGATAGAACCCATGACCTCAACGCTGTGAGGCAGTAATGTAACCATTACACCATCCGTACTGCCCCGTATATATAACACATGGTGGGGATAGAACCCATGACCTCAGTGCTGTGAGGCAGTAATGTTACCATTACACCATCCGTACTGCCCCGTATATATAACGCATGGTGGGGATAGAGCCCATGACCTCAGCACTGTGAGGCAGTAATGTAACCATTACACCGTCCGTACTGCCCCGTATATATAACACATGGAGGGGATAGAACCCATGACCTCAGTGCTGTGAGGCAGTAATGCTAACCATTACACCATCCGTACTGCCCCGTATATATAACACATGGTGGGGATAGAACCCATGACCTCAGTGCTGTGAGGCAGTAATGTAACCATTACACCGTCCATACTGCCCCGTATATATAACACATGGTGGGGATAGAACCCATGACCTCAGCGCTGTGAGGCAGTAATGTAACCATTACACCATCCGTACTGCCCTGTATATATAACACATGGTGGGGATAGAACCCATGACCTCAGTGCTGTGAGGCAGTAATGTAACCATTACACCGTCCATACTGCCCCGTATATATAACACATGGTGGGGATAGAACCCATGACCTCAGCGCTGTGAGGCAGTAATGTAACCATTACACCATCCGTACTGCCCTGTATATATAACACATGGTGGGGATAGAACCCATGACCTCAGTGCTGTGAGGCAGTAATGTGACACCATTACACCATCCGTACTGCCCTTCTCAGTGCCTCATGCATCAGTGCCACTAGCTTCTGGTGAGATGATAGGATACGTTCTTATGTAGGCTTACTATGTCTTCACAGGCTGATTTTCTACAAGGCAACCTAGGCACCTGCCTGGGGCCCAGCAAGTCCAAAGGGGCCCCACAAAGATACCCTGGCCATCCAAAATGTTCCCAGAGGAGCATTGAGTGACTACTGCGGGATGTACTGTATGGCATCACATGGACCGGCCCACACTCCCACAGTCCATGTGATGTATATAAAATGTTTACAAGCACAGAATGGTCTCAACCTCTGTATTTGGGCAGTCACCAATATTAGGCTACTTCCAAATCACCTAGGGCCTGATTCAGATTAGTACGTAATGCCGATGGTCACGCAGCTGCGCATTTATCGGTAGACTGCACACACGCCAAGGTTCTCTATCGCTGCCGCCTGCAATCAGCAGAAACAATACAGTGCTATGGATTTTGGAGGGAGAAGGGCCCCAAACCAGTATCTTGCCTAGGGCCACATGAGGTTTAACTCCGCCTCTGTATCCCTATAAACAGGGACACTCCTGAATTACACAGATGCAGGTGTGAAGTCAGCCAGCCACAGAACCTGTGTTCTTCCTTAGTGTTCCCTAATATACTAATTATACTGTCCAGCAGTAACTGATGTCTGAGACCGTTCTACCTGTAAATCACTTGTTCCCCCATCCTGGGTTTGTGCCGAGCATTCCCTGTGCTACGG
Source organism: Crinia signifera (assembly GCF_055691185.1). Lineage (NCBI taxonomy): Eukaryota > Metazoa > Chordata > Amphibia > Anura > Myobatrachidae > Crinia > Crinia signifera. The sequence goes on from NC_139218.1 coordinate 8,926,270, forward strand.
GTCCCTCTGCGTGCTGGTGATACATTGGGTTAACCACTTCTCCCTGTAACTCATAAGGCCTGACCACCTGTGACTCATAATGCTGGATGGAATCTATTTGTGGTCTGTTTCCTGTAGCCCTAGTGGTAGCGGTTAGTGGCTGACATTGATTGTAATATTCCACTTCCAGGTTCCTTGTTATGTCAAATAAACAGAAGAATATGTGGTGGTATGGGAGGGGGGTGGGGGGAACTTTCACAGAACCACAGCCTATCAGGCTATGATCTGCTTATTTATTTCTGCTGGGTACCTGGGATGTCTCTAACATGAATGTTACACAGAGGGTCTTGGGAGGGTGGATGGAGGCTATTACGGAAGTGACGCATTTCTCTGAGATAAGACGCATTTCTATATGAGATTTTATTCATTCTTACAGATCCTTCTGTGCAGTGTCCTATAAGTGGTGCTATGGACAGGTCTATCTGTGCGGTGTCCTATAAGTGGTGCTATGGACAGATCCCTCTGTGCAGTGACCTATAAGTGGTGCTCTGGACAGATCCCTCTGTGCGGTGTCATATAAGTGGTGCTATGGACAGATCCATCTGTGCGGTGTCCTATAAGTAGTGCTATGGACAGATCCCTCTGTGCAGTGACCTATAAGTGGTGCTCTGGACAGATCCCTCTGTGCGGTGTCATATAAGTGGTGCTATGGACAAATCCATCTGTGCGGAGTCTTATAAGTGGTGCTATGGACGGATCCCTCTGTGCGGTGACCTATAAGTGGTGCTATGGACAGGTCTATCTGTGCGGTGTCCTATAAGTGGGGTGCTATGGACAGGTCCATCTGTGCACTGTCCTATAAGCGGTGCTATGGACAGATCCATCTTTGCGTTGTCCTATAAGAGGTGCCATGGACAGATCCCTCTGTGCAGTGTCCTATAAGTAGTGCTTTGGACAGATCCCACTGTGCGGTGTCCTATAAGTGGTGCTATGGAGAATCCATCTGTGCAGTGTCCTATAAGTGGTGCTATGGACAGATCCCACTGTGCGGTGACCTATAAGTGGTGCTATGGATGGATCCCTCTGTGCGGTGTCCTATAAGTGGTGCTATGGACAGGTCCATCTGCGTGGTGTCCTATAAGTGGTGCTATGGACAGATCCCTCTGTGCAGTGTCCTATAAGTGGTGCTATGGACAGATCCCTCTGTGCGGTGTCCTATAAGTGGTGCTATGGACAGATCCCTCTTTGCTGTGTTCTATAAGTGGTGCTATGGACAGATCCCTCTGTGCATTGACCTATAAGTGGTGCTATGGAGAATCCATCTGTGCAGTGTCCTATAAGTGGTGCTATGGACAGATCCCACTGTGCGGTGACCTATAAGTGGTGCTATGGATGGATCCCTCTGTGCGGTGTCCTATGAGTGGTGCTATGGACAGATCCCTCTGTGCGGTGACCTATAAGTGGTGCTATGGACAGATCCCTCTGTGCAGTGACCTATGAGTGGTGCTCTGGACAGATCCCTCTGTGCTGTGTCCTATAAGTGGTGCTCTGGACAGATCCCTCTGTGCGGTGTCCTATGAGCGGTGCTCTGGACAGATCCCTCTGTGCAGTGACCTATAAGCGGTGCTGTGGACAGATCCCTCTGTGCGGTGACCTATAAGTGGTGCTCTGGACAGATCCATCTGTGTGGTGTCCTATAAGTGGTGCTATGGACAGATCCCTCTGTGCGGTGACCTATAAGTGGTGCTCTGGACAGATCCCTCTGTTCGTTGACCTATAAGCGGTGCTGTGGACGGATCCCTCTGTGCGGTGTCCTAGGAGTGGTGTTATGGACAGATCCCTCTATGTGGTGCCAGTGTCCTAAGTGGTGCAATGGATTTTTGGCCTTTGTGTCAGAGAGATGAGATCCAGGCTGTCTAAGTGTTATATTCTCCCCCGCAGCGATGTGTTTGAGGTTAGTGCAGTTTCCTTTGCTCTGTGCACTGGATAGAACATTAGTTAGTTCCCCCTTTCACAGTCACTGCTGCTTCTGAGCTGTAACTGGTAGGATGCAGTAGCTGGGGTCCCCTCGTGTGACCCCCCCACACAGTACGTGGCTATGACTGTACATCTGAGGCTGCTGCTGTTCTGCTACATCCTGCACATCGGAGGTAAGTCATGTGCTAAGTGTGTGTATGACCTACATAATAATAGATTAACTCTGTTCCTCATCTCTGTGGGGGAACTGAAGTGTTTTGTGTGCAGCGGCCACTAGATGGAGTAATTCAAGTGTTGCTCCAGCCAGCGCTGGCATTGCTGTTTTGTTATATATAGATTGTAAGCTCCACTAGGACAGGGACTGATGTGAATGTTCAAATATTCTCTGTACAGCGTTGCGGAATATGTGTGTGCTATATAAGAAACTGTTAATAAATAATAAATAAATAAACAGACAGAGGAGAGAGATTGGGCACAATATTACTAAATGATCCCATTAGAATTACATTATTTCGGCCCAGCCCCCACTCGATAAACCTGAGAATTGTGGCATTTTGCCGTAAGGGGGAAGGGCTTAGTAATATCACTGCCTGCTCTGACTCCACCCCATGCTGCTGCTGTATGTAAGACATAGGGGCCAATTCGATTAGCTGCGATAATCTCACAGGTGAGAGTTATTGCAGCAGCCAGCTCACTTTCCGGTGGTCTAAAGTCGCACAAAAGTGTTCTCTGCCCCCTAGCTTGAAATCATGCTGAAACCAGCCTGCGAAGGGTGTGAGATTGGGTGCCGGTGCTAATACACTATGGCAACGGTACTTCTCAGCCTTCACAGTTTTTATTTTTAAAGAAAATGTTTATGTTGATTATGGTCCTATGAAGTAAAGGGAAGACAGGAATTACCCTGTAAATTGTGTATGGGCGCGATATAACACCATTGTTTTGGATATTAGTGTTGGGATCCCTCTAGTAGGGGGATCCAGTGTTATCAAGTGACTGGTTCAATATAGCGCAAATTCTAGAGATACTGTACGTTATATATATATACAATGAAGGGTCCAGGGAATGTCCGGCACAGCCTCTCCTGCTTGGTGGGTGCCCTTGTGTAGGAATGTACAGACGACAGACACCCGGCACACCACAACTTTTTAAGCAGAAGTTAAGCTCTTTTAATAGCAAAGTTTCAATACAGGGGTTGTATTGTCATCAGGCAACAGTTACTTGCTAAAAACAGACTTAAATAACTCTCCCGTGTTTCCAGCGGTGTCCGGCGGGACCACGCACCCGTACGACAGATGAGTCGCCATGGTAACAGAAACAATACTTAGTGCACAATGTTAAAAAAAACACCAACATTAAAACAACAAACAATGTAGCAGAATCATGGACAATTATCAATTAATTAATACTGACAGGCCAGCATGTTCATTATATATATATATATATATATATATATATATATATATATAAACACAGGGGGCCCAGCACTCACTTCAACAAACTAACTCACCTTAACATTCAAATAATCAATAAATAAATAATGGGGTTTTAGTTCATGAATTGATCAATGCATTTAAGCTTGCAGCCCATCGCCAAGGGACCCCATTTCACTGCAAGTCCTACACTAGCAACTGATTTTCTTAGGAACCTGGCACCTGCTTACACATCATAGCTAAAATGAACATGTGTCTCTTTTCTGGGTTAATGCTCAACTGCCAAGTAGCATGGCTTTTATAAGGTGAGACAATCCCAAACACAGCACCTGAATTAGTATTAAAGGGGCAGCTGTCACAGGTTTGAGGTAAATGAGCTTATCAAGGGTGCATGAGAAAGCTATGATCACAGTAACAGAGGTTAATTAAAAATCAACCCAAATATATAGATACAGAAGTACCAACACACTCGCCATTCCTAAGAATGGGGTGCAAACAGCACCCACTTCCCAGGATGGGGTGCATTGGCCTGTGACCACACACTCTAGTAAATACAAACACAGGGGGCCCAGCACTCACTTCAACAAACTAACTCACCTTAACATTCAAATAATCAATAAATAAATAATGGGGTTTTAGTTCATGAATTGATCAATGCATTTAAGCTTGATAAGCTCATTTACCTCAAACCTGTGACAGCTGCCCCTTTAATACTAATTCAGGTGCTGTGTTTGGGATTGTCTCACCTTATAAAAGCCATGCTACTTGGCAGTTGAGCATTAACCCAGAAAAGAGACACATGTTCATTTTAGCTATGATGTGTAAGCAGGTGCCAGGTTCCTAAGAAAATCAGTTGCTAGTGTAGGACTTGCAGTGAAATGGGGTCCCTTGGCGATGGGCTGCAAGCTTAAATGCATTGATCAATTCATGAACTAAAACCCCATTATTTATTTATTGATTATTTGAATGTTAAGGTGAGTTAGTTTGTTGAAGTGAGTGCTGGGCCCCCTGTGTTTGTATTTACTAGAGTGTGTGGTCACAGGCCAATGCACCCCATCCTGGGAAGTGGGTGCTGTTTGCACCCCATTCTTAGGAATGGCGAGTGTGTTGGTACTTCTGTATCTATATATTTGGGTTGATTTTTAATTAACCTCTGTTACTGTGATCATAGCTTTCTCATGCACCCTTGATAAGCTCATTTACCTCAAACCTGTGACAGCTGCCCCTTTAATACTAATTCAGGTGCTGTGTTTGGGATTGTCTCACCTTATAAAAGCCATGCTACTTGGCAGTTGAGCATTAACCCAGAAAAGAGACACATGTTCATTTTAGCTATGATGTGTAAGCAGGTGCCAGGTTCCTAAGAAAATCAGTTGCTAGTGTAGGACTTGCAGTGAAATGGGGTCCCTTGGCGATGGGCTGCAAGCTTAAATGCATTGATCAATTCATGAACTAAAACCCCATTATTTATTTATTGATTATTTGAATGTTAAGGTGAGTTAGTTTGTTGAAGTGAGTGCTGGGCCCCCTGTGTTTGTATTTACTAGAGTGTGTGGTCACAGGCCAATGCACCCTATCCTGGGAAGTGGGTGCTGTTTGCACCCCATTCTTAGGAATGGCGAGTATATATATATATATATATATATATAGGAGATTTGCGGTGAGGCACTCGTGGCAATTATAATCGATTATAATTGCCACGAGTGCCTCACCGCAAATCTCCTACCAATCCTCTGTGTAGGCACCGGCGCTGCTGTTTTTGCTGTTACAAGGAGTGCCAAACCCCTGTCCTCTATATATATATATATATATATATATATATATATATATATATGGGATGCAGTTAAAATCCCAGGGGTCGGGATCCCGGCGTTCAGAATCCCGACGCCGGAATCCCGACCGCCGAAATGCCGACACATTCTCCCTCCTGGGGTGTCCACGACACCCCTGGAGGGAGAATAAATTAGTGTGCCGAGCGTAGCGAGGCATCGGGCCCGCAAGGGGGGGCGATCCACGTCCCCCCCTTGTCGGCATTTCGGCTGTCGGGATTCCGGCGTCGGGATTCTGAACGCCGGGATCCCGACCGCCGGGATTCAATACTGAATCCATATATATATATATATATATATATATATATATATATATATATATATATATATATACTAGGTGATTCATCACCGTCGTAAGGGGCTGCGCCCCCTTAATTTGTGAACGTTTGTATTGTGAGAAAGATGGTTAGAATTGTATGAAAGATGGCCTGTAATGCAACTTGAGTTATAGGTGAAATGTGTTAAATAGAGAGCATATGATGTGGAAGGGGGTGTGTATTGTTTTGTTTAATTCAAAATCGGTTACAGAGTAAGATGTACATTGATAGTGTGGAGGGTACAGTGACATTTGTGGGTGTGGGGGGGCTGTGTGTGCGTGTTGTTTAGGTGTGTGCAATAGTATAGTAGGGTGTTTTTGAGTAAGCGGCTCCCCACTGGCGGAGGTCACGACACAGGAAAACAGGAGGCTGGGTAGTGATAGGGGTGTGTGGGCATACGGGGGACTAAAGAGGAGGGTGGGGGACACTGTGCTGCTTCTGCCAGTGGGTGAGGGTCCAGCGTGGCAGCACAGTAGTACAGGACGGTGGCTGCATTGAATGAAGGGAGGGGGGCGCGGGGGTACGCGAATCGCGGGAGGGGGGTGCGGGGGTCATGAATCGCGGGAGGGGGGGTCGTGGGGGGCCGCGAATCACAGGAGGGGGGGTGCGGGGGGGGGGGGGTGCAGTGAATCGCTGGAGGGGGGCGTGAATCGTTGGAGGAGGGTCCGCGAATTGCGGGAGGGGGTCTGCAAATCGCGGTAGGGGGCACGGGACGGGGGTGTGAATCGCCGGGGGGGTCGCGAATCGTGGGAGGGGGGCTCGGGAGGTGCCGTGGGGGTCCGTGAATCGCAGGAGGGGGTCCGCAAATCGCGGGAGGGGGGGCGCAGGGGTACGCGAATCGCGGGAGGGGGGGTGCAGGGGGCCGCGGGGGGTGCTGTTAATCACGGGAGTGGGATCGGCAAATTCCGGGGGGGCACGAATCGCGGGAGGGGAGGTGCAGGGGGGGTAGAATCGTGGGAGGAGGGGTCACGGGGGGGGCGCAAATTGCAGGAGGGGGGTGCCGTGAATTGCGAGAGGGGGTAGGGGTTTGCAAATCGCGGGAGGGGGGTGCAGCGAATCACGGAAGGGGGGCGCAGCGAATTGCGGGAGGGGGCGCGGGGGCGCAAATCGCGGGAGGGGGTCTGCGGGGGGTGCCGTGAATAGCGGGAGGGGAAGTCCACAAATCATGGGAGGGGGCTTGGGTCCGCAAATTGCGGGAGGGGGGCACAGGGGGGCCGTGAATCGCGGGAGGGGGGGTCACGGGGGTCCCACGAATTGCGGAAGGGGGGGTCGCGGGGGTTGCCACGAAACGTGGGAGGGGGGGTTGCGGGGGCAAAATTTTCACATCTCATTAAATATGTTTTTTGGGGGGGGGATTTTTTTTGCATCTCATTAAATGTCATCCATAGTGTTGTCCTGAAAAAGCTATGTCATGAAAAGGGTGTGTGACCACACACCCACAGCACCACTAATTATCATAATGGCCACAGTAGTAGCACCACTAATTATTATAATGGCCACAGTAGTAGCACCACTAATTATTATAATGGCCACAGTAGTAGCACCACTAATTACCATACTGGCCACAGTAGTAGCACCACTAATTACCATAATGGCCACAGTAGTAGCACCACTAATTACCATAATGGCCACAGTAGTAGCACCACTAATTACCATACTGGCCACAGTAGTAGCACCACTAATTACCATAATGGCCACAGTAGTAACTAATTACCATATTGGCCACAGTAGTAGCATAACTAATTACCATAATGGCCACAGTAGTAACTAATTACCATATTGGCCACAGTAGTAATCCCCCTTATGCACATAATGCCCACAGGAGCAGCTCCATTTACACACATAACGCCACAGTAGTAGCGTCATTTATGCACATAATGCTTAGAATACCGTGTTCCCCCGATAATAAGCCCTAGCGGAAAGCCTGAAAAACTGGAAAGCTGTAGGTGATGAGCAGGACTGGGGGCATGGTGTCTGTAAAAGCAGGACTGGGGGCATGGTGTCTGTAAAAGCAGGACTGGGGGCATGGTGTCAATGTTAATTAAAATAAGCCCTATCCCGAAAATAAGCCCTATCGTGTTTAAGATAGTGTCTTATTATCGGGAAACACAGTAGTAGCACTGCTTTTGCACATGGGGAACAATTCCAGGTCACTCCTAGTGCAGCCCCTGCCCCAATGGTCGGGGTTTGTGCATGCACATTTCCCAAACTTTCCAGGGGGACACAAGATTTTTGGGTGCCTCATAGGCAGGGCCGGTGCAAGGCACCGGAGCGCCCCAGGCGAGCCGGGGTGGGGGCGCCCCGGTGCCGGGGGGGGGGTGGGGGGTGTACCTGTCCTGCGGCTGTGTTTATTAAGCTTGCGGCTGCGGCGGCAGCGGGGGGTCCCTGCAGTCAAGAAATAACAAGCACTATCGGAAGCGCTTCTGTTGTGAAAACACTGGCCGCACGGCGCACGCTGATCAGCATGCGGCCAGTGTTTCCACAACAGAAGCGCTTCCGCGTAGCCAGGAGGATAGCGCTCGTTATTTATTGACTGCAGGGACCCCCCGCTGCCGCCACAAGCTTTATATACACAGCCGCAGGACAGGTACCCCCGCGGCACGGGGGGCGAAATGCCGCCCTCCAGTGGCCGGTGGTGGCGCCGGCCCTGCTCATAGGTGATCCCAGAGAGTAGGCAAATATGGTGATCTCCCTTTTTCCAAGTTTGGAAGTCACTAATCACTGTGCCAGCACATATTATTCACAACACTGTATATTTTACATATGATCTTAAGTTACTCCATGAGTGTGCGTGACCAGTATATACACATGATCCTATGTTACTCCATGAGTGTGTGTGACCAGTATATACATATGATCCTAAGTTACTCCATTAGTGTGTGACCAGTATATACATATGATCCAATGTTACTCCATGAGTGTGTGACCAGTATATACATATGATCCTAAGTTACTCCATTAGTGTGTGATCAGCAGTGGCGTAGCTACGTTTTGGGCGCCCCCCGTCGCCGCCCCGCCGAGCACCCCTACCCCGCCGCCCATGCAAACCCCCCTCAATCCCCCACAGCCTTACCTATCGCGCTGGTCCCGGCGGCTCCGTTCTTCTGCTGAGGACCACCAGAAAATGGCCGCCCCCATACAGCAGACAGTTTCAGAGAACTGTGTGCTATATGGGGGCGGCCATTTTGTGGTGGTCCTCAGCAGAAGAACGGAACCGCCGGGACCAGCGCGATAGGTAAGTCTGCGGGGGATTGGGGGGGGGTTTAACTATAGCACCGCAGCCCCCGGCGCCCCCACATGCACAGCGCCCCCCCCGCGGTGGCGGGGGCTGCGGTGCTATAGTTACGCCCCTGGTGACCAGTATATACATATGATCCAATGTTACTCCATGAGTGTGTGACCAGTATATACATATGATCCTACATGACTGCATACTGTATATGAGTGTGTGACTGATATACCTTGGATCATATAGATCCTGGATCTCATGCTGGTGGTTATGAGTGTTCTCCATTGCACCATGCAGGGACCACGGCTGCTGCATCCATTAGGACTGAAAATATTACAGCCACAGCGGGAAGCGATGTCACCCTGAGATGTGAGCTCCTCCTGGAGGACACCACAGTCACGCAGGTGAACTGGAACTTCTGCAACGATGTGCACATCGCGTTTCATGTGAATCTCTATCAAGTTGAAGAACAAGTGGTCAAGAACTTCTCAGACCGGATGTCCCTGGCAGAGGGTTATGGTATTACAATATCCAACGTGAATGGCAATGACACTGGACTGTACTGCTGCATCTACAGCACCTTCCCACACGGCATATTCACTGGGAAGATCTATCTCCAGGTTCTGCGTAAGTATAGTGGGGCAGATGTATTGAGCCTTAACAAGAGATAAATGCAAGGGTGATAAAGTGAGATAAACATCCAGCCAATCAGCTCCTTACTGACTTTTTTCAAACACAGCCTGTAACATGGCAGTTAGCAGGTGATTGGCTGGACGTTTATCTCTCCTTATCACCCTTGGATTTATCTCTTGTTAAGGCTTAATACATCTGCCCCAGTGATAGATCTCATTCTAATATGTAGCTTCTACAACCAAAGGTGAAGTTGCATTGTCATGTATTCCCGAGAAGGGAGAGTTCTAAGAATCTGGAGAAATCCTGTATTGTTAGGGACTAGGCAAAAAGTAAAAACCAGAACTGGATCAGACCCCAGAACACCGAAAGGAACAGGCACCATTCATCAATCTCTGCCATTCTAAAACTTACAGTTGCATGTCTGGATGGGTTTGTGTACTTATGGGGGAGAAGAGGGGGTGTCATGGGAAAGGAAAGATTACAACCTTCCCAAATGGGGTAACATTCCCCGTCTCACCGGACCAGGCACTTCCTGAATGGGACACTACAAGCTCTGGAATGGCAGAGTTTGATGAATGGAGTCTGTCCGGTGCAGTGTTCTGAGGTCCGGTTCCCATGTTTTAATTACTGCCGTAACGAACAGTACTACTTCCCTGGCTGAACTGCAGGGATTTTATGCAGCTCCGATCTGTGTCCTACGGCAGTAATCATAGGGATGTATACGAAAAAATAAAACAATAGACACTTGCTCCTAAACCTTTACTTGCATCATCCTAAGAATCAGACCCTTAATCCGTCAAATTGTCTGTGACACATATGTCATTGGCAGAACAAATATCATACTCACCAATTTGATGACTGTTTAACACTGACCAATAAGTAGGCTAATGTTGGAGGTATAGTGGAACCAGTAAGGTAATCTGAATAAAAACACAAAATGTCCAACAACAAGGTTAAAAAAGGGGCAGACTAGAAGACGCAGAAGGTTAAAAAGGGGCAGACTAGATGAGTCAAGTGGTTTGATTTCTACTCACCATCAAATATTTTTTTCCTCTTGTCCCTTGTGTTCACAGCCACCATGCAGCCCAGGACTTACTTAGCGTCGGCAAACAAAACAGTCGGTTCCGACCGGCAACTGACGTCATCTGCCCTCCACTAGCAGCATAAACACACCTGCATTTTCCGGACAATGGCCCTTATTCTGGTTGGTGCGGCCGGAGCCGCACACGGTGCTCCGGCCGCACAAACCAATCCCCGCCCACGAGACGGATCGCCACGGCCGTCCGTACACGGACGGCTGGCGATCCGCATAAAAATGGTGGGGCGTACGCCTCCACCATGGTGGGAGCTGCCCCCTGCATTCGATGGTCGTCGACCATCGAAGGCAGGGCCGCACGCCACAGCAGCTCCCGCAAGCTGAGACCACACGGACAATCGTCCGTGTGATAGCTTGTATGGGGGCTGAGAGCTGACATCCGGCGACGTCAGCTTTCCACCCCCATCAGTGGCGTCATACCCTCATTAGCATGCATACGCCCCGCGTTTGCATGGGAACGCCCATGAAACGCGGGGCGTATACATAGGGAAATGAGGGTATGAAGCCCCTCACGCCCCTATACGCCCCCTTTGCGGCGGACGAAATACGTCTGCGGCGAATGGGGCTGCACATGCGCAGATTGACCTCTGCGCATGTGCAGACTAAAAACATCGGCGGTACGGCCGCACGCGGGCCGTACCGTCCGATGCAGAATAAGGGCCATTCTTAGCAATTTGTTTGGTGCATCTACTTTTACGTTTTCGCGGGTACGCCCATGAAATGGCCGGAATCCTTCCCAACATGCCCGCTCCCTGTAAATCACGCTGCAATTGCCTTGCAAATAGAAATATTTGCTGATTGCAGCCGAGACTTTCGCATGTGAATTCGGACCTGGCTGGTAAAGTCTGAATCGGGCCCTATGTTTCCAAGTAACAAATTATAAACTTTTTTTTTAATAAAGTGCTTTATCAAAGATATGTATCCATGATTTCATGGAGAGACAGGATAAATAGGTCTAAAAATGTTTTATTACTGCCATGAAAAGGCATATAAAAACTGTTAAAAAAATAATCTGGTCATGTTAGAAGAATTGAATTTATCTCAAAAACATCACTTTCTATTCACCTCTTACACAATAATGCAGTCAGCAATGTTTCATATATAGAGAAATATAAACCGTGGAAAAAGAGGGCCAATCAAAATAAGTTTTACTGTTTGGTGATAAAATTAACAGTTTAAATGGCTATATTTGACCCCATGGCAGTGCCCTGTAAGTACATATAAAATGTTTAAAAAAAATAAAATTCTTGTTAAGAATTACAGCAATTTACAAAATCAAATAGTCAGCAAGTGGACCACAATGGTATGCAATGATTCTTAAAGAATAATTTTCATATGGTGTAATATTATTGAAAGACATTAACTGTTTCATATATGGAATATTGCAAAAATACCCCCCAAAAAATACAATATGAAAAGTTTCAAACAGTAAAAGAGGAAATATCCAGCTGTAAGTATAGCAGCAGCAATGAATGATTTAGTGACCCAGGAGAGGCATACAGCAAGTATTCGTCACTGACTGTATGTGGGTGTGTACTGGGCAATACTGCAGTGTCCTACTACAGTTATCTTACAGTATACAAATACCAATAAAGAAATGATGTGAGGACAGATGAGAAGTAATATTACTGCAAAAGGGTCATGATTTATGCACAGTGCCTTATGTCTAATAATAAATCTCTTAGCCTTACTTAGCAGTACCTATGAAAACCTGCTAATACTGTAGGTTTGTACAAAAGACCCCATTACTCCTCTCTGTGTCTGTGTGGGAGTAATGTTCGATAATGTGAAGATAACGGTTTCCTTTTCAGTATCTGCTCAATGTGGTTGTAGGCTGGTAAAACCTCAAGATAATTCTCTTATTTTCATTCTTTCTTTTTGCTTGACTTCAGTCACTACCTTACAATGTATAATATATGGGATAGTGCAATACCTAATGCAAATTGTAAGGCTATAAAGTACTTTGTCTCCTGTGTGGTATTAGCTGTGCCCTGTATGCAGGGCCGGACTGGCCAACTAGCACTTCTGGCAATGTAAGACTGGCTGATGGCCTGTTGGGTCTTTTTCGCCATACAGAGAGCCGTGCAGCCTTCCCCTTCTCTATTTGTCCACCACCTGCCCGATGTGCTTGTCTGCTAGAAAGATGGGGGTGAGGCAATACTCCCCTGAGATAGCCTTAAACTATCCATACACACACCCAGCTGCAGCCTAACCTTATAGATACACACACTCATAGCCTAACACTATCCCTACGCACACCCAGCCGCAGCCTAACACTATCCATACACACACCCAGCGGCAGCCTAACCCTATCCATACACACACTCATAGCCTTACACTATCCCTACGCACACCCAGCTGCAGCCTAACACTATCCATACACACACCCATAGCCTAACACTATCCATACACACACCCAGTGGCAGTCTAACCCTATCCATACACGCACCCATAGCCTTACACTATCCATACACACACCCATAGCCTTACACTATCCATACACACACCCAGCTGCAGCCTAACCCTATCCATATACACACACCCATAGCCTTACACTATCCCTACGCACACCCAGCTGCAGCCGTCTAACACTATCCATACACACACTCATAGCCTTACACTATCCATACACACACCCAGTGGCAGTCTAACCCTATCCATACACACACCCATAGCCTTACACTATCCCTACGCACACCCAGCTGCAGCCGTCTAACACTATCCATACACACACTCATAGCCTTACACTATCCATACACACACCCAGCGGCAGCCGTCTAACACTATCCATACACACACTCATAGCCTTACACTATCCATACACACACCCAGCTGCAGCCGTCTAACACTATCCATACACACACTCATAGCCTTACACTATCCATACACACACTCATAGCCTTACACTATCCATACACACACCCAGCTGCAGCAGCCTAACCCTATCCATACACACACCCATAGCCTTACACTATCCCTACGCACACCCATAGCCTTACACTATCCATACACACACCCAGCTGCAGCCTAACCCTATCCATACACACACTCATAGCCTTACACTATCCATACACACCCAGCGGCAGCCTAATCCTATCCATACACACACCCAGCGGCAGCCTAACCCTATCCATACACACACTCATAGCCTAACACTATCCCTACGCACACCCAGCCGCAGCCTAACACTTTCCATACACACACCCAGCAGCAGCCTAACCCTATACATACACGCACCCATAGCCTTACACTATCCCTACGCACACCCAGCCGCAGCCTAACACTATCCATACACACACCCATAGCCTTACACTATCCCTACGCACACCCATAGCCTTACACTATCCATACACACACCCAGCTGCAGCCTAACCCTATCCATACACACACTCATAGCCTAACACTATCCCTACGCACACCCAGCCGCAGCCTAACACTATCCATACACACACCCAGTGGCAGTCTAACCCTATCCATACACGCACCCATAGCCTTACACTATCCATACACACACCCAGCCGCAGCCTAACACTATCCATACACACACCCATAGCCTTACACTATCCATACACACACCCAGCGGCAGCCTAACACTATCCATACACACACCCATAGCCTTACACTATCCATACACACACCCAGCAGCAGCCTAACCCTATCCATACACGCACCCATAGCCTTACACTATCCCTACGCACACCCAGCGGCAGCCTAACACTATCCATACACACACCCAGCGGCAGCCTAACCCTATCCATACACACACCCAGCCGCAGCCTAACCCTATGCATACACACACCCATAGCCTTACACTATCCATACACACACCCAGCCGCAGCCTAACCCTATCCATACACACACCCATAGCCTTACACTATCCATACACACACCCAGCGGCAGCCTAACACTATCCATACACGCACCCATAGCCTTACACTATCCCTACGCACACCCAGCCGCAGCCTAACACTATCCATACACACACCCAGCGGCAGTCTAACCCTATCCATACACGCACCCATAGCCTTACACTATCCATACACACACCCAGCCGCAGCCTAACACTATCCATACACACACCCATAGCCTTACACTATCCCTACGCACACCCAGCTGCAGCCTAACACTATCCATACACACACCCAGTGGCAGTCTAACCCTATCCACACACACACCCATAGCCTTACACTATCCATACACACACCCAGCGGCAGCCTAACACTATCCATACACACACTCATAGCCTTACATTATCCATACACACACCCATAGCCTTACACTATCCATACATACACCCAGCTGCAGCCTAACACTATCCATACACACACCCAGCGGCAGTCTAACCCTATCCATACACACACCCATAGCCTTACACTATCCCTACGCACACCCAGCTGCAGCCTAACACTATCCATACACACACCCATAGCCTAACACTATCCATACACACACCCAGTGGCAGTCTAACCCTATCCATACACACACCCATAGCCTTACACTATCCATACACACATCCATAGCCTAACCCTATCCTTACACGCACCCATAGCCTTACACTATCCCTACGCACACCCAGCCGCAGCCTAACCCTATCCATACACGCACCCATAGCCTTACACTATCCCTACGCACACCCAGCCGCAGCCTAACACTATCCATACACACACTCATAGCCTTACATTATCCATACACACACCCATAGCCTAACACTATCCATACATACACCCAGCCGCAGCCTAACACTATCCATACACACACCCAGCAGCAGTCTAACCCTATCCATACACACACCCATAGCCTTACACTATCCATACACACACCCAGCGGCAGCCTAACCCTATCCATACACACACCCATAGCCTTACACTATCCATACACACACCCAGCGGCAGCCTAACCCTATCCATACACACACCCATAGCCTTACACTATCCCTACGCACACCCAGCCGCAGCCTAACACTATCCATACACACACTCATAGCCTTACATTATCCATACACACACCCATAGCCTTACACTATCCATACATACACCCAGCCGCAGCCTAACACTATCCATACACACACCCAGCGGCAGTCTAACCCTATCCATACACACACCCATAGCCTTACACTATCCATACACACACCCAGCGGCAGCCTAACCCTATCCATACACGCACCCATAGCCTTACACTATCCCTACGCACACCCAGCCGCAGCCTAACACTATCCATACACACACTCATAGCCTTACATTATCCATACACACACCCATAGCCTTACACTATCCATACATACACCCAGCTGCAGCCTAACCCTATCCATATACACACACAACTAAGCCCTAACCTTATCCACACACACACCCATAGCCTTACACTATCCATACACACACCCAGCCGCAGCCTAACCCTATCCATATACACACACCCAGCCGCAGCCTAACCCTATTCATATACACACACCCAGCCGCAGCCTAACCCTATCCATATACACACACCCAGCCGCAACCTAACCCTAAGCATTCACCCCTCCCCCTACTGCAGCCTAACCTACTGACCACGGGCCCTCACGAGTTCCCGTCTCCATTTGGGATACTTAGAGAAATTTCCCAGGTAAGCGCCGCCTACCACCCTGCCAAACGCCCGCCCTCCTGATGCCCGTAACCCTTCCCTAGCATGTGAGGGGATGTGTACGTGACCCTCAATCTTTGAAAATGGGGCCGATTCGGCTCTATAGTGTTATTATGTGACTATTTGGCAGTGATCTTACTTCCATATCGGTGTCTGGGTGCTGCTGGGTGTTGATAGCTGATATGGGGGTGTCTAGGTGCTGCTGGGGTGTTGGTAGCTTATATGGGTCTGGGGGTGTCTGGATGCTGCTGGGCTGTTGGTAGCTGATATGGGGCTGAGGGTGTCTGGGTGTTGCTGTGGGATGGTAGTGGATATGGATCGAGGGGTGTCTGTGTGCTGCTAGGTTGTTGGTAGCTGATACCCATCAGGGTGGATCTAGGGGTGTCTGGGTGCTGCTGGGGTGTTGGTAGGTGATATGGGGCTGGGGGTGTCTGGGTGGTGCTGGGGTGTTGGTAGGTGATATGGGGCTGAGGGTGTCTGGGTGCTGCTGGGTGTTGGTAGGTGATATGGGACTAGGAGTGTCTGGGTGCTGCTGGGGTGTTGGTAGGTGATATGGGACTAGGGGTGTCTGGGTGCTGCTGGGGTGTTGGTAGGTGATATAGGGCTGGGGGTGTCTGGGTGCTGCTGGGGTGTTGGTAGGTGATATAGGGCTGGGGGTGTCTGGGTGCTGCTGGGGTGTTGGTAGGTGATATGGGGCTGAGGGTGTCTGGGTGCTGCTGGGGTGTTTGTAGGTGATATGGGGCTGGGGGTGTCTGGGTGCTGCTGGGGTGTTGGTAGGTGATATGGGGCTGGGGGTGTCTGGGTGCTGCTGGGGTGTTGGTAGGTGATACGGGGCTGGGGGTGTCTGGGTGCTGCTGGGGTGTTGGTGGGTGATATGGGGCTGGGGGTGTCTGGGTGCTTCTGGGGTGTTGGTAGGTGACATAGGGCTGGGGGTGTCTGGGTGCTGCTGGGGTGTTGGTAGGTGATATGGGACTAGGGGTGTCTGGGTGCTGCTGGGGTGTTGGTAGGTGATATGGGGCTGGGGGTGTCTGGGAGCAGCTGGGGTGTTGGTAGGTGATATAGGGCTGGATGAGTCTGGGTGCTGCTGGGGTGTTGTTAGGTGATATGGGGCTGGGGGTGTCTGGGTGCTGCTGGGGTGTTGGTAGGTGATATAGGGCTGGGGGTGTCTGGGTGCTGCTGGGGTGTTGGTAGGTGATATGGGGCTGGGGGAGTCTGGGTGCTGCTGGGGTGTTGGTAGGTGATATGGGACTAGGGGTGTCTGGGTGCTGCTGGGGTGTTGGTAGGTGATATGGGGCTGGGGGTGTCTGGGAGCTGCTGGGGTGTTGGTAGGTGATATAGGGCTGGATGAGTCTGGGTGCTGCTGGGGTGTTGTTAGGTGATATGGGGCTGGGGGTGTCTGGGTGCTGCTGGGGTGTTGGTAGGTGATATAGGGCTGGGGGTGTCTGGGTGCTGCTGGGGTGTTGGTAGGTGATATGGGGCTGGGGGAGTCTGGGTGCTGCTGGGGTGTTGGTAGGTGATATAGGGCTGGGGGTGTCTGGGTGCTGCTGGGGTGTTGGTAGGTGATATAGGGCTGGGGGTGTCTGGGTGCTGCTGGGGTGTTGTTAGGTGATATTGGGCTGGGGGTGTCTGGGTGCTGCTGGGGTGTTGGTATGTGATATAGGGCTGGGGGTGTCTGGGTGCTGCTGGGGTGTTGGTAGGTGATATGGGGCTGGGGGAGTCTGGGTGCTGCTGGGGTGTTGGTAGGTGATATGGGACTAGGGGTGTCTGGGTGCTGCTGGGGTGTTGGTAGGGGATATGGGGCTGGGGGTGTCTGGGTGCTGCTGGGGTGTTGGTAGGTGATATGGGGCTGGGGGTGTCTGGGAGCTGCTGGGGTGTTGGTAGGTGATATAGGGCTGGGGGTGTCTGGGTGCTGCTGGGGTGTGTGGTAGGTGATATGGGGCTGGATGAGTCTGGGTGCTGCTGGGGTGTTGTTAGGTGATATGGGGCTGGGGGTGTCTGGGTGTTGCTGTGGGATGGTAGTGGATATGGATCTAGGGGTGTCTGTGTGCTGCTAGGTTGTTGGTAGCTGATACCCATCAGGGTGGATCTAGGGGTGTCTGGGTGCTGCTGGGGTGTTGGTAGGTGATATGGGGCTGGGGGTGTCTGGGTGCTGCTGGGGTGTTGGTAGGTGATATGGGGCTGGGGGTGTCTGGGTGCTGCTGGGGTGTTGGTAGGTGATATGGGACTAGGGGTGTCTGGGTGCTGCTGGGGTGTTGGTAGGTGATATAGGGCTGGGGGTGCCTGGGTGCTGCTGGGGTGTGTGGTAGGTGATATGGGGCTGGATGAGTCTGGGTGCTGCTGGGGTGTTGGTAGGGGATATAGGGCTGGGGGTGTCTGGGTGCTGCTGGGGTGTTGGTAGATGATATGGGGCTGGGGGTGTCTGGGTGCTGCTGGGGTGTTGGTAGGTGATATGGGACTAGGGGTGTCTGGGTGCTGCTGGGGTGTTGGTAGGTGATATAGGGCTGGGGGTGTCTGGGTGCTGCTGGGGTGTTGGTAGGTGATATGGGGCTGGGGGTGTCTGGGAGCTGCTGGGGTGTTGGTAGGTGATATAGGGCTGGGGGTGTCTGGGTGCTGCTGGGGTGTTGGTAGGTGATATAGGGCTGGGGGTGTCTGGGTGCTGCTGGGGTGTTGGTAGGTGATATGGGGCTGGGGGTGTCTGGGAGCTGCTGGGGTGTTGGTAGATGATATGGGGCTGGGGGTGCCTGGGTGCTGCTGGGGTGTTGGTAGGTGATATGGGGCTGGATGAGTCTGGGTGCTGCTGGGGTGTTGGTAGGTGATATAGGGCTGGGGGTGTCTGGGTGCTGCTGGGGTGTTGGTAGGTGATATGGGGCTGGGGGTGTCTGGGTGCTGCTGGGGTGTTGGTAGGTGATATAGGGCTGGGGGTGTCTGGGTGCTGCTGGGGTGTTGGTAGGTGATATAGGGCTGGGGGTGTCTGGGTGCTGCTGGGGTGTTGGTAGGTGATATAGGGCTGGGGGTGTCTGGGTGCTGCTGGGGTGTTGGTAGGTGATATGGGGCTGGGGGTGTCTGGGAGCTGCTGGGGTGTTGGTAGGTGATATAGGGCTGGGGGTGTCTGGGTGCTGCTGGGGTGTTGGTAGGTGATATGGGGCTGGGGGTGTCTGGGAGCTGCTGGGGTGTTGGTAGGTGATATAGGGCTGGGGGTGTCTGGGTGCTGCTGGGGTGTTGGTAGGTGATATGGGACTAGGGGTGTCTGGGTGCTGCTGGGGTGTTGGTAGGTGATATAGGGCTGGGGGTGTCTGGGTGCTGCTGGGGTGTTGGTAGGTGATATGGGGCTGGGGGTGTCTGGGAGCTGCTGGGGTGTTGGTAGGTGATATAGGGCTGGGGGTGTCTGGGTGCTGCTGGGGTGTTGGTAGGTGATATAGGGCTGGGGGTGTCTGGGTGCTGCTGGGGTGTTGGTAGGTGATATGGGGCTGGGGGTGTCTGGGAGCTGCTGGGGTGTTGGTAGATGATATGGGGCTGGGGGTGCCTGGGTGCTGCTGGGGTGTTGGTAGGTGATATGGGGCTGGATGAGTCTGGGTGCTGCTGGGGTGTTGGTAGGTGATATAGGGCTGGGGGTGTCTGGGTGCTGCTGGGGTGTTGGTAGGTGATATAGGGCTGGGGGTGTCTGGGTGCTGCTGGGGTGTTGGTAGGTGATATGGGGCTGGGGGTGTCTGGGTGCTGCTGGGGTGTTGGTAGGTGATATAGGGCTGGGGGTGTCTGGGTGCTGCTGGGGTGTTGGTAGGTGATATGGGGCTGGGGGTGTCTGGGAGCTGCTGGGGTGTTGGTAGATGATATGGGGCTGGGGGTGCCTGGGTGCTGCTGGGGTGTTGGTAGGTGATATGGGGCTGGATGAGTCTGGGTGCTGCTGGGGTGTTGGTAGGTGATATGGGGCTGGGGGTGTCTGGGTGCTGCTGGGGTGTTGGTAGGTGATATAGGGCTGCGGGTGTCTGGGTGCTGCTGGGGTGTTGGTAGGTGATACGGGGCTGGGGGTGTCTGGGTGCTGCTGGGGTGTTGGTAGGTGATATAGGGCTGGGGGTGTCTGGGTGCTGCTGGGGTGTTGGTAGGTGATACGGGGCTGGGGGTGTCTGGGTGCTGCTGGGGTGTTGGTAGGTGATATGGGGCTGGGGGTGTCTGGGTGCTGCTGTGGTGTTGGTAGGTGATACGGGGCTGGGGGTGTCTGGGTGCTGCTGAGGTGTTGGTAGGTGATATAGGGCTGAGGGTGTCTGGGTGCTGCTGGGGTGTTGGTAGGTGATACGGGGCTGGGGGTGTCTGGGTGCTGCTGAGGTGTTGGTAGGTGATATAGGGCTGAGGGTATCTAGGTGCTGCTGGGGTGTTGGTAGGTGATACAGGGCTGGGGGTGTCTGGGTGCGGCTGGGGTGATGGTAGGTGATATAGGGCTGGGGGTGTCTGGGTGCTGCTGGGGTGTTGGTAGGTGATATAGGGCTGAGGGTGCTGCTGGGGTGTTGGTAGGTGATATAGGGCTGGGGGTGTCTGGGTGCTGCTGAGGTGTTGGTAGGTGATATGGGGCTGGGGGTGTCTGGGTGCTGCTGGGGTGTTGGTAGGTGATATGGGGCTGGGGGTGTCTGGGTGCTGCTGGGGTGTTGGTAGGTGATATGGGGCTGGGGGTGTCTGGGTGCTGCTGTGGTGTTGGTAGGTGATATGGGGCTGGGGGTGTCTGGGTGCTGCTGAGGTGTTGGTAGGTGATATAGGGCTGAGGGTGTCTGGGTGCTGCTGGGGTATTGGTAGGTGATACGGGGCTGGGGGTGTCTGGGTGCTGCTGAGGTGTTGGTAGGTGATATAGGGCTGAGGGTGTCTGGGTGCTGCTGGGGTGTTGGTAGGTGATATAGGGCTGGGGGTGTCTGGGTGCGGCTGGGGTGATGGTAGGTGATATAGGGCTGGGGGTGTCTGGGTGCTGCTGGGGTGTTGGTAGGTGATATAGGGCTGGGGGTGCTGCTGGGGTGTTGGTAGGTGATATAGGGCTGGGGGTGTCTGGGTGCTGCTGGGGTGTTGGTAGGTGATATAGGGCTGGGGGTGTCTGGGTGCTGCTGGGGTGTTGGTAGGTGATATGGGGCTGGGGGTGTCTGGGTGCTGCTGGGGTGTTGGTAGGTGATATAGGGCTGGGGGTGTCTGGGTGATGCTGGGATGTTGGTAGGTGATATAGGGCTGGGGGTGTCTGGGTGTTGGTAGGTGATATAGGGCTGGGGGTGTCTGGGTGCTGCTGGGGTGTTGGTAGGTGATATGGGGCTGGGGGTGCCTGGGTGCTGCTGGGGTGTTGGTAGGTGATATAGGGCTGGGGGTGTCTGGGTGCTGCTGGGGTGTTGGTAGGTGATATGGGGCTGGGGGTGTCTGGGTGCTGCTGGGGTGTTGGTAGGTGATATGGGGCTGGGGGTGTCTGGGTGCTGCTGGGGTGTTGGTAGGTGATATGGGGCTGGGGGTGTCTGGGTGCTGCTGGGGTGTTGGTAGGTGATATGGGGCTGGGGGTGTCTGGGTGCTGCTGGGGTGTTGGTAGGTGATATAGGGCTGGGGGTGTCTGGGTGCTGCTGGGGTGTTCCGTAGGTGATATGGGGCTGGGGGTGTCTGGGTGTTGGTAGGTGATATAGGGCTGGGGGTGTCTGGGTGCTGCTGGGGTGTTCCGTAGGTGATATAGGGCTGGGGGTGTCTGGGTGTTGGTAGGTGATATGGGGCTGGGGGTGTCTGGGTGCTGCTGGGGTGTTGGTAGGTGATATGGGGCTGGGGGTGCCTGGGTGCTGCTGGGGTGTTGGTAGGTGATATAGGGCTGGGGGTGTCTGGGTGCTGCTGGGGTGTTGGTAGGTGATATGGGGCTGGGGATGTCTGGGTGCTGCTGGGGTGTTGGTAGGTGATATGGGGCTGGGGGTGTCTGGGTGCTGCTGGGATGTTGGTAGGTGATATAGGGCTGGGGGTGTCTGGGTGTTGGTAGGTGATATAGGGCTGGGGGTGTCTGGGTGCTGCTGGGGTGTTGGTAGGTGATATGGGACTAGGGGTGTCTGGGTGCTGCTGGGGTGTTGGTAGGTGATACAGGGCTGGGGGTGTCTGGGTGCTGCTGGGGTGTTGGTAGGTGATACAGGGCTGGGGGTGTCTGGGTGCTGCTGGGGTGTTGGTAGGTGATATTGGGCTGGGGGTGTCTGGGTGCTGCTGGGGTGTTGGTAGGTGATATAGGGCTGGGGGTGTCTGGGTGCTGCTGGGGTGTTGGTAGGTGATACAGGGCTGGGGGTGTCTGGGTGCTGCTGGGGTGTTGGTGGGTGATATGGGGCTGGGGGTGTCTGGGTGCTGCTGGGGTGTTGGTAGGTGATATTGGGCTGGGGGTGTCTGGGTGCTGCTGGGGTGTTCCGTAGGTGATATGGGGCTGGGGGTGTCTGGGTGCTGCTGGGGTGTTGGTAGGTGATATGGGGCTGGGGGTGTCTGGGTGCTGCTGGGGTGTTGGTAGGTGATATGGGGATGGGGGTGTCTGGGTGCTGCTGGGGTGTTGGTAGGTGATATGGGGCTGAGGGTGTCTGGGTGCTGCTGGGGTGTTGGTAGGTGATATAGGGCTGGGGGTGTCTGGGTGCTGCTGGGGTGTTGGTAGGTGATATGGGGCTGGGGGTGTCTGGGTGCTGCTGGGGTGTTGGTAGGTGATATGGGGCTGGGGGTGTCTGGGTGCTGCTGGGGTGTTGGTAGGTGATATAGGGCTGGGGGTGTCTGGGTGGTGCTGGGGTGTTGGTAGGTGATATAGGGCTGGGAGTGTCTGGGTGCTGCTGGGGTGTTCCGTAGGTGATATAGGGCTGGGGGTGTCTGGGTGCTGCTGGGGTGTTCCGTAGGTGATATGGGGCTGGGGGTGTCTGGGTGCTGCTGGGGTGTTCCGTAGGTGATATGGGGGTGTCTGGGTGCTGTCATATCTGGAGCAATGCAGTAGAAATGGGCTCTATGTGCAGTGATATATATATATATATATATAATTAGAGTGAGCAATATGATACAGGGGCACACTTACCTACCAGCAACTCATGCACAGGTAATACAGACTGACATACTCTGTGCTGCTGTGACCATGAAAACGATCTTATCAGCTAGATCGGGATTCTATACAATAATGCTCCCAGAACCTTGTGCTCCTCCTCTCCCTTATTATT
This sequence comes from Crinia signifera, assembly GCF_055691185.1. Classification (NCBI taxonomy): domain Eukaryota; kingdom Metazoa; phylum Chordata; class Amphibia; order Anura; family Myobatrachidae; genus Crinia; species Crinia signifera. The sequence goes on from NC_139218.1 coordinate 8,949,539, forward strand.
GACATATTATTTTCTATTTCACCAGCAAGCAGCTTCCCGTGGACACACGGACATTATCTCGGCATTATCCTGGGATTTGGAATCCTCCTTCTGGTCAGCGTTAGTATTGGAATTGTCTGCTACAAGGTAAGAATGTAAGCTCTGTGGGCCAGCACAAGAGAAGCATGATACACTTTATTTATGGAAATGATACATGAAAACGTTATATAGTGACCGTGGACACAGTTTACTTGGCCTTGCAATGCCCCCCGACACCCCCGACACTGCAAGCCCATGTAAGGACAGATGTAATCAGCATGCAGGAATATCACGGCCGATGGTCACGATGGTCATCCTGAACTGTGATGAGTAAAGTCCATCTTATCAACTGCAGTCGCATCGCAGTTTTAGAAATCGCCCTGGTGTGGATTAGATGTAAACTAATGGACTTTGATGAACAGGTGAGGTGCAAAGGAGTCGGTTATTAAAAGGGTTTAAAACTTTGTGAGGAACGGGTGGGGAAAATGAGATGCTTTGTCAGGGGTGTGGGAAGGTACTTGATTGGGGAATTTGGGGTGCAATGGGTAAAGGCCGGTGTGCATGCTGACACAGAGGGCAGAGGGGTGTTTGGCATGTCAGAAGCACATTGTGTTCTGGAGGCAAAAGGAGGCACTGGGTCTGAATGTTGGGGTGTGTGATGGGGAGAGCAGGGGCATGAAGCGGGTTGGCTGGGGTAGGGGTTGTGTGATGGGTAACGGGGCATGTGATGGGGAGAAGGGGGCATAGAGTTGGGTGGCTGGAGAAGGTGGATAGCAGGGGGTGTGTGAGGAGGAGCAGGTAGCATAGAGGGGGTGGATGAGGCAGGGGGTGTGTTAGGAGGAGCAGGTAGCATAGAGTGGGTGGCTGCAGTAGGGGGTGTGTGTTGGGAGCAGGGAGCATAGAGTGGGTGGATGAGGCAGGGGGTGTGTGAGGAGGAGCAGGGAGCATAGAGTGAGGAGGCTGAGGCAGGAGGGTGTGATGGGTAGCAGGAAGTGTGTGATGGGTACCAGGGAGCATAGAGTGGGAAGGCTAAGGCAGGGGGTGTGTGATGGGGAGCAGGGGGCATAGAATTGGGTGGCTGGAGAAAGTGGTGTGATGGATAGTAGGGGGTGTGTAATGGGAGCAGGGAGCATAGAGTGGTGTGGATGAGGCAGGGGGTATGTGATGGGTAGCAGGTGGCATAGATTGGGGTGGCTGGGGAAGGGGGTAGGCTTGGGGTAACAGGGGGCATAGAGTGGGGTGGCTGCTTTAGGGGGTTTGTGATGGGTAGCAGGGAGCCTAAAGTGGGGTGTGATGGATACCAGGGTGTGTGTGATGGATCTCAGGGGGCATAGAGTGTAATGGCTGAGGCAGGGGGTGTGTGATGGGGAGCAGGAAGTGTGTGATGGGGAGCAGTGGGTATGTGATGGGTACCAGGGAGCATAGAGTGGGGTGGATGAGGCAAGGAGTGCGATGTTGAGCAGGGGGCATACAGTGTAGTGGCTGAGGCGGGGGGGTGTGATGGGGAGCAGGGGGTATAGAGTGGGGTGGCTGAGGCAGGAGGGTGTTTGATGGGGAGCAGGGAACATAGAGTGGGATGGCTGAGGCAGGGGGTCTGTGATAGGTAGCAGGGGGTATAAAGTTGGATGGCTGAGGCGGGGGGGGTGTGATAGGTAGCAGGGGGTATAAAGTGGGATGGCTGAGGCGGGGGGGGGGGGGTGTGATAGGTAGCAGGGGGCATGCAATGGGACAGGATTGCAAATTAAAACGGAAAACTGTTTTTACCATGGCCAACTTCACGTGTCGCGTATTGCATAATAAAAACAACAAATGTGGTCTATAAAGAAATTTTATGACACTCATTTCTTATTTTTAAGTAGTATATATATATATATATATGGGAAGTGGGGGGTGATTGGGGTGCGCTACCTAGTATAGAAACTGTACCTCCCAATAAAACATTACAATTTCAAAACAGAATACACATTTCTGAAATAGTGTTCTTGTATTTGAGGATGTTCCCAATGAATAAGCTCAGTCCATCTCTGGGTAAATAGTTCTTTTATTGGTGAAGAAACCCGACGCGTTTCGTCTCTAAGACTTCATCAGGGGTAAGAACCAATGGGTGAGTGGATTGTGTGTGGCTGGTCCTATTTGAAATTTCTGCTGATCACAGCTGATGCAAATAAAATAAATATCACCAAGTCCTTCTTGATGGGGCTCAATTAAATGGAAATTTCTCAGTTGAGAGTCTAGTGTAGGTTCTTATCAAGAACAATATCAGGACGCTCTCTCTGCAGTATCCTCCTCGCTCTGCATTCAAAATGAGAATTCTCATTTTGAATGCAGAGCGAGGAGGATACTGCAGAGAGAGCGTCCTGATATTGTTCTTGATAAGAACCTACACTAGACTCTCAACTGAGAAATTTCCATTTAATTGAGCCCCATCAAGAAGGACTTGGTGATATTTATTTTATTTGCATCAGCTGTGATCAGCAGAAATTTCAAATAGGACCAGCCACACACAATCCACTCACCCATTGGTTCTTACCCCTGATGAAGTCTTAGAGACGAAACGCGTCGGGTTTCTTCACCAATAAAAGAACTATTTACCCAGAGATGGACTGAGCTTATTCATTGGGAACATCCTCAAATACAAGAACACTATTTCAGAAATGTGTATTCTGTTTTGAAATTGTAATGTTTTATTGGGAGGTACAGTTTCTATACTAGGTAGCGCACCCCAATCACCCCCCACTTCCCTGATTACTACACCGTTCCTCACTAACAGGAGGAATTTTGGTGGTGCTGCACACACAACCCAGCGCAACTCAGAGTCAAAAACCCTTTCTTCATATATATATATATATATATATATATATATACACATACAGAGATGAAATAAGCGGCACTCGGAGACTGAAGTAAGTGATGAAGTAAGGTGGAAATTTAATCCATGTGCAAGGTGAAAACGTTTCTGACGACGGGGCCTAAACTGACGACGGGGCCCCCGAGCTCCGAAACGTTTTCACCTTGCACATGGATTAAATTTCCACCTTACTTCATCACTTACTTCAGTCTCCGAGTGCCGCTTATTTCATCTCTGCATATACCCAGAGGACTCATCCCCTCTTGTGAGAGGGCACCGGAGCCAGTACGCTGGGGCATTCACACTCAAGTCCTGAGTGCCGCTCTCATTGGATCCTATATATATATATATATATATATATATATATATATATATATATATATATATATATATATATATATATATATATATATATAGCTGTGCTCATAAGTTTACATATCCTGGTCATTTGTCAGAGAATATGAATGATAACTCACAGACTTTTCTGTCACTCATGGTCAGTGGTTGGGTGACGCCATTTATTGTCACACAACTGTGTTTACTCTTTTTAAGTCATAATGACAACAGAAAGTACCCAAATGACCCTGATCAAAAATTTACATACCCCAGTAATACCGTGTATTGCCCCTTTAACATCAATGACAGCTTGAAGTATTTTGTGGTAGTTGTGGATGAGGCTCTTTATTGTCTCAGCTGGTAAAGCTGCCCATTCTTCTGGGCAAAAAGCCTCCAGCTCCTGTAAGTTCTTGGGCTGCTGCATGAACTGCAGGTGTGAGATCTCCCCAGAGTGGCTCAATGATACTGAGGTCAGGAGACTGAGATGTCCTCTCCAGAACCTTCACTTTATTCTGCTGTAGCCAATGACAGGTCGGCTTGGCCTTGTGTTTTGGATCATCCCCAGATGTCAGCTGCCCACCCATTTCCTTCCCAGAGTGCACGCATATGTGAGGTTGCTCAGAGCACATGCACCTTCCACATCTTTCGATGGTTACTGTGTAACATCCATTCGCATGCCCTGCTTGCAGATTCCCTCGGATGCGAATTCGCACCCTTGCGAATCAACCAGAATCTCTCATGGAGAGGGGGAGCTGCAAATACAGAGATTGGAGGTAGTAGCAGATAGGGACTGGGGTTGGGTGGAGAGTATGTGGGCTAAAACCTGTCACAGTCCACAGTGGAAGTACATTGCCATTGTTCTCCAGCACTCACAGCTTATTACAATAACCTACCTGTTCATCTCTTCAGTACCATCCTATTCTACCAGTCACCATTCAGAGGGGATTCCTCAATATCCGTCACCATCGGTGAACCAACATCTCAAACCGTCATCGTCGGCCTGCATTATTCTTCAGTCACGACCGATTCCAAGACCGTCCGACCTCAGTTATTCATTGGCCGCAGCCGATTCCAAGAACTCTACGGGTTCCATTGCGCTCTCAGTATCTCACTGTTTTCTGATTCGCATTTGCTGTACATCAATAATATTCATTTATACTTACCTTTTCTGCACTTATCTGTCTTCTCAGCCCCTTCAGGCCCTGAGCACCACCTCACTCCCTGAGATTAACCCACCTATGTGGGCACAGGTTATCAAACCCCCATCTTCCACTATGCGCCAGCTGCTGAGCAAGTCCAAGCCTCAGGCGTGATGGTTGGGTTATAGAGTTGGAACGTAACATTTTCTTGGATCACAGTTCACGTTCCAAAAAAAAAATACATATTAAAAGAAAATATGCCTAGAACGCCATTTCCAAATGACATTGACATTAACGTTTGATAATGTTGCTGAAAGTATATTTAGATCCCGCATTGACTATTGCAATAGTCTCCTAATTGGTCTTCCCAAGAACAGACTCTCACTACTACAATCCATTTTAAATGCTGCTGCTAGGCTGATCTTCCTTGCAAGACGCTCATTGTCTGCTGATCCGTTCTGCCAGTCCCTCAATTGGTTACCTGTATTTTACTGTATTCAATATAAAACACTTCTAATCGCATACAAAGCTATTACCCATACTGCACCAGCTTATATCTATTTACTTATCTCAAAATATCTCCCAACTCGTGCTCTCCGCTCTGCACAAGATCTGCGTCTCTCTTCTGCACAGATCACTAGCTCCCATTCACTATTACAGGACTTTCATCGAGCTGCTCCCATCCTATGGAATGCCCTTCCACGCACAATAAGACTCTCCACTAGCCTCCAAACTTTCAAGCGTTCCCTGAAAACTCACCTCTTCAGGCAAGCCTATCATATTTATATACCACACGCATAATCCTCTGAGGCACTCATGTATTATATAGCTTTTCTTCTGGACTTGTAATTTGGTGGGACTGCTATGCTATTACTGGTGCTTGTCCTTGTGTTTCCCTCCTACCTCCAAGTCTGTCTGTTGTTACCCAATTTGTTTTATCACTGTCTACAATTGTAAAGCGCAACGGAATCTGCTGCGCTATATAAAACACTAACTAAATAAAAATAAATAAATGTAAAGTTGGTTTTGTGATAAAACACTGCCCATAGTTGTTGTAATATCATCTTATAGAATCTAACAACCATGACTTCATTTTATCTTAATATTATTTTTTTATTAAAAAAAAAATAATGAAAATCATTTACAGACTTCTAAATCAATGTTAAAATCTGAACAAATTGTTGTTATGGTGCCCATACACTGTGTGCTGTGCAATTTGGACTTCATTGTTATGTGATTTGCACTTTATCCACTGTGCTATTTGAACTACAGAGGACTTGGACTGGACTACGATATGTCATTTAAATATGTAAATGACATATCGCATGCGATTGCCTACACAGGGTGCGATTTGAACTAGACACGACGCAATGTAGCACAAAAGTATCTGCCTGCACATAATATTTTTGCTATATGGACTACACGGGATCGCGCATCGCAAGGAAAAATAAGCATGGTACGATTTGAACTAGACTCCATGAGATTTGAACTAAAAAGTTCAAATTGCATATAAGAAACACACCGTGTGTGGGCACCTACAGTATACACAATTTCTAATTTTAGCTCAAAGCCACTTAAATTGAAGACTACAGCCAATTAGTTTTTGTAAACATGTGCATTCCGTTCATTGTTCTTATATATTTTTACAGTTAATAAGTGATTTATGAAGCACCAGTATCTCTGATACTAAGCTGCAGCTCAGATGAGTATCTGAATATTTGTCATTTTCTGTTCTAGAGGAAATCAAGAGAAATCCAGTCTGATGTAAGACCAATGTCGAACCCAGCTGCAGGTTCAGCAACGGCAATCTCCGTGCCAACTGCACCAACAGCTGGGGAGGAAATGGATGACAGTCAGTCGCAAGATTACTTTATCATTCCCTATAAAAACATCTACACTCTATAAAAGTCTGGAAAATAGGGGTGTCTTCTGTACAAACTTCATACCATACATGGAAATCTTCGACAATGTGTAAAGTCCAAATATAATCAATATTCCCATTGCTTTGTACATTTTCCAGTTTCTAAAACTAATAAACATTTTTAATGGATTTATGTTTTTGTAAAGAAAAAACACAGCAAGGCCGCAACATATTTATGTAGTTTTTGGATTTGTTTTTCCTATTTGTATCCCAACTGGACAGATCAAATTTGGACTTTTATCTTGGTGTTAATAGAAATACTAAATGTTGACCTTGAGCGTTAATCCAATTATCTCCAGCCTGTACTGAGCATTCATGTTACTTAGGAGAATGCCCATTAAAACATACAAGATTTGCTTTCTACTCTGCCTCACAGAGATGCAAGATCGAGAATCTCCAGTCTCCTAAGTACTGCCCATTTAACGAAAGGACAAGGAGTATGCTGGAAATATTTAGTGAAGAATAAAGGTGTCAGATTTTTTTTTAATCTGTTTTGGTACTTGTGTAGTTTCACGGTGCCAGTATGGCGCCGTGCGTCTGAGTCCCCTTGCGGGGCTTGCTTCGCTCACCCAAGCTGCGGGCTCGGTGGCTCGCTACGCTCACCGCGCTATTTAAAATCAACTCCATGCCAACATGGATAGTGGAGGTATGAACTATATCCCTAGTATCTTAGGGATATAAGAAAATAATAAAGTATAGGAAGCAATGATAGGTGGGGGTGGGAAGGGGGGAAATAAGAGTGTGTGTGGGGGTAGATGTCCAGCGGCTGATCCGGGTCTAGGGGGAATTATGTCCACATATCTTAGACAGCAAAGCTAGCTAGATTTGATGATACTTTAGGCTATGTAGGAGGAGTAAAGGGAAGACTCTTTCAATTCCAGCCAGGGTAACCAAGTTGCATTAAATGTGGTAAATTTCCCTGTTGCAAAGGTTATAATATCTTCCATGTCCATGAAGTAGTTTTTTTAAGCCAATCTTTGATTAAGGGAGGGTTCGTTGCTTTCCATAGAATCGGGATAAGTGCCTTAGAGGCGTTATTTAGGTGTCGGAGTAGGGAATGTTTATATGTATTAATAGGAGCGTTTGACATATTCATTAGCCAAAAGCCCGGGTCTTTGGGAATTGATCCTTTCAATATGTGTTCGGAGATTTAAAAAATTTCCATCCAGAATGGTTGAATCATCGGGCATTCCCACCATATATACAGAAAGGAGCCTGGTGTTAATTTGCACCTCCAGCAGAGGTGAGAGGTTAGGGTACATTTTGTGCAGTAGTATTCTGTACCACCTAGTTAAGATCTTTGTTGTCCAGTCCAATTGGGGAACAAGACCTTGTAGATCTCTTTCCCATGAAGACTGGAAAGTGGGAGTTTGGTGGTATATGCCTTCTATCAGAAGGGAGTAAATCTGAGAGATAGTGTGGGCTGGGGGGTTAAGAGACACACATAGGCTTTCAAAGTTGGTTAGTGCCCTAGAAATAGATAGTAATGTATTCACAGAGGAGATAAAATTTCTAAAATGGAGATATTTCCAAAACTCGGTTTGTGGAAGTCTCCAGAGGGATTGGATCTCAGGAAAGGTACGGATTCTGTTCTGACTCACCAGCTGACCCAATCTAAACATTGGAAAAGCAAGCATCTTCCATCTCCACCCAGTGCTTTGAATCTTTGGCTCTAGTCCAATCCATAATTCGGTTTAATAGTACTGTGCGATAGTAGCTGGGGATATAAGTTAGCTGCATACCACCTTGATGTTTGCGTCTGAAAAGGATATCATGTTTAAATCTAGTGGTGCCACGGCCCCATACGAATTGGCGGAGTAAACTTTGGCTGGACTGGAACAAGGAGGAGGGGATATGGATAGGCATAGTTTGTAGGATGTAAAATATTTTGGGAAGTGAGTTCATTTTTATTACATTAATCCTACCTAGCCACGACAAATGTAAAGATCTCCATTTTTGAAGATCTGAGCGAATTGTTTTCAGAAGGGGTATAAAATTCAGGTGAAAAAATTGGGAAGGATCATTTGGCAGGATAGCTCCCAAGTACTTCAACTTATAGCCATGCCAGGTGAAGGGGAACAAAGATTTCAAATTATTGACTATATTTTTAGAGGACTTCAGGTTAAGAGCTATAGATTTGGAGAAGGTGTCAGTTATGTAACTAATACTATTTATCTCAGTAAAATAAACATGGTTAAGGTCTAAAGTGGCTGTACGGGAGTATCAAGTTTTCCAGGGAAGACAAGAATTTTTGTGAATGAATGAAAAATGGCCATTCAGATATAAATGGAAAATATTTGACAGGTTGCACCAATATTTTAATACCTTCAAGTTCGATACAAGTCCAGATATGGGCAGTACGGATGGTGTAATGGTTAGCAGTACTGCCTCACAGCACTGAGGTCATGGTTTTGATTCCCACCATGGCCCTAACTGTGCAGAGTTTTTATATTCTCCCCGTACTTGCGTAGGTTTCCTTCAGGTACTCTGGTTTCCTCCCACAATCCAAAATATAGACTGGTAGGCTAATTGACTCCAAACAAATTAACCCTAGAATGTCTGTGTGCGCGTGTACATGTGGTAGGGAATATAGATTGTAAGCTCCACAGGGGCATGGACTGATGTGAATGTTCAACTATTCTCTGTAAAGCGCTGTGGAATCTGTGTGCACTATATAAGAAACTGTTAATAGTAGATTTAAAAAACATTAATGTTTTATTTTATAATATAATAATTCTTCACATAAATTAACCATTTTTTTGAATAAAAAAACACATATTAATCACAATACAATTGGTTGTTTACATATGAAAATTTCTATTTTTATATATATATATATATATATATATATCTCCCCAAAGATAGGCACTCGTACTCCAATGTGATTGCTTGCTCCAGGTGCCCTCCTAGATAAACCAATCGTAGATAGCTGCACTGCGGGCGGCACTCACAGAAATAAATACAGAACGCAAGGTTTTAGCTTAACGTTTCAATTCTCACACGAATTTTCATCAGGCTTCTGATGAAAATTTGTGTGAAAATTGAAACGTTAAGCTAAAACCTTGCGTTCTGTATTTATTTCCGTGAGTGCCGCCCGCAGTGCAGCTATATATATATATATATATATATATATATATATATATATATATATATATAGCCCTGTATTTAATAGAATGTTGGTGCTGAAAATTAAGTTAGAAAAATATATATTTCTAAGGTGGATCTCACTGTAAATTGCTATATGACCAAATGATATGTTCATAAGCATTTATATAGAGTAGCTTTGCTGCTTGGGTATATTATACAGATTTCTAAAAACTAAATTTATGTGTATTTCATATTAGCGCATGGGAAATTTTATTTCTTTACATCCAGATATAAGTCAAAGTCTTGATTTTAAAGACATGGGGGAATGTTTACTAAAGTCGATTTTTGTTGATGTTGATCGATTTAAAAAAAAATATATATAAAAATAATCTTTTCATCATTTACTAAAGGCTGATTTTGGTTGAATATTGATCCATTTCAGATCGATCTAAAAAATAATTATTATTATTTAATGAATATAAAAAAACATCTGTTAGTAAATATGTGTTTTAACCCAACATTGATTAAGATTGATTTAAAATCAATCAAATGAACCCTTTGATTGCCAAGAGAATTTGTCAAAATAGGTGTGAAAATTGCCAAGCAAACATTTTTATTCATCATATTTTGGGCATCGTTTACAGAGATGTTAGATGAAAAGAGTTAACAGCAATTTTTGTTTGTAATGATATAATATAATATTTTTTATTATAATAATAGAAAATATCCTTCGTAAATATACCCCACAATTTCAGTAGATCGGAATGGTCTTGGCAACTAGTGTGCATGGTCTATCTTTGATCTTAAGTTTTGACCCGTTTAAGATATGTGGTTATTCTAAAATATATTTAGCAATATCCAGACTTGTTGATCAACTCTAGTAATAGTCACAGAGCTAGACATTATATGATATTGTGTGCTCACTTCTCTGTTGTTAAGCATCTCCCTTTACGTAGGTAACGAGTAACACAGAACTAAAAAAATACCATGCCAAATAAACATAGCCACAGCAAAGTAATTTTCTTTTTTTTTTCTTTTATTATTCCTTCATATTCAAACTTCACAAACAGTGTGAATTTTACAATACCTCAGAAAGTGAAACTTACAAAAAAAGTGCTGGTAACATTTAAAAAAAAAATAAACAAAAAAACATCATCCTTTAGCAACATCGATAACTCTTCCACACAGAACAGAAAAACTTGTAAAAAGTTTTTTTTTTCGTATTTAAGGCGTAATACTTCTGTATAAAGTATATGCAAGAGATAAACTTTCACAGTATTCAAAAAATGTCACAATAGTAATATAATAGAATATTGAAGCGCTACAATTATGTTCTTTTTTTGTTTTTTTTTTAATATTTTTTTGTCCTGTTTAAATAACAAATACAAATCACAGGTAAATATAGGTGTCAAAGATAAGAGGCTATTTAGTAGATGGCCTTAAGGGTTCTGCCACTGCTTGATAAAAAGCTGTCAAGATGTGTGTAGTATTTCTATAGTTTAAAGCACTTGATGAAAAAGGCGTATGCATTTTTGAAAAAAAATCTAACTGTAAGTCTTAATATTTTTCTGTTCATTTATTTTTCCATAATTGACAAATGTTACTGTAAAAACATAAGAACTTTAAAAACAATGAATAAGTAACAATTAAATGATTCACCCAAACATTAGACTGTTGGCCTGCCTTCCGACAAAGATGCAGATACATTGGGATGTTCCATTGGGGAAGATAACTATTAGTAACAACATGTTAATGGCTGATTTAATCACAGTAATTGGGGAAAGAAAAGATGTAAAAAAATATCACTGTGCTTTCTTGGTTTACCGAATCTAGCCCAATATCTTTTAAGGCCCATGTGGATCCTCTCATGACAACGGACATTTTATTCTCCGCTTAGCATTATGGACATTGCCTATTCTTCCATACTTCATTTTGGTTTTTTTGGCTGTCATTTTGGAAACTATAATGCCGTAAAGAATATTAGTGTATGCACTTTAATATGCAAATAATGTTTATTGATGGGAGAATCCTTATGTAGACATGCTGGGCATTCAATTTTTTTTTTAATTGCTCCGGTCACAGAATTAATGAGCGAAATAAAACAGAGAGACACAGGAGACTCATTCTACAGAACATGAGTGCGGTGTACCAGCACTCCTACGTGTATAAGGTGCTCAGTGTGACAACGATGGCACGTCATGTGCCCGATTAAGGTGCTTTGAGAAGATGTTTTTTTTTTTTTTAATTATGATCACGAACACACATTACCCACCAAACTATGATTTATTAAAATTATGGAGATAATCAATGGAGGGAAGGCAGGCCAAGAGCAGCTGACTTTCCTTGTATCAGCCACTTACAGGAGGGAGACCGTTCTGTTACCAGTAAATTCATTATCCTCAATTTGCTGTGTATTTTTTACCTAATTGTTTTTTTCTTTCTCTTAAATACAAATATATACATGTCTATTAACACATACTGTACAGAATACATGGATGTATACAGACATACTGTACATGCAGTATATATGTATATATCCATGTATATATACATATATGCTGCAGAAAAACATTTGTAAAGCAGAAAATGAACAGAAACAAAAACAAAAAAACAATTAATGAAAAGATGTGACTGTCTCGATTTGCAATGTTTTGCCCACTTTATTTTATTTTTGCTCCTTAAAAACACAATTTCTCAATTCACTCCTCCAATCTCCTTTTAACTGAAATATTAAAACAACGGCTGGAAATAGCAGCTGTTCACTGCGTGTGGATGACTAGTTAAATTCTGCTTGTTGCTCAGTTGTGGTGCAATGGTTTTACTGAGTGTGTGATCCGGATCTAGAGGTTGTGACCTCCGTCTGGACTATCTGTGAGGGATAGTTTGGGTTTATTTCAATTGTTTTTTTTTTTTAAAGGTGCTGAATAAGTTTGCGGAATGATCTGATGGTCTTTCAGTCCTCCCTGGTCATTATATCCTGCGGCGATATATAGTGCACACCGCCTGCTATAGTTCTGCATTTTTTTTAATATTAGTTCCACTTGCTAAACAGGTGTTTAGTTTAATGCAGCACTGGCTTTATTAGTGTGTTATGTTTAATCAACAATCTAAAACATATTAGAAAGTCAATCTAGGTCACATGATCACAACTGTAATATGCTGGAAGGGTTTGTGCGTACAGCTTTGGATGTTGGACCACTTTTGAGTTTGAAATGACATCTTTAAGGTGAGGCCTATAGACCGACAGACCAGACCAGTTTAATGCACTTTCTGCATCCTGCATTTGGTTTTGAGTCGTGAAAAAAAGTCATTTGGGAGGAAACCAAAGTTGGGTAATTTAAAGTAAAATAAATAATATATTCAAGTTTTTAAGGAGGCAGTTTTCACAGTGAAATATACACAACTATCTGGCAGTGATGAAGTCTCGTTATCCTTAAGAACTGAGAAACATTTCTGAGTACAGCGATGGGTTTGCCAGCACCCCCCGAGGGCATTTGGAGGCCACACCTGTGATAGGAAGCACTGAATGGGTCTATTAATCTAACTTTATCTGCAACAGCCACCTAATACAAAAGCTTTTACACCCTGGGTCCGATATCGAAGAATGAAAATTAAAATATACATATGACAGGTGGGTCAACAGGTATGAACTAGGAAAGTGAACAAATGAGTTTAAGGCCACAATCTATGTTTCTAACAAAAATAAGTATCATGATATAAGGACTAACACATTTTCATGTTTCATGTTTCCTTATTTCTTGGTAAAAAAAACCGAAAGGATGTTCAAGCTAAAACTGTAATAATGCACCAAAACTTGTGCCGGCCACATCTGTTCGATTATGATAGCTTTGTGCTAATTTCAAGAAGAATAGAGAGAGAGACAGCGTAAGGTGTCTGGTGGTGGTGATAGGGAGAGTGGGGGAGGGCAGTGGGTTCCAGCTGGAATATTTTAAAAGCAGAAACGAAGGCACATACTAGAAAGTGTACAGTATGACTACATGTTACACAGAAAGAAATAACTGAACCCCAATTCAATATGCACTTAAAGCGCTTTCTTGTGCTCTATATATGAATGGGGGTAGGGGCCCTCTTGGTTTCGCTCCCAAATTGACTGTGGATTTGGTTGAGTTTAATGCTCAGGATGGAGAAAGTATCAGGATGGTGCCTGGATTTCCGCAAATCAGCCCCTTCAGTAAAATTGCCATTTTTGTGTTTGAATGTTTCGGTGCCCCCAATCTCATCTCCTTTTACCACAATAGTTTTTATTATAAATAGTGCCTCGTTGGTGAAAATGAGGAATTACAACTACAGTATCCTTAAATAACTGTTCCAACTATGCAGGTTATTTTCATTTATTTACATTTTTGTTCAAAAATCTCTATTCCAAATGGACTACATGATGCCAACTTTAAGCAGAGGCAAATGTACATTTCCGAATCAAGGTAAAAAAATAGAAAAGCAGATTCTGACTCTTTATATATTAGGTTGTAAAGGAAGGAAAATGGAGTGGGGGCACCAATTATCAATATAATGTATGTCTGGAAAATTATTTTTAATTTTTTAATTTATCTTTACACTAAAACTCCAAGTCCAGTGTTTGACATCTCATAAATAATATTTTTCTTAATAAAAAAAATTAAACTTGAAAATACAACAATCCCTTTTCTACTTCCTTTTCAACACAAAATTAACAGCAGTGGATACAAATATTATCTTAACAAGTACAAAAAAAATGTTATCCCATCTTTAACGCTCATTGACAAATCAGCTTTAATATCTCTGTACTGCAGCATATCCATAAGGGCAAACATAGATTGTTTCAAATTGTCTTTCCATTTATTTGTATTTTTTTATTATTTTTTTTCTTATTAATGCCTTCACCAAAGAGAATTGAAACAAAAAACAAACAGTCTTATACCAATAAAATGCATTCAAAAATAGAAAATATTACATGACAAAAATAGGTTTCCTTCGTTTTAAAAAAAAAATTACATTTCTCATTTCTAGACAATTTCAGTAAAGGGCACAAAATGTAAGAACATCTTAGTGTGGTTAGTGAGCCACCCCCCCCCCCCACCCCATTTGCCGCATTGCAGGCCCCCACCCAGGATAAGGGTTTCTTTGTAGAGTTTGAATGGAAGATGTTAAAAGGGACATGCCGATGAAACCATAACTACAGTATAGAAAGCAACAGGCAATGAAAAATATTGATTACACAATAGATTATAATTTACTTTTTCAAATTTAAGTACTTTTCATGAGAATTCCTACAGCTAGTTTACAGGCTAAATTAGGCTGGTTTGGCTTGGAGAAATTTGAATGTACGCCAGGCCATTTCTTCTCTACAGAAATATATATATATATATTTTTCAAAAACATTTTAGCCACAGCAACATTCTGATGGGTCAGTAGCTTTTCGAGGGACTGGGCTTATTAAATATTCTTAGATACACTTTGAACAAATTAGCACCATTGAATGAGGAACTTCTAATACTGAACTGCTATAAAATAAAATTATACTCTGGTAACTTATATTTTTAGCTGTGGATAGGGATCAATGGATCAGCAATAAGGGTGACTTGTAATACAGTCTGTTAATAAAATGCGGGTCTGCAATGGCATTTTCAAATGGATCAATGACCTTATAATAACTTCTATCTTCAGTCTTGTCCCTGGGCCATCTCAGAGAGCACAGTACGCCCTAATTTCTTGGATCTCTTATAAAGCAGTACCTAATGTAGTGTAATTTGTCTATTTAATAATAATAATAAAAAAATGAGTCAGTGGGGGGCGTGGCCTAGCTGTTGAGGGAGCTGGACGCGTTTTTGAGGAGCTCTGCACCCTGAGCCCAAAGTCAGACAAATTATCCCCTGGTGGAGGTCCCTACCCGCACCTACAGCCTCTACCCGGCACCTCCTACCTGCGGACAGGGCTGTGTGAGGTCCGCGGAATCGGGGAGTCACTCCAGTGGCTCCCGCGGATTGCGGCCTGCACATTGCCCAGAAGCCGGGGACTAAATTTCAGCACCGGAGCCGGGCCGCACTTCCGGAGCTCGCAGGGCGGCTGCGATCGCGACGGGCGCCCCCCTGGTCACCCTACCTCGCCCCAGGCACATCCCTGGGACCCCCGGAGCCCGTGGACCTCCTCAGTCGGGCCGGAAACCCCCCACTGTGAACGGGAGAGAGCTCTGCAGCGTTACCTTGCAGAGTTCTCCCATAGCCGGCGGCCATCTTGGATCCCGGGCTGCTAGATGCTGGGGATCAGAGCAAGGGACCCGGACCCTGATTCCACTGCCCAGGCTCATATCTCATCTGCCCCTTGTGCCACTCCTCTTCTGGAGACCCACTGCCCAGACAGCCAGACCTGATCTACCTACCTGCCGGACAGCACTTGGACACCGGTTGCGGAGCCGGGGAGGGCCTCCTGCCTTCCTGCGGGTTGTGGCCTGGTGCACCCCGAGTTTGGAGCAGACGACGGCAGCACGCTGACGCACATCATTTCAGAGGGCGCGCTGGGGACGCATTACATGGAGAGGTAAGGTGCCGCCAGCATCCCTTCTCCCCAGTTAGACAGCGGTGATATCCCACAATCTAACCACTGCTGAGCCCCACATAACAAAGCGCCATATCTACATCTCCCCCCAGCCAGAGACAGCCCTGTTACCAGCGCAGCCCACAACCCGCTTGCCACCACCTCCAGAAATAAGAGGAAGCATACCAGGGGTGACCCAGGGTTCCCCCTACAACGCAGGGACCTAGCAGAATCCTAGCCTGGACCCAAAATATCAAACAAGTGAGCATAGTGAGACTCTGAGAATAATTACATAAAGGACACAGAGCTCATAATAAAGCCTCATTCATAGACCCCACCAGCTAAATAAAGGGTCAAAGAACACTGCTATACCCAAACTGAAGAAATCATAACCATTGCTAGAATTACAAGTGAAGATATATGAGCCGGGGGCTCCATCTAGTGGTCCAAAAAAGCAACTGCACCACTAGAAAATTTGGAGTTAAGAAAGTTAAATAACATCCCCAGTGAGGAGCTCTAGCCTCAGGTGTCACAGCTTTACGGCTCAAAGCAATCTGCCCGCTGCACATTAACACTATCAGGGAACGGAGAAACGACAACCACATCGGTGCCGTGGGATTCTGCTGCTCCAGTTAATATACACACGAGACTTTCTCTGAGATACGCTGATCAAAATATCACCATGAAGTAATATACAAGTTGGCCTCTGTCATTATGTAAAACAAAGATTGTGCACAGAACGACTACCACATTAGGACCTAATTCGGGTGATCCCCAAAGCTTAGTATGCCAGCTAAACGCCAAAAAGAAACGCCTAGCACCTCACAAGTGAGTTTCTTCAAGGCTCAAGCCTCCCCGACGTCCACAAGACTGTCAGCCCCACCTGCGGCGGCAAACCAAAAGCAACTCTCGGCTCTCTCAACCCCATTTGATCCTAAACAACACTCACAGACAGACGTCTCGGCCATGGGAGATGATGCCCCCCTGACGGTGGGCCTAATGAAGCAACTCCTTGCCTCCTTTAAGACAGACATTTCGGCAGAATTTAAAACAGCTCTGCAGACTTGCCAGCAGTCAATCGATGATATTGACCAAAGAACGGATCATCTGGAGACCAAATGTGAGGAAATAGTCGGCTCTCATAATGACCTACTCACCTCACACGACGAGCTACAAGCTGAAGTGGCATCCTTACGGAATAAAGTAGGGGAACTTGAGGACCGATCAAGACGGAATAACATCAAAGTGAGAGGAATACCGGAATCGGTGTCCAATCTAGAGCTAGAAGATTATGTAACGAAAATATTCAAACAGTTACTACCAGAAGCAAGTAGCCAAGATTTACTATTGGACCGTGTACATAGACTCCCTAAACCCAGATCGGCCCCGCAAGATGCGACAAGGGACACTATCATGCGTTTCCACTTTTACCATATCAAAGAAAAAATACTGCGGGCTACGAGATCCAAAGACCTAGCATCACCGATTCTGGGCCCCCTCCAAATCTTTGGTGACCTATCGGCTGCTACCATAGCCCACCGACGCACTTTTCTGCCAGTGACCAGAGCTCTGCAAAAAGCCGAGATTCAATACAGATGGGGATTCCCCACCAAGCTGATAATACGGCGCAACGGCTCTACAGATGTAGTGACGACACCAGACGATGGCATAAAACTTCTCGTCAAATGGAACCTAGATGGCATCGCAGCAGCAACTTCAAAACCCCCCAGACTAAATAATGACTGGCTTACGGCGAAATGAACCGAGAGCACTTCAATGCACAGTATATCCTTTGAATTTAGTCACGTTTTAACTCTGAAAGTTTGGTAATGTACACTTAAGAGATATGTGAGATATCTGCGCAGTTGGCCCGCACCCGACGAGCATGCGGGGATATATCCCGACTGCCACATCCCACGATTGATTAGTAATGAAAAGGGGCGGGCTGACGGTACAGATGTCTTTCTCTTCCTTATGTTTCCTTTTGATATGCTCCTAGTTAATGGCGATACCTGGAAAGCTACCCAGGAAAGTTACACAGGAATATTATTGTTATAAGAATATTTTACTAATGTTTTATGGTTAGTACGTTATACTAAAGTTGTCTAAGTTTCCAAGAAAACCAATTTGCACTAATCTTACCCAACATAATCTTAACAACCAGAGAATGACAGAGGCGCATATTCTCTCCACGCCTCCTAAATGTGCCACCCCCTAAGGTGGCCTTGTCTAGCAGTACCCACTTGGTACTCTCAATCCCCCCCGTATTACCCCTGTTTTTTTCCCCCACCTAACCAAAAGGTACGGTCCTTACTATATTACATCGATTGGCCCACCTCCTCGACTCTACACAGACAAATAGACCACAAGCTAGCTGATAGCATACATCAAATTCAATTAAAAAATGGTTAATGTCTTATCCTTAAATGTTAAGGGTCTTAACTCACCGAACAAAAGGAAACTAGCATTGCATCATTTTGCTAAGGTGAAAGCACACGTTGTGGCGGTCCAGGAAACCCATTTTATGGCTTCCTCCGCGCCTCAGTTCACTAACTTTAAATTCCCCACTACTTACACCTCCAATGGCCCTAAGAAAAAAGCAGGAGTAGCGATCTTACTATCCTCAGCCTGCAAATTCGTATTAGAGAAACAAACAACAGACTCAGAGGGTCGCTACCTGATTCTGAATGGTAAATTGGAAAATAAACAAGTCACGTTAGCGAATGTATATGTACCCAATTCCAAACAGATTCCCTTTATACGAAAATTCTGCACAGTATTACAGGCTAATTGCTCGGGAAATCTATTGCTCCTTGGTGATTTTAACCAGGTGTTGGACGCCCACATGGATAAGTCATCCCCACTTCGAACCCTAACCAAACCCACCCCTAAAGACAAATCTAACCAATTTAGAAAGATACTAAGTGAATATGCTCTATATGATATCTGGAGGGCAAAGAACCCCTCGTGCAGAGACTACACCTTCTATTCCCCGGTACATAATTCTTATTCCAGAATTGACCTAGCCCTCTCAGATAAATGGACACTCCAGCAGATCAAAAAAGCTAATATAATCCCCATACCCTGGTCTGATCACTCTGCCTTGACACTTAGGTGGGACATGGACCACTACCATCCAGGCTCGAGACAGTGGCGCCTGGGTAACTACCTTCTAGACATCCCAAACGTCAAAGAAGCTATACAAAAAAACCTACAGCTATTTCTAGATACAAATGATCCAACAGACACAAATACCTTTAACTTCTGGTGTACCCTGAAAGCCGTGATCAGAGGGTCAATTATACAAGCAGCAGCTAGACACCGCACCAAACAAAATAAATTGATGAAAGATGTAGAAACCCGCTTAGCTGAATTAGAATCCAAACTTAAACTCTCCCCCACTGACAAATCAATATATAAAGATTTACTTAAAACTAGGGAGGAATGGAACGTGCTTACCCTGCAAGAGGTGCACAAAAACCTCTTCAGATTGAAACAAAAATTTTATGTCCAAGGTGATAAAGCCGGTAAGCTATTAGCACGAAAACTTAGGGGCAAAGTAGCACAGGAGAGAGTAAAGGGAGTGGTAAATTTGAAAGGCACGAAAGTCACGGATCCATCCGAAATTGCGAATGCCTTCGCTGAGTATTATTCATCACTGTACAATTTAAAAAAAGACCCTGAAACCCCCCAACCCACGACGGAAGGTATAGCCTCATTTTTAGAAAAGATCTCTCTACCCTCCCTGGACCAAGCCACTCTCGTTTCCTTGGAGAGCCCCTGGTCGATAGATGAAATTGAGAAAGCCATATCGGACCTCCCACTAGAAAAGGCACCAGGCCCCGACGGCTACACCAATAAATTTTACAAAATCTTCAAAAATTTACTTTCCCGTCCAATGCAACAAGTATATGAGGAGGCTTCCGCAACAGGGTCCTTTCCAACAGAAATGTTAGAAGCGCGAATAGTCGCATTCCCCAAACCGGGGAAGAATCCCTCTCACCTTGCCAACTTCCGACCCATTGCACTTTTAAACACGGATGTGAAAATTTATGCAAAGCTCATTGCCAACAGACTTGCGCCGCTGCTCCCATCCCTCATCTGTCACGACCAGGTGGGGTTTGTGGGTGGCCGCCAAGCATCGGATAACACTAGAAGACTAATTGATGTCCTAGACGCCTTCTCCGTGTCCCCTGAGCCGCTGCTCCTGCTCTCGCTGGATGCGGAGAAGGCGTTTGACCGCTTGCATTGGGGCTATTTGCGGGCGGTGCTGATTAAATTTGGTATTAAGGATAGAGCCCTATCATCAATATTAGCCTTATACTCGAACCCATCGGCTAAAGTCTTCATAAACGGAATGCTCTCTGCGACATTTGCTATATCCAATGGCACGCGCCAGGGCTGCCCCCTTTCCCCCTTAATGTTTACCTTAGCAATTGAACCATTGGCCGAAACTATTAGGACCACAACTACAATAACAGGCCCCTCATTGTTTGGTCACTCGCAGAAAATATGCCTATTTGCGGATGATGTGTTGTTGGCTATCACAAATCCTAGTACCTCCCTACGAGACCTACACAAAGTCCTACAAATATATGCATCAGTTTCCTTTTATAAACTAAACTGCTCCAAAACGGAAGCTCTCCCGATCCACTTCACCCCTAATTTACTAGACCAACTTAAATCCAAATATTCATACGCATGGCAGGACAATAGCATCAAATACCTGGGCATACAAGTCCCGGCAAAAGCCCAAAACATTCTGTCATGTAATTATCTCCCCCTGCTAGCCAATCTTAAAAAATTAACACAGGAATGGATGATGCAACACGTATCATGGATGGGCCGCATAGCGGCGCTAAAAATGATGCTGCTCCCAAAACTGCTATATCTATTTAGAACAATTCCCATATTACTGCCGGACTCCCTACTAGCTAAATTCAACAAACTATTTGCATCGTACATTTGGAAAGGCAAAAAACCAAGGCTAGCAAGGAGGATAATGGCTCAACCCAAATCCTATGGAGGTCTGGCGTACCCAGACCTCCAAGCGTACCAAAGGGCCTCGTTGCTATCCTCTATAGGGGCGTGGATGATAACTGATAAACCTAAACCTTGGGTTATAATGGAAAGAGGTCTAGTATCTCAATTCCCCCTCATGGACTTACTATGGCTACCTCCATCAGAGGTAAAACAACTCACCCAACCTTCTATAGTGGTTCAGGCGGTATGTAAAACATGGAATACGCTGAGGTCCCGCATGCTAGGAGGGCCACAACCCACGCTAGAACTGTCAATGAGAGGACTGGCACGCCTGATCCCAGACTTGTCCCTTGACCTGTGGATAGCTAATAATATACTCACACTGAATGATATAACAGACTCAGGAACAATACTTTCCTTTACCCAAATTCAAGAAAAATATTCCATACCCTGGAAAGAGTTTTATAAATATTTGCAGGTGCGACACTGGCTACAGGCTGTCTCCCCATCCTCTCAGGCCCTGAAGCCAATACCCAATACAACAGGAGCTCTACTCCATAAGACAAATAGTAAAGGTGCAATATCAAGATGGTACACCTCTCTAGTCACACCTCAACATTATTCAAAACTCTCAGCTCAAATTAAATGGGAAACAGATATGGGTGTGACTATGACAGAAGAGGAGTGGCAGTCCGTCTTTCAGATGTGCTTTAAAATGTCCAAGTGTGTATCCCATATAGAACAATTTTTTAAACTACTACATAGGATGTACATGACCCCCGCCCTTCTCCACAAAATAAGCGCTTCGAACCCACGTTCATGCTGGCGCAATTGTGGCGGAGTGGGATCAATATACCACATATTTTGGTCTTGCCCTCTAGTAACTGACCTTTGGAGGAGAGTATTCCGATTAGTCTCCAATATACTACATTACCCTATCGACCCACGGCCGAAGGTTGCACTGTTTCACGTCCTCCCAGACATAGCCTCATACTCCGATAAGTATGTAGTTAGTCATATATTGGCCTCAACTAAACGTTTCCTAGCCCGCAACTGGAGGACAACGAACATACCTAGCCTTAAAGAGATAGAAGAAGCAGTACAATCTCACTTTGAATTTGAATTAGCGGGCACATCTTTTAACTCATCGACATCATCTTCCGCAACTAGACTATGGCAGACTTGGATGGAATATAACCAGAACTAGCAATGTAGAAATTAAACAGTGTATGTACCTTCTAACTCCGAACACTATATTGTATTATTGTACTTCCGCACTATGTTTTTACAATATGGAACTGTAACCGTACCCCCCCTCCCTCCCCACCCCTCTCTTTGTTCTGTACCACTTCCCCATAAATCAGAAAAATCAAAGTCATACGAAACGATTGCAATGCTACATTGTTTATTTTGATATGTGACTTCAATAAAAAGTTAAACTTGAAAAAAAATAATAAAAAAATAATGACTGTACACCTTGAATTGCAGAATACTAAAGGAGGAGACCATTGGGGGAGTAATTATGTTATATTTTTAGTGAAGCCTTAGGTCCAGGGCATAGAATAAGAATCTTGGACTTTCTGGAAGAATCATTGTAGTCCTGCTTTGAAATATTTTGAGTATGTAATACAGGTTATTTTTCATAGCCTGGAGCTGTTCTCCACTATCTATAGTTTAAACGTAGTAAACAGTGAAGGGGAAAAAGTTGTGTAACCATAGCAAGGTACCAGGCTTACCCCCTAGACATAACCACATCATAGTTCCAATCAACCCCTCTAGATGTAATCACACACTTTACACATACATACATACGTACAGTATGGTACCAGGTACAGCGTCTAGGTGTGGCGCCAGGCACCACCTCTGGCTATAAACATGGTATGGTGCCAAGAAGAGGCTCTAGATGCAACCATGTTATGGTACCTATTTGATGTGGGCATGGTATGGTGCCAAGCACTTCCTCTAAACGTGGCCGTGGTGGGGTGCCAGGCACACCCTATGGATGTGGCCATGGAAAGTTTCCAGGCACAGCCTGTAGTGCATTTTTATTACAAAGAGCTTCTGACAGAACAGTTTCTTCCTTCCTACTAGAATTATATAAAAGGCTAGAATATATACTGTAGTAATATATACAATAAAATAAAATAACAAATTCAATGCATCGTCTAAACACCAAGGCCCCACAATTTTGTTTAACCCTTTCTTTCACCGCAACCCGCAATGCGCTTCTGTCTCTGTACTGAAGGAATATACAATAACATAATAAAACGGTTATATGATTAAAAACAAAACATGAAATAGTGTATTTAGAAAGCTCCCTATAACTGATAAGCGCTGTCTTGTCTCTTTGGCTGCCAGACGGGCGAGTGATACATATGTCCTGACAGCTCAGAGCGAAACTAACTGATAAGGCGTCTTACGATACATTAAGCGTATAAATGCTCGCCGCGCCTTACCAAGCTGTCTGAAGCCTCCGTTCTAATATTTGGTCTACAGTAGAATTACATATCAACGACGTGAAAAAATAAAAACAACAACGACAAAAAAAAAAAATTCTAATAATAAACAATTTATTTTATTTTAAAGTCATTGCTTTTCACATGAACGGTCGATACTGCTTGCAAAGATTAAATACAAGGAACGGTGTTAGTAATTTAAAAAAATGTTAATTAAAAAATAATCTGCTCTATAGATAACTAACGCCCTAGTGAAATAAGTGCTGCTGGACATTGACTGCCAGGGACGTGGGGGAGGGACGTGTCCAAGTCATGTTGTTGCCGATGTATTCAAAATATATATTACTGAAAATGTACAATATAGAAAAAAAAAAACATTAATTGAGACCAATAAGTGTTTTGGTCTTTCTGGCTGAGCCAAACTCGCTGGTCACTGTGGCTAAACCAATGGACTTATAATGTTCGATGACTGATACAAGGCAGTACGGTGTTTTCTTTCTCGGTAAACTTGTACTAAGTTGGTGCAAGCAGATTCCCGTTTCTAACGCAATAAATACATCTGCTAATTTGACCAAACAAAGGACTGCCTGGGGTAACCAACTGGTAACACCCCTGCCCCCCTCTTCACCAACACCAAACTTTAGTTGCCACAGGATTACAATTTGGTCAACTTCCAAAACCCATTATTTTATCTTCTTTACTGACTCTTTGACTCTTGATATTCCTTTTACAGAACAGTTATATATTATTCCCCATACTTTACAAGGGGAAAAAGTGCAATACTTCATTATTAGCACATGAACAAACCTCTGAAACAAAAGCAGACGCCAACAAGCCAATATCCCCAAGCCCGGCGGCCGAGACTAGGGTGTATGTAAACGACGGCAAGCAGTGAACTGGAGCCGAGTGGGTATGTTTATTGTCATGATCCGAGTTCTATTCAGATACTGGCCAGTCGTATAGGGACACGACGATGTATGTGAAATGAAAGAAGAATGTTGGGCACGTGGCTGACGTTGGACCCAGTATATACAGAGTGTGCATGCTCAGGTGACAAGTGAAGAAGGTGACCCCAGTCTATTCCTCCCGGCCGCGTCTGAGTGTGCGTGTCATCTATAATTCCGCAGCTCCAGCTGATAGTATATTACTAGTGCAAATATTATCTAATCACAGCATTGCGGGCGAAGGATCCCACCTCTCCAGGCCAGCGACTCTGCGCCTGACGTCAGTAGGATAATGCAGCAAGCAGCCATTAAATACAAGAGCTTAACGTTTCCCAAGGAAAGCATAAGGCTGAGACCTAAACACATTTTCCTAACACTTGCAGCCCAAGTCTGGATATGTCACCCAAATCTGGTAGTCTAAGCGAGATTATGGCTGTTTAGAGTCCCCCTTTCCAGGATAGGCAGAACTCCTGGACTTTTGTAGAGTTAGACGACAACAATGTCTCCTTGACATAAAAAAGTATCACAGACCCACAACACAATTGTCATCATCCATTAATACGTCACACAGTGGCACAACAACCCCCAGGGCATTAATACTGGCTGTGAGCCCCTAACCGCCCCACCTGCAATGACTATCTAGATATGGGCCGCGGTCTCCTACTGAGCTCTGGTTTCACGTCTCCGTCAGGAAGCATGAATGCAGCTCAGTAACACTACATTTGATAATTCAATGACATAAAAAGATTTAAGTGTAGTCGCATCTCCCGCCAGAAGTTGGCTGCTGATGCACAAACCCTCGACACTAGTAGCCCCTAAGCAAGCTTCCTTTTGAAGGAACCGCTTACATTACTAATGGGTGTTTGTTAGGACTACTGCCCGTCACGTAGAAACGCATGTATAAGTTTAGGGAGAGGGAAGGAAGGCGATCAGTCGTGGTTACTCATTTCTATCTAGGAAGATAAGCTGCTTTTTTTATTTTTTAAAGTGGGTTAAACCCATTCCAGCTTTGTAGCTAGTGTCACATCACCAAACCTCTCTCTGTGCTCTTGGCCTGTGCAATGACTTGTCAGTAGTGCAATGCAGTGCAGTCAAACTTAGTGCAATAATAATAAAATAAAAAAACAACCACGAAACAACGAAGGCAAAAGAGCAAACTCACAAACAGAGAGGATTGACGGAAGAAGACTTGGCTGTTCACCAACGTGGGCATAAAGAATGGGCGCCCTGCAACCTCTCAATACTGATCCGTGCTAATAGAGATCCTTTCCTTGCACTGTACCTTAGACAAACGAAACGTGGCGCAGTGACCACTACAGCTGTGCTGGGCCCCCTTTGTTTGAGTGCAATGAGGCCAAATTATACGGGAAGCAATGTCATCATAGCCGCAGGCGTGGCGACCCTATAAGACTAAATCTGTATTCCCTTCTCTTGGAATAATATTGCTAAGAAGAGAAGGGCTGCGGAAAACTGTGTCCAAGTGCTCTACCAAGATGGGAGTACGGTATTTACATAATCGAATACACAATATTGACGGTTGTCAGCATGGCTGTTTGGTACGGTGGTGCTAATCGCTAGCGGTCTGTCAGGTGAAGCCATCTTTTAAATTAGTGCAAAATATTTCATGAGACGTCACAATTAAGCGGCAGTGTGCTAGGTATTGCTATCTAGGAGACAGGGTACATGGAAACGTCAAAGATGACAGAGTGCAGGTGGATTGCCGAAAAGGGCTTTCTTCATGCCATGAAATTATTCTCTGCTCCTCAGGTTAATATAAGGAACAATCTGAAGCCTTTATAAAGACCACTGCCTTCAGTCAGTGGACATGGGCCCCACAATGGAAGACAGGCATGCTCATAAGGGACCACTCTCCACTCGGGAGAGGTCTTATGTGTTGGACGTTTGCTGATTCGGGTCTAGTGTAATGGAGATTGAGTTGTAATGGTGGCCCTGGACTGGTGCATTCTATGCAACAATAGAACTATTATGTGGTTAGTTGCCTAATGTGGAACTATGGTGTATTTCACCAGCTAATATGGACCACAAATCTATACCCTATGGAGATCACTGGAATCACTGGGAACTGCAGCATGAGGTGCGCCGTCCCTGCTCAACCAATGATCTGCTGTAGCCTCATGCATATCTGCTCTGCGCACAGGAAGGCTGCCACATGCTCTGCGCAAATGGGTTATAAATAGCGCTCACATTTCTCAAACCTTTTCCGATGGACAAGCAAAGAAATTAACATTACTAAAGATCTGACTAAAATAAATGGTTTTAAGAAGTAGCTATTACAGGGGATTCCGGCTGTGTTGGGCATCGTACAGACAGGGGATTCCGGCTGTGTTGGGCATCGTACAGATAGGGGATTCCGGCTGTGTTGGGCATCGTACAGACAGGGGATACCGGCTGTGTTGGGCATTGTACAGACAGGGGATACCGGCTGTGTTGGGCATTGTACAGACAGGGGTTAACGGCTGTGTTGGGCATCACACAGACAGGGGATACCGGGTGTGTTGGGCACTGTACAGACAGGGGATACCGGCTGTGTTGGGCATTGTACAGACAGGGGTTAACGGCTGTGTTGGGCATCACACAGACAGGGGATACCGGGTGTGTTGGGCACTGTACAGACAGGGGATACCGGGTGTGTTGGGCACAGTACAGACAGGGGATACCGGCTGTGTTGGGCACTGTACAGACAGGGGATACCGGCTGTGTTGGGCATTGTACAGACAGGGATACCGAATGTGTTGGGCATTGTACAGACGGGGGATACTGTCTGTGTTGGGCATTGTACAGACAGGGGATACCAGCTGTGTTGGGCATTGTACAGACAGGGGATTCCGGCTGTGTTGGGCATATACAGACAGGGGATACCGGGTGTGTTGGGAATCTTACAGACACGGGATACCGGCTGTGTTGGGCATTGAACAGACAGGGAATGCCAGCTGTGTTGGGCATCGCATAGACAGGGGATACCGGGTATGTTGGGCACTGTACACAGAGAGGTTATTGGCTGTGTTGGGCATTGTACAGACAGAGGATCTCGGTTGCGATGGGCATTGCACAGACAGGGGATACCGGCTCATTTATTCCTATGCTGCATGTTAAGTTCTCCAAATGTCGCGAGCTGTCTGCACAAGTATGCTAAGACATTAGCATATAGCTACCATCCATAGATGCTGTTGACGTTTATTGTAATATTTATGTGACATCACACATATTATTCCTTTCATCTTAGGAGACTCTGAATTGTTTAACACTGTTCTAGACAAAACCATATTTCTAGGATAAAAATAAGTTTTAGAAAAAAATTGCTGCCGGCTCCTCCAACACAATCTATTGGTTTGTAGCAAAGACTAATGGATAATTATGTTCTGCTTAAGACCAGGGACAGAGTTGCCCTGATCCAGCAATAACGATAAGGGAAAAGGTTGGAGAAAGGTAGAGACACCTAGTGGATAAAAATGAGAATGAATGACATTGATACCGAAAATTTCTCCTTTATGTATCTTATTTTTTTGTTCCTTTTCTTTTGAAAATAGTTAAAGCAACTCACATCATGTCTAAGTAAGGTCTCCTGGTGTCTCTAGAAGGAAACACTGATGTATTATGTGTGCGAATTAAGTAACAAAACTGTATCAGACACTCAGACCAGGAGACCTTATAATAATCACGTTTATCAATTTGAAACAGGGACTGTAGTGCAAAGTCTTATAGGACTGACCCATCCTTTTATTTTAAATGGCACTTCCCATACTATCCGTATTCCTACATCTCATAGACTGAAATGATCACAGTGCAAAAAGAGTTCACAACTGACTCTGAATCATCCTGACATCACAACTGACTTTGAATCATCCTGACATCACAATTGGTTTTTTTTTTTTACAAAACACACTAGCATAGTAATTACTTTCTTCACTTAATCTAGCAATGGGGGGATTTCCACAACCGTAAACTGAAGCTTCTAAACTGTTCCACAAGTCTTAGATGAAAAAAAAATGCTGAATTTCTCATTCTACTCCGAATGTAAGTACAAGATACGGAAGCCTCCTCCAGAGGTACAAAATATATGCCTCAACTGCTGCTGAGGCACTACAAATGCTCAGCCAAGTATGCTGGGAGTTGTAGTTCCTGGGACGTTTACGAGACAGGTTTTCTTACATCTGATCTAGACACTTCAACTGTGACCATAATATTTCAGGGTATAAATGCTATATATATTGATACTAGAATGGGAGTCCCAAGAACACAGCCTGACAGATTACTATTAGCAGAGATATCGCATCAGGATACACGACTGTAGACTTGCAGTTCTAGGCAAGGGTCAATTTATTTTTCTAAACTTCCAACAATATTGTATATTCCTATCTGGTTAAACCTAACGCTATGCAACAAGTCATCTTTCCAATGAGTTTATATAACATATATACAGGCAGAGAGAAAGCACCAACCAATCAGCTTCTGTCATATTACAGACGTCTCACACGCACGCATGTTCCCATCAGCACGGTGGATGGAAGAGCGTTCCCTGCCTGTCTCCATTTCAGGGAGACAGGCAGGGATCAGGGGGAGCTGGGGGGGTGCAGAGGGCTCCGACAGAACAGTGTGCGTGAACGTCTCGTGCGCCCCCTTCCATCGGCTGGGGGATGGCAATTGTATCCCCAGGAGCAGCTCCGAGCTGCTTCATCTGTACATGAGATTGGTTGGTACTTTATTTCCACCCACTTTATCTCTCTCCAAGATTTGAACAACCTCTCCCATAATCTAGAGACAATATCATGGTAAAACTAATAATGGACCATTAGCTTCAGCTGCCACTTTCACACGGACAGGAAAATGCGCAGAGCAGAATATGCGCCGTGATGTAATGGGGGACAATTCCCAAGCTTGGTGTTATACATGGCTACAAATGGAAATGATTAGCTCTTGTAAATGTAAGAACTGGGCACTTGCTGTACTGAATACTGCACATACTGCTTTCCACATGAGAATCAGCCCATTTACATGTCATGATAAAACCCAAATGTAGACTGACGGACAGATTCAGCTTTGCTAGCAAATCAAAAAAGCAGACAAATAGGCAAAAACATGCTGCGCTGCAGGCAGGGCAGATGTAACATGTGCAGAGATATTTAGATTTGAGTGGTAGGGCGTTCAAACTGAAATCTAAATAGCAGTGTAAGAATAACGCTGCCTAACATCTGTGGGCTGCATGCAAAAGCAGCCAGTATTTACCCTGCATAGAAACACACACACACATTTGCTTTCCTTGCATAGCAACATGGTTTGTTCCAGGCAGAAAGTTACTTGCTTATATGAATCTGGCATTAAATGCACATTTTCGGGGAAGGTGGTAAAGGTAATTTGGACAATAAAGTCATATGAGGAGAGGCTGCCGATTTGCCATCTCGTCTGTGCCTCATATACACTTCCCTGTTTATCTATTGGTTCCAATTGTCCCTAAAGTTGTCCAATCCTAAATGGCGCAGAATGAAAAGACATATGTGCGTTACCGAGAAGCGTAGAATTGCAGAGTTTGCATCAGATGCTGGGAGCAAAATAACTATTTAACGCAATTTGTATAATTTCTTTCCTGTTATTTTGTTCGCTTTAAATGAAAGTTAAAATCTCTTAAAGACAGCGATGGTTTATACAGAAAGGAAAAAAAAACGTTTGTATAAAACTCAGTCTGGTGTCACCCCAGCATTGTACAAGCAGCAGACACAGGACAGGAGACACTAAGCCGCAGGGAGGCAGAGCAGATGATGTCATCATTAAGCCCCAGCCAAATTCTGTGATTAGCGGCTCAATGGAGAGGGGGCTGGGCTAAAATGCTGCAAAATTACACGATTCGCACCATTTTAGCCCCGCCCCCTCCAGGAACTGCCGCAAATGCACGGCAATGCGGGGTAGTGGGAGGGAGGTCCGGGGGTGTGGTAGCATTTGCTAACCTTTCCAGGGGGTCGGGAGGCGGACCCGATTTTCGGGAGCTTCCAGGCCATTCCGACAGGGTAGGCATGTATGGTCGAAATACATTTGGAAGCTGCTCACCATTAAAGAGTAGCCAGACTCAGTGGTTGTGATTGACACAGACATATCTGGCCCGGAGCTGACGTCACAAAACCTCCCCTAAAACCTTTGGGCACGCTTGAGAATTTGCACAGCAGCAATCAGTTCTGAATCGGGCCCACTGTCGCATGCCCAGGAGCGCTATATCTACTATGGATAAATATAGCTTCTGAAATTTGCATCTATGGAAATGACGAATGAATTATCAAAGCTGCTTTTTCCTGGCGGACAATAAGAAAAACCAAAGATAAAAAATAACAACCCCGAGATCGGCAGGCGCATGCTGCTTGCAAACCACTCGTGTGGCACCAGCTTGAGTTGGCTTATACTCCTTCTGTCACGGCGCCCCTCCCCTTAGCACGCCTGAGTCTCTTGTTATATGCAGAGACACTCCGCTGTTACTGGTCAGGGAACGGACAAAGAGAGGGGGCGTCACAACACAGCCCTAAGACCATAAAACAAACTTACACGAATAAAACGTTCCGTTCTACACATAAAACACACCGATTCTGCTTTTAAGAATTGTACAAGGCAGCAAGGACATATAGTATCTGTAATAAGTCAACGTTATATACAAAATCCAAATAAATGAAGCGCCAATATGTCAGTCCTAACAGGCCTCGGAACGCCCTTATCAGACAGTGCGATACAAAGGAACAGGTGAGCGGAGCAGCAATGGCCAAGTAAAAGACGGCAGGCTTCCAATCTGGGGACACCGGGAACCCCGCTTCACTTTAATGTAAACCACAAAACTAAGGTTGGTGCCAAGCTGATCAATCTGCGCCCGCTCTAGAATCATCACAGGGGTCCATAAATATCCATGGAATAAGGGTTTACAGGAAACAGAGAAACATTCTAACAAACAGCCCCTCTACCACCATAGCGCCACAATTTACCAGCATGACCAATGGCGGTAGCAGTGATGGGAGAACGCGATCTATCATGTCCCCATTACACTGCCGTAAAATGCTTATCTTTGCCCCTAAGCGGAAAAATGTAGCTGTCAAGTTAACAATGTCTTTCAGACAATTTGCAAGAGAATAAAGCACTTTTTAGCACCTGATTATGTTATTCAGCTGGACAGACATTTTCCGCTTTAGGGCGAATACAGGAGGTTACGGCCAATCCTCGGTCTGGACACTGTCTATTACTGCAGTTGTTATACAGTGACCATTGGTGAAAAGGTTCTGTGAATGTAAATGAGGAATAACAATATAAGTTATTTAATGCTAATTTGCGCATGACCCAGGCACATTTAATTGATATCTCATGAACATGGGGCTGGCTGACGACATGCCAGTAATTACCACAGAGTAAAATACAGGACCCCGTGGTAACGTACATTGTATAACTAATTATAGGGATAAGTATGTCGGGGGTCAGAAACGGATGAGGCTATCCAGGGGCAATCTTAGTTACAGCCGCTGCACAGGTGAGGCGACATGTGGGACATGTTTGGGTGTATTGCTAGTTGTGTTGGGGTAACTCTGCAGATTGTGGGATACTTTTTCAATTGCACAAAAATGTTTTTAACCAATGGCCACAAATGGGAAGCCATCCCAACGTCAGGTGGCGGATGACGGGCTGACAGCCGGGATCCCGATGGTCAGTATACCGACATCGGAATACCGACTGTTCAAATTCTTGACAGTCGGGATCATTCTCCCTCCTGGGGTTCCCAGCAAGGGGCTTCTTTGCTCTCGCCCCCCTGTCGGAGTACCAGCGGTTGGGATTCCGATGTCAGTATACTGAACGACGCATCATTCCCGGGAAATAAAGTTGCTTTGGGACCATTATTAGTGGGAGAATATGCTAGATTACTGAAAGCTCAAATCTGATTGGATACTCTAGGCCACACCTCCACCAGCACATTCCAAATTACCTCCACCTCGTCCCCCTCCCGGCAGACAAATACAGCGGCCATACAAAACAGAAAGCAGCATAACATTTGGATATATGTTTAGTCTGGTTCTCAGTCACTCGCTGACTAGTGTCCTTCTGAGGGAAGCATAAGACTAATAATTTCCCCCTACCCAGTTTGCACCACTATACATTCAGTGTATGTCCTGCTCCGCCAGGAGAAAAACATGTCACTAACTCACTGTATTCCAGTAAATCAGCCAAGTAGGACCCCCCCCCCCCCCCCCCAACACCTTTTGCAGAAGGCAGGGTAGTATAGCTCTTATGAGCAAATTATCAATGGCTTTCTCTGTGCTTCAATTCCCAACCGCTATCGACTCCCCGACCATATTAATGAGACAGATGGTGGGTTCACCCCACAGTTTCCCAACCATGAGATGGGAGTTTCAGGGGGACCTATGTCCGCCCTGGCAGGTAAGTGCTTTTCAAATAACTAAGACAAAGTTCTTGGTATAAATCTACAGATATAATTTAATCTTCACACATGGGGTAAGTAGCACTTCCAAGCTGTGTGTTTGTTTTTGTATAGAGTATTACGTCATGGAAGTGTGTGTCAGCGTCCTACTGACCCCTTGTAACCCTGGGGCAGCTGGCGGTCTATCATGATGGGGATGCTCGGAACCCCTACAGAGATAATAGGGGGTTCAACCATGAAAGTGAGAGCAGCCCCTTCCTCTACCAGTGGGGCCCCAACATCATGCCGGGACAGTGACCATTAAAAAGATTTCTGCTTTGAGATTCAATCAAAGATAAGCCAAACCGGGGACCCCAAGAGATGGAGAACCTCAGTGTTACAATAATCCCATGAGGACACAGACCTACTCTGAGTGACACCCCCATTGATAAAACAAGCCCACCACATTTTTGCCATTTGGTAATCCCAAAGACCAGACACTGCCACTAGTAACCCTCCAATCTGTGAGTGAAGGTATAAAAATAACAGGAATATACCTCAGCTGTTAGTCTGTGACCATGGTCCTGCAGTCACAGTATCTGTGTGTCCTTATCCCATACTGCAACAGGAACTCAGATAATGACATGAACAGATGGGAACTTTCAGCAAATTATTTGCTTTAAAAAAACAGAAAGAAAAAAAAAACACAAAACAAAAAAACAGCCACATATTTTGCCCTTATGTGTTTGGCGTTCCTCTCAGTTCCTTATTGTCTTCAGCTGCAAATGAAATTCATGGACGGGTAGGAGGGTGAAGAGAAGGGGATTATGGGTATTCCGATTGACCAGGCAGCACAAAGCACCAGACTGGAAACAAAGGGTAGACCCCCCTACTCCGGTCCTAGGTGCTAACTTACGCCTGGGGCCTCTCCTTCCAGCCTCTAAAAAAACTGACCGTTCCACCTACCCACTCCTCCCCAACCACCACCACCAGAAAAAAAAAAGACATTTAATGCCACAAAAGCCAACGGGGGAAAATAAGTGCGCAGTTTGTATCCATCCAATAGTGTGAAGTCTGAGCGGGTAAATGCAGAAAAATGTCCGTTAGATTTGAAGTAAAAAGCAATGGAAAAAAACCCAAAAACACTGTAGGCGGCACGTTAAGAGACAGTAGGCCTTTTTAATATTTTGTTATATTATTAGTTTTTTTGTTTTTTTTTGTAGTGCTCTACACAAGTGGAAAATGGTTCAGTTTTAGTTTTTTTTACTTTTTCATGATTTTTTTTCATGTGTCTTTTTGTATTTTTTTGTATTTTTTTTTTAAAGAAGGGTTGTATTTAGAGGCCAGTAGCGTGAATTCCAACCAGTGGAATTCAGGTAAATCTACCAGGCCTTAAGGCCACCATCTGAGGGAGACTGGATAAAATATATATGCAGGTTATATATCTTGATATATATAGATATATATATTCACCCACTCTCCGGAAATGTAATGTACCAGCAGGCAAATTCAGTTCTTCATGTAGTACAAAATGTCAAAAACAAAAACAAAAAATAAAAACCTAAAAATAAAAACAAAACTTTTTAAATTCTAGTGCCATAGCTTTTGTTTTTTTTTGTTTTTGTTCGTAACAATGGATGGTGTCTTATCCGTCCGAAACGTGCATCCTCATGTGGTCGTTAAACTGCTCGATTTGGTCAAACTTAGCTGGACAGACTGAGCAAACGTACGTTGTGCCCTCGGAGCAGCCTGTGGCACCGCTGTTTGGAGGGCCAGGACGAGGGAGCAGAGGCGGTCCGGGAGTCGGAGCAGCGGTGGGGGTTGGAGCCAGTGATGGTGTCGGTACTAAGGCAGAGACCAAAAGTGGAGCTGGAACTAAGGCTGGAGTCGGAGCCAGAACTGCAGCGGGTGCCAAAACCGGTGTTGAAGGCAACACCGGAGTCGTAGGCAGCACCGGAGTTGTAGACAGCACCGGTGCTGGTGCCAAGCTGGGCGCTGGGGGCAAAACTTGTCCTGGAGTGGAGACAGGAGCCTGAACCGATCCCGGAGCGGAGCTTGATGGTGGAATGGGGACTGGGATGCTGGCAGTGCCGTTGGAAGCGCTGTGGAGGGC
The DNA here is from genome assembly GCF_055691185.1 of Crinia signifera. Taxonomy (NCBI): domain Eukaryota; kingdom Metazoa; phylum Chordata; class Amphibia; order Anura; family Myobatrachidae; genus Crinia; species Crinia signifera. Next base: position 8,984,307 of record NC_139218.1, read on the forward strand.
CACGTGCCTTTCCAGCAGCGTTTTGTGAGAAAACTTCTTTTTGCAAATGTAGCACTCGTAGGATTTCTCTCCTCGATGCAAACGCATGTGCACGTTGAGCGAGCTCTTCTGGGTGAAACGCTTGTTGCAGATGCTACACTGGTAGGCCCTCACACCGGTATGCGTCACCATGTGTTTGATTAGGTAATCCTTTAACGAGAACGACCTCCAGCAGATGCTGCACTGGTGAGGCTTCTCACCTTTTGTACGTTGCCAATGAAGAAGGGAGAAAGAAAACAAATGAAGTCAGTAAAACTCTTAGCGATAAGAAGATCACTTGTGTATATTTTATAAGCACAGTGTTATAATATTTAGCAATCGGAATGTATACCACTCCTTAATAATAGCACAGCAGGGAGATATAAAAACATTGCTTTAAGGAGTGTTGCTTCCAAAAATAGAGGTTGTTTTTTTTTTTTTTCTTACCAAAAAAGCAAACAAAAACAAGAGATTGTTATGACAGAATTCTGCGGTATCCTGTCTAATTAGACGTTTACGGCTGGGCTGGGAGACAGGGCACTGCTAGAATGTCACAATTTACACCAGATCAAGCAATTAGAGGAGCGGTTACTATACGCAGCAGTGTGATACAGACAGTTACATACATCACGGCTGACGTGGTAATCAATCCAGTTATTGAAGATGCAATTTCAGAATGTTTTTGTTAAGAGTAATTAACAAACCTCCCGCTCTCCGCACTGTAAGGCTCCCATACAAGATCTATATGGAAAAATATCACTACCCAATCCAGAATGTTTAGCACTTTTTGTTTTACTGTGATATAATATTATTTTGTCATACTGTACACAGTGGTATACAGGGAGGGCAATGCGGGCCTAGATGAGGAAGTGAGGGAGGGCGAAATTGGGCTAGATAGGGAAGTAGGAATGGTGAGGTGGACCTAGATGAAGAAGTACGGGAGTGTGAGGTGGGACTTGATGAGGTAGTAGCGAAGAGTGAGGAGGACCTAGAAGATGAAATTATGAAATGTCAGGTAGGCCTAGATGAGGAGGAAGTGCTATAGGCACAGTAGTGCCTATGAAGGGAAGGGAGGTTGGGGTGAGCAGAGATAACAAAATAAGAGAGGGTGATGTGGGCCATGAGGTAGTATTGTATGGGACGTTAAGGTTGGAGGAAGTAATAAAGGGTGAGGTGGGCCTACTGTACACGTGGAAGTAAGGGATGGTGAGGTTGGGCCTAGCTGAGGAAGTAATGAAGGGTGAGGTGGGCCTAGATGTGGAAGGAAGGGATGGCGAGGGTGGGCCTAGATGAGGAAGTAATGAAGGGTGAGGTGGGCCTAGATGTGGATGTAAGGAAGGGTGAGGAGGGTTCTAGATGAGGAAGTAAGGAAGATTGATGTGTGCCTAGATGAGGAATTACTATAAGGGAGGTTAAGTCGGGCCTAGATGAAGAATTAAGGAAGAGTGGGCCTAGATGGGGATGTAAGGTTAGGTGAGGTGGGCCAGGGATGACAAAGTAAGGGGGATTGATGTGGATATTGATGGAGCAGAGTGGGAAAGTGGACAACTATGATAATAAATGAAGGACAATACATACTGTACATACATACATACATACATATATATATAGTATTAAATAAAAGGCACAACCTCACTCCACAAATGAAGCCACCATCAGAGTATATAGGAAGGAGCTATGTATGTGCACTTACCCGTGTGTACAAACATGTGCTTCACATAATTCTGTTTGGCGGTGAAGGTTTTGTTGCAGAGGGTGCACTCATAAGGCTTCTTCTCTCCCTGTCCGCTGGCTGTGCTGTGTCCTCCTTGGGATTGTTGGTTTTGCATTTGGGAAGAATATCCGGGTTGGGGAACTGTCACAAACTGAGCTTGCTGGCCGGCCAGAGGCTGTGGCAGACTGAAGAGGAACGGCTTGGGACCACCTGCTGCCGCCGCCTGCGCTGTAAAGAGAGTCGGAAGGTAAGTATTGCCGGCCGTGCCAATGACCTGGGTATTACTGGTCAGAGTTAGCGGCATTCTCAGATTGCTGGTGAGTGTTTCCGTCTGGCGCAAGTACAACTGAGTGGTTGGCAAAGTCTGCGCAATGGACTGGGTGACGGAGTTCTTCAGAACCTCTTTGTCGGTGCTATTGCTAACACTAAGCACTGTGCTGTCTACGTCCATTTTATTCCTCTTCTCAGGGTAGCAAGAGCTGGTGTCTACGTGTTGCGGGTTCTGGTTTTCTAGGCATTCCGTGGTCAAGTTGTTTGACTCTGTTTGGGATGGGTCCTGTTGCCCCTCTCGTATGAGACTAGGCATATACTGTGGCTCCGCCGTGTCAGGCTCTGTGCCAATGGATGAGCTTACTCCGGAGTCAAAGCTCTCCCCTTTGGGTTCGCTCTCTGTGCCTTCGGCTTGGTCAGTGTCTTCAGTGCACTCTTCTGACTCGTTGCGCTCCAGGCCCTGCGGCCTTTGCTGGCCATAGTAGTCATAGTCATCGTCTACCTCTTGTTTTATGTGTATGTCTCCCATCAATGTCTGTATACGGACCGGGCGAGGCTGCTTACGGCAGTGGGTGGTTTCAGGAGTGGTGGTGAGGTACCTCTCCATTCGCTGTGAGCGTTGATGGATGCGGGTGATCCAGCTGGGTTCCTCTATGTGATGCTGTCTAGGTAACCCTAGCGCAGTCTCGTGGTGACTCACCAGGGCGCCGCTGTAAAAGGAACGCTCCCCACTGCCATTCTGCATGGAGCATGTGTATAAGGCGGAATAGATTCTGTCCACACTGTGCTGGCGGTGGCTCTGCAGGAAGCCAGACTCCGTGTCACTGCTCTGCCCAGAGGTACCTGATTCCGGCGTCCCCCTGGGTGTCTCTTGGCCAGAGTCCTGTATCAGGGGGTATACGCCACCTACATTTTGCGAAACAATCCGCGTGCATTCGTCAATGACTGCTTTTATCTGCAGGATGCTGGCGGCTGTCAGGATCTGCAGGGCCTCCGACTGGGAGACCCGCAGCACCCCGCTGTACATGAAGTCAATGAGCTTCTGCACCGCGTGGACAGACACCACCGAAGGGATTTCAATGTCGCTGTATCCTAGCAGCAGCTTGTCCTGGAAGAATGGACTGCCAGCGGCCAGCACGCAGCGGTGCGCCCGCAGCATGCTTCCGTGGATTCGCACCGTCACGTCACAGAAGTGGCCACGGTTGCGCTGCTCGTTGAGCGTCTCGAGCACGGAATTGCTGAAGTTGTGAAGGTTGATACTGTGAATGCGCTCTGTCATCCCCTTGCAACTGATGTCACCTGTGGGAAAGACGAAGGGACACGATTAGTCTAAGTCACAAAGTTTTACAATAATATCATACACGCCTCTCCCCGCGCCGCTGTAAATCCACTTCTCTCACTCCCCTTCTGTGCTTTTCCAATGTTTATCAGCTAAGGCCATGCTGGGTATTTAGCTGTCCCTTGTAATGATACAGGCCTCTCTGCCATCCACACTGTGATTGTATCATAGAGGTCTTTATTACACAGGAGTTTCAGGGACACATCTTTAAAAATGTGGGATTTCCCCTGCAAAGTACAGTGGGGACTGTTTCACAGTATCTTCAAAATGAGGTAAAAGGGCACTTGCTGTGGAACTAATAGGACAGGCTGGGGGTGGACTTTCTATTTAGTTCAACAGCAAGTGCCCTTTTTCCTCATTATGAAGATTGGACTCATAATTAAAGCAACATAATATTTCTTTGCTTATGTCAAAATATCTCCCAACCCGACCTCTCCTCTCTGCACAAGATCTATGTCTGTCTCTCACCCATTCATGATTGCAGGACTTTCTTCTGCCTGCAGCCTCTGTGGAATCCCCGCCCACGCACAATAAAGGCCCATACACACTGGGCGACTTTGAGCTGAAAGCCGCTCAAAACAGCCTGTTTGAGCGTCTTTCAGCTCAAAGCCGCCCAGTGTGTATGCCCTGGTGATAAGCGGTGAGCGCTGCTGCGCGCTCCTGCAACATTGCCGGGAAAGCCGTTCATCTGCTGGTTATACCAGCAGATGAGCGGCTTTGCATAGCGCTCCGCCATGCAACGCCGTCCTCCCCCCTTCCGTCGGTGCCGGGCAGGGGGAAAGCCTCTCAGTGTGTATGCACTGAGCGGCTTTCCCCGCAGCGGTGATTGTCATCATCACTGTCCATACACGTTGGGCATAGTCGCCCTAGTCTTCAAACCTTCAAGCGTTCCCTGAGTACTCACCTCTTTAGGCAGCTTAGTATATTCTACAACCACCCACATAACCTGTTCTATCCAGTTACATCCCCACTGTACAGTCCTCACATAACCTCACTTATTTTCTCTCTTACCTGTCCCATCCCCCTGACCCCTGGCCAACATTGCTGGTCCCACCAAGAGTCTCTGAAATCTGCTGACAATTATGCAATAGATAACACCCATACTATTTCCAATTTCCTGTAGAGCTGAGAGCAGTGTCTTTTGCCCTATCTGTATGTCTGTTATTACCTATTTGATTCCAATTGTAAATGCTATGGAAAATGCTGGCACTGTATAAGGAACTGTTAAAAATTACAATTTGCAGGGAGACTACGCCAACAGCACATTCCTGCAATGCTTTAGTCCGCCACACGGTGGCAGCAGAGCTCCTTCCTATGCATGATCCAAAAATGTCACATTTCAGACAGGACCAGCATAACCTGGAAGTGGCAAGTTTCCAGTGGATGGGGAAAAAAAGACACAAATAACTTCCTAAACACATTAACATGAACAGATCCAGTGCAACGTTCTCCTTCCAAAAGAGGGTGTTCGGTGATAAAATATGCACTTTCGCATTAACATAATTATGAAGCATTAAATTATCACCACATTAGCACCTGAGGAGTTTACAGCTGAAGTTTTAGATCTCACATGGGGGTGGGGTTCTGCTAACTGGTAAAGCTTACTGACTCCCGGAACTGACTCCTAACTTGTCCTCCGGTCCTGCGGTCTCTCCAACGTCGGGCAATACTGCATGTATTTAGATTGTAAGCGCTTACTAATGCTTCACTGTGTTTGTGTAACATATCGCCCTGTGCCCAGCAATCTGTGCCCCCTGGGTGACCACCTCAGGCGGTTATCATTCCTATAGATTACATATGCTGACTGTTACATTATATACGTCTGATTATCTCTGCCCACCTTTACCTACATCGTGTGATCTTAATCTACTGGGGAAGGTGCTGACATTTACTGGAGAGTAACCAATATAATTCCATCTGGAAGAAAACATGTATAACCCAAGGATGAGGCACCTTTGTGTAATCGCCTGCTCAGGTAAAATACTGATGCACAACCTAGGTGGTTACATCTCTGCTTCCATACACTGTGGCGACGTAACTTGTCCTTGTACTACGCACTTCCTGGGCTATTCTAGGGCACAGTCCAGAGCTAGCACCGGGATTGCTGACTGGTGGGAGCTCCGGAATCTTGTATCTTGTGTATCCCAACATTCTAACATGTCCTGATAAGAGAATCTGAAGCGGCTTTACACACAGCGGGGCAGGAATGTGACCAGCTGGGTAACCAGAGATCATTATGTGAAGGGTGAGACTGGGGAGAGCATAGACACCTGCTACAAGGATGTGCCCGGGTACCTGCCATAAAGGTGCCACTGAGAACCTGGAAACAGCGGGTGTAAGACTGGGCAACTTTGCTCAGGAGAGGTTGGAAAACTAGCTGGGGCATCTGTGAAGCTGGCACTGGGTAGATGGAATACACGCCAGGATTAGGGTGAGGGTGGCATGTGTAGTGAATGAGACTGAGGCCAACTCGGGGGGAGAGGGATATGGAGGAAGGGTGACTGGACACCTGCAGTTACTGAAACACAATATACCTAGTGGGAAAGAGGCAAGACACCTAGGCAGGCAGAGGGAGGTGGTACACCTGGTGTGAAGGAGGTAGGACACCTGGGCAGGCAGAGGGAGGTGGTACACCTGGTGTGAAGGAGGTAGGACACCTGGGCAGGCAGAGGGAGGTGGTACACCTGGTGTGAAGGAGGTAGGACACCTGGGCAGGGAGAGGGAGATGGTACACCTGGTGTGAAGGAGGTAGGACAAATGGGTAGGCAGAGGGAGATGGTACACCTAGTGGGAAGGAGGCAGGACACCTGGGCAGGCAGAGGGAGATATTACACCTGGTGTTAAGGAGGCAGGACACCTGGGCAGGCAGAGGAAGATATTACACCTATTATTAGAGAGATGGTACGCCTGGTGTAAAGGAGGCAGGATACCTGGGCAGACAGAGAGAGATGGTACACCTGATGTATAGGAGGCAGGAAACGTGGGCAGGCAGAGAGAGAGATGGTACACCTGGTGTGAATGAGGCAGGATACCTGGGCAGGTGAAGGAAGATGGTACACCTGGTGTGACGGAGGCGGGATACCTAGGCAGGTGAAAGGAGAGGGTACACCTGGTGTAAAGGAGGCATGCAACGTGGGCAGGCAAAGGGAGATGGTACACCTGGTGTGAAGGAGGCAGGATACCTGGGCAGGTGAAGGAAGATGTTACACCTGGTGTGAAGGAGGTGGGATACCTGGGCAGGTGAAGGAAGATGGTACACCTGATGTAAAAGAGGAAGGAAACATGGGCAGGTAGAGAGAGATGGTACACCTGGTGTGAAGGAGGCAGGATACCTGGGCAGGTAAAGGGAGATGGTACACCTGGTGTAAAGGAAGCAGGAAACGTGGGCAGGCAGAGAGAGATAGTACACCTGGTGTAAAGGAGGCAGGATAGCTGGGCAGGTGAAAGGAGATGGTACACCTGATGTGAAGGAGGCAGGAAACGTGGGCAGGCAGAGAGAGATGGTACACCTGGTGTAAAGGAGGCAGGACACCTGGGCAGGTGGAGGGATATGGTGAACCTGGAGTGAAGGCGGCAGGATACCTGGGGCAGGTAGAAGGAAATAGTACACCTGGAGTCAAAGAGACAGGACACCTGGTAAGAGTGCATCCATAGCCGGATGGCCAGATTCATGTTTGTAAGTAAAACAAAAAAGCAAGCACCTGAGTAAAACCAGGCTGCACTGCAGGTGGCCAGATGTAACATGTGCACCTGGGTAACACCATGCTGCACTGCAGGTGGCTAGATGTAACATGTGCACCCGGGTAACACCATGCTGCACTGCAGGTGGCTAGATTAACACGTGCAGAGAGAGATAGATGTGTGTGCGGTGTGACTGAAATCTAAATTGCAGTGTAAGAATAAAGCAGTCTAACATGTGTGGGCTACATGTAGTAGCAGCGCGTATTTACCCTGCACAGAAACAATGTATTTGCTTATCTTGGCACAAAGTTCCTTTCTTTTTTTTTTCTGTACTTACAAACACAAATCAGGCCCATAAAGCTGGTGACGGGGGATATGCGGTAAGTGCCCTCGCTCTGAGAGAGGCCACACCTTACAGAGTGCCCATAGTGCTCACCCACTGCCATCACAGCTGTGATTGGCCGAGGCTTAGGAGTGATGACAACGGCAGTGCCAAAAGCGTGCCACACCAGTGCCAACCATTGTGCCGAGTCATGTGTGCCTGCTGTGCGTCAGGACATCCATTGCCTGGCGTGACCTAGACTCATTATATAAGGGACATTGGCAGGATGCCGCCATGCCATGTTAGTAAGTACTCACAATCAGGCGACTCTGTGTGTGTGACCACACCTTCTGATTGGCTGATTGATGTCTGTATGTGTTGAGTGGATATGGCTGGGCACCGCAACAGAACAGCTACAAAGTTCTGGCAGGGGTGGCCCGACTTGGCGCTGCCTTCTCTCGGCTGAGTAATCTCATTCTCCACAGACGCCTTCTGGTTTTCAGCTGTCCTGCGTTTCTTCCTGTGAAGAGACAAAGGACCCTTTCAGGGGAACGGACTCAATGTTTGGGAAAAGGAATTTTTAGAATATGTTAAAGATAACCTCCGTCTCTTCTGCCGTTAAACAGAGAAAATCTCTATTGTGCCCGAGGGTGAGAGCGGTCTCACCAAGACTGTACCCCTACATCACAGGGCGCAGCCCCTTCCTGCATGGAGCGCGGCCCATTGTTCTAGCAATTAGCCCTATTAGCAGGTGCTCGGTTACCCAGCCGGGGGCGGAGCAGCCGCATAGACTGTTGTTAATTCGCTGATATGAGTAGTATTCATTTATACAGGTAATTCATTGTCTGCTTCCAAACCGTTCATCACTGACTGTACAGTATATGTGTGATAATGTCCGGACACGGCCACAATTACCTTGTAGTTCTGTGATCGTCTATCATTTTCATCAGCAGAAGCTGCTTGTGTGTCTGCTTCATTTTGCACTAAGACGCTATTTAACCTGAAAACTATAATGCTAACTGTATCGCATGGAGCATAGATGTATGTGGACACATCTGTATTGTTATGACAATAGTGGGGTATTCTGTATCCAGTCATTGCTAACACCGGAAGTACAATTGTATAAAGCTGTATAAAGATTTACAAATCTTTGGAGAGAGACAACGTGGATAGAGATACCGGATGATTAAACTAATGATAAATGTGTTTGAAAAATGACAGTTAGAAGCTGATCATTCATAACGAGTGATAGCAACAAATGTACTAGCCAATCAGCTCCTGGCATTTTTCAAAAACAACCTACTGTATATAACATGGCAGCTTGGAGCTGATTGGCTGGTATTTTGAGGGCTATTCAATCTGTGCCGTATTTCCCAACAGGGGAAACAACCGCTCTCGCCTATTCAATGCTGTCAGATCTGTTGGAAACGGCCGTAGATTGTCTAAATACCGGTCGTTTTTCGACAATCTGCGTCTGTTTTCTCCAGTCCACAGACTTTCCGACACTCGACAGTCTGAACATTGAATTCCGACTGTCGAGTTAGTGTCGGCAAGTTCCGATAGTCGTAATCCCTGATTGAATAAAGGATTAGTACATAGGCCCCTTATTTATCAAAGCATGGAGAAAGTTTAAGTACCAATCACTCAGGTTCTATCATTCAAACACATCCTGTAAAATGAGAGGTAGCCGCTGATTGGTTAATACTGAATATCTCTCCCCTTTTTCTCGCCTTGATACAGTAAATGCCCACTATTATGTCACACAATGACATTAGAAAGCTCCGACCCTGATCACCATATTATACCCTTAGCGTTCTATGATATAAGAATTATGTATTATAAAGCACTGATTCCTGGGAATATTTCTGTACATAACGGCGAAGTGGAAGGAAGCGAGACGGGCCAGGTTACAAGTCTTATCTCAGGGATGGACAGGAAATCCCAGTGGGGATCGGATACGATCTGATGAGCCCCATACTGGAAGATGTCATTCTTGGCAACCAAGCCTTCTAAATCTATTGAATCAATGAAGAGCGCAGCTGGTAAGCCCACCGCCCTCAGAGGACCCTCACACATCTGACAATCTGCACTGACCTTTCGGGAAAAGAAAATCATTGACTTAATATGTAGATGAGCGGTGGAGGGTATTGTCTTCTGCAGACGGACTGTCAGGTAACTGTCATCAAATTATCATTGTATCTATAAGGGGAAGACTCTGCACCACAGGAAATAAGAGGGCTACAAGTTCTCCATCTAATCTATGGGCCTGATTCAGAGATGATCGGTGTTGTGCAAATACGCAGATCAATCGATTATCGAATACATTGCACATGCGCAAGGGGAAATAGCGCATGGATCGTAATTGCAATCACTCCGCAGTTTGACGGACAGGAAGCGAGCGTTTGGGGGTAGTAACCATCCGTTTCTCCTGTCCGAGCATTGGGTACAGGGGTGTAAGTGCCAATCATAATGTGCCAAGGCTGTAAATGAGGGAAACACCTGTGTAGCATGGAACTCACACAATGCACTGATAGGGAACTAGGAGATTGCACTTGATAAGCTCCTCGCCAGGGGATTATATGATATAAAGCGTCTGACTACCCCCGGGGGATGGGGGGTTACGCTAAGCGGAGGGTATAGAGGCACTTACAGTGTTACAGAACAGCGTCACTCCTCTGGTAGCTCACTCCAGGCCGCTGGTTTAGTGCAGATAATCATTTGGAACTGGAAGCCAGAGAGGCAGCATAGAGACTGAAACGACAAGATAACAGAGACTTAGATGTGGATCACTGGTGCGTCCTGTATCCGTGCACATAGAACCGTACCAATCATGTGTACCAGTAGGTGAGAGGATCCCAGAGCAGCACGGACACGACTTGGCTTACTCCCCGGCACTAATACACAGGGAGATACTGCCTTACCCTGTACTAATACACAGGGAGATACTGCCTTACCCTGTACTAATACACAGGGAGATACTGCCTTACCCTGTACTAATACACAGGGACATACTGCCTTACCCTGTACTAATACACAGGGAGATACTGCCTTACTCTGTACTAATACACAGGGACCTACTGCCTTACCCGGTACTAATACACAGGGAAATACTGCCTTACCCTGTACTAATACACAGGGAGATACTGCCTTACCCTGTACTAATACACAGGGAGATACTGCCTTACCCTGTACTAATACACAGGGAGATACTGCCTTACCCTGTACTAATACACAGGGAGATACTGCCTTACCCTGTACTAATACACAGGGAGATACTGCCTTACCCTGTACTAATACACAGGGACATACTGCCTTACCCGGTACTAATACACAGGGAGATACTGCCTTACCCTGTACTAATACACAGGGAGATACTGCCTTACCCTGTACTAATACACAGGGAGATACTGCCTTACCCTGTACTAATACACAGGGAGATACTGCCTTACCCTGTACTAATACACAGGGAGATACTGCCTTACCCTGTACTAATACACAGGGACCTACTGCCTTACCCGGTACTAATACACAGGGAGATACTGCCTTACCCTGTACTAATACACAGGGAGATACTGCCTTACCCTGTACTAATACACAGGGACCTACTGCCTTACCCGGTACTAATACACAGGGAGATACTGCCTTACCCTGTACTAATACACAGGGAGATACTGCCTTACCCTGTACTAATACACAGGGACCTACTGCCATACCCGGTACTAATACACAGGGACATACTGCCTTACCCTGTACTAATACACAGGGAGATACTGCCTTACTCGGTACTAATACACAGGGAGATACTGCCTTACCCGGTACTAATACACAGGGAAATACTGCCTTACCCTGTACTAATACACAGGGAGATACTGCCTTACCCTGTACTAATACAGAGGGACATACTGCCTTACCCGGTACTAATACACAGGGAGATACTGCCTTACCCTGTACTAATACACAGGGACCTACTGCCTTACCCGGTACTTATACACAGGGAGATACTGCCTTACCCTGTACTAATACACAGGGAGATACTGCCTTACCCTGTACTAATACACAGGGACCTACTGCCATACCCGGTACTAATACACAGGGACATACTGCCTTACCCTGTACTAATACACAGGGAGATACTGCCTTACTCGGTACTAATACACAGGGAGATACTGCCTTACCCGGTACTAATACACAGGGAAATACTGCCTTACCCTGTACTAATACACAGGGACCTACTGCCATACCCGGTACTAATACACAGGGACATACTGCCTTACCCTGTACTAATACACAGGGAGATACTGCCTTACTCGGTACTAATACACAGGGAGATACTGCCTTACCTGGTACTAATACACAGGGAGATACTGCCTTACTCGGTACTAATACACAGGGACATACTGCCTTACTCGGTACTAATACACAGGGAGATACTGCCTTACCCGGTACTAATACACAGGGACCTACTGCCTTACCCGGTACTAATACACAGGAAGATACTGCCTTACCCTGTACTAATACACAGGGACCTACTGCCTTACCCGGTACTAATACACAGGGACCTACTGCCTTACCCGGTACTAATACACAGGGAGATACTGCCTTACCCTGTACTAATACACAGGGAAATACTGCCTTACCCGGTACTAATACACAGGGACATACTGCCTTACTCTGTACTAATACACAGGGACATACTGCCTTACTCTGTACTAATACACAGGGACCTACTGCCTTACCCGGTACTAATACACAGGAAGATACTGCCTTACCCTGTACTAATACACAGGGACCTACTGCCTTACCCGGTACTAATACACAGGGAAATACTGCCTTACTCTGTACTAATACAGAGGGACATACTGCCTTACCCGGTACTAATACACAGGGACATACTGCCTTACTCGGTACTAATACACAGGGAGATACTGCCTTACCCGGTACTAATACACAGGAAGATACTGCCTTACCCTGTACTAATACACAGGGACCTACTGCCTTACCCGGTACTAATACACAGGGACCTACTGCCTTACCCGGTACTAATACGCAGGGAGATACTGCCTTACCCTGTACTAATACACAGGGACATACTGCCTTACTCGGTACTAATACACAGGGACATACTGCCTTACTCTGTACTAATACACAGGGAAATACTGCCTTACTCGGTACTAATACACAGGGAGATACTGCCTTACCCTGTACTAATACACAGGGAAATACTGCCTTACCCGGTACTAATACACAGGGACATACTGCCTTACTCGGTACTAATACACAGGGAAATATTGACCCTGTAATTAACCCCATCACTTTTGAGGCTGCTCTCCCCACACATATTGGACATTTTGGGGTATAGGTAACAGGGTCCGGGTTTGCCAGAGGTGCGTTATGCCAACTGATCTCGGCAGCAGTCATTTACATGACAATTCCGTTGCCTTGGAAACAATTGCCTCTTTACTCAAACATCCCAGATTGGCCGGCATACCGCACCTTTGTCAAACCCGGAACCTGTGACATACACCCCCTCATTCAGACTTTGCATATACAGAAAATACCATTAGTACATTTATAGATCTCCTAACAAGACAAAAACAAACTGACCAAATATGGACAAAAAGGTTTTACAAAACAAATTGAAATAGGGAAAAAAGCCGATGTGAAATACTGTGTGGTTCTTGTGTTAATCCTCCTTTCCCAAATGGCAAAACTGGCCTTAGGGGCTTTATGCAGAGGTACCTGTGTACAGGCAGTGCGTGTGCTGTGGGGCCCCCTGTGTGCCCATTGCGCCCATTATAAATACACCACTGCAGCCAATCAGCACCTATCATATTTATCATTCAGCATCCCAGATTCCCATCCATGAAAATACGGTACTTGTTTCCTATCTGGGCGCCCAGGTTTTCTACGTACGGCACCGTACTGAAATCGGATCGCATCGCATCGTACACATACACGATATTGAACGATGCGATGCGATGCGATGCGATGCGATCCGATTTCCCATAGGAAACAATGTTAAATGGCTCAATTTAGCCAAATTATCATAGGAACAATAGTAAATGGGCCAAAAACACCCCTGAACATTGAAATGTCCCCCCAAAAGTAGTTGACGCCACCCCGCCATCAACGTGAACCCGAAGCGTGGCGAGCGCAGCGAGCCCGCGAGGGGCGGCGGTACGCGTCCTCCGACCTTTTCATGCCCTACTATCCACTAGGGCGTGGAGTGAGAATAGAATAGTGTGGCGAGCGCAGCGAGCCACCGAGCCCGAAGCGTGGCGAGCGCAGCGAGCCCCGCGAGGGGACGCGGATACCTTCACAGTTATACGCGTCCCCTCGCGGGCTTCCCAGGTGTCCATGGCGACGCGGACACCTGGGAAGCCCGCAAAGGGACGCGTTTACCTGTGAAGGTATCCGCGTCCCCTCGCGGGGCTCGCTGCGCTCGCCACGCTTCGGGCTCGGTGGCTCGCTGCGCTCGCCACACTATTCTATTCTCACTCCACGCCCTAGTGGATAGTAGGGCATGAAAAGGTCGGAGGACGCGTACCGCCGCCCCTCGCGGGCTCGCTGCGCTCGCCACGCTTCGGGTTCACGTTGATGGCGGGGTGGCGTCAACTACTTTTGGGGGGACATTTCAATGTTCAGGGGTGTTTTTGGCCCATTTACTATTGTTCCTATGATAATTTGGCTAAATTGAGCCATTTAACATTGTTTCCTATGGGAAATCGAATCGGATCGCATCGCATCGCATCGCATCGTTCAATATCGTGTATGTGTACGATGCGATGCGATCAGATTTCACTACGGAGAATAGCATGGTGCTCAATTAACTTAGTGGGCGCCCAGATAGGAAACAAGTACCGAAAATACTGATGCCGGGACCAAGTCTGCCATCAGAAGACCGATGTTGGAACTTTGAAAGGATCAGATCACGATGCCAGATTGGGGAGTATGCAGGGTGGGCTAGCTGGCAGTTCTCCATGATAAAAAGATTAATTCAGCTGTATTTTAACATTGAATGACCATCGCTCCCACCATTGGAATGCAGCCACCAAATCGTAAAACTTATACCACGATGGTCATCACTGCGTCACATTCAGCAATAACACACACAGAATACGGATACGTACAGCCAGGAGCGGTGCCAGTCATTATAACGCACAGTAACCTAGCTGCCTGCGGAATGGTTGGCACTGGCACTCTGCATGCACGCGGCTTATAAAAGAATTGAATTAGAGCTGGTGAACCAATTATTATTATTAATCATTATCCAGCTCTCCCCAGACCAAATAATGCGAGTGCTGGAAGTAGAGGTGGCCAATGCAATGACCGTTACACCCATTGAGGCTGACAGATTATTCCAGTAGATCTTCAGAACAGGGGAATAACGTGTGTACATGGATTTCCTCTCCCATCTCTAGGACAATGCTGGGGTTCTATGTTCTAGAATACCTGCCTCCAGGATGAAATATGAGGATGCTACTGTAGGATTCCCACTGTCTCAGTCTCCTGGGCCTCTGCCATATGGTCACATACAATTCCACCCTGTGTCTGGGTTATATGATCTATGCATTGTGTAACATGTCACTACAGTATATCACCTGGCAGAGGGTCTGGTTCTAAGTCAGATGTGCAGGCTTCCCGTGGCGCATGCACCACAACTGCAGATTGTGCTGCCCCATGCATGTGCATCTTGGTGAGAGAGGCTGTTATACGCCATGCATGGCTGGTCATGGTAACGGCCATTTCTGGGCAACTTAGGGATCGCCGCAGCTCCGAATCAGTCCCAACTGTAAATTTACTAAAGCTTCTGAAAATGAAAAGAGGTGATATGGCAACCAATCAGATTCTGTCTATCATTTGCAATGCAACAGAGAATTGATAGACAGAATCGGATCAGTTGCTATGGGCAACATCACCTCTTTTTAGAAGCTTTAGCAAATTTACCCCCTAGAGTACGTTCCTTGGGACCCATTCAATTTATGATTCAGAGTGGGCAGCGTAGTTCAAAATTCAAATAGGGGAGCCACACCCACTGCCAGAGAGTCAGTTTGGAATGGCAGTTGGTGGCAGTGGGTGTGGCTCTGCTATTCGAATGTTGAACTGTGCTAGAGCCCCGCCTCTGGAGCCGCCAGTGACGACCAGGGAAGAATGGTAGGGCATATATGAGAAATAGAGGAGGGATGGCTATTAATAAATGATGGTTATCAACCATTGATAGCTTGCATAGATTGCCAATAATTTTGGCGTTATGGCGAAGGTCAATTGTTCTTCCACTATTGGTCACACTGTCCTTAGCCACTCCCTCCTATCGTACCCACTTAGTCTTATCTTCCTTCTCTGATTGGTCTATCACACGTCCCCAACTAGTGATGCTAATTGATGATTCCAGTAAAGTGTTGATGGTGAAACATCGATAAAACTCATTGCAACCAATCAGCAATTTGCTGATAAAACATGTGAGTTAGTCAATGATACCAAGCATCTTATTGGTTGCTTTGGTAGGGTGCACACACACACACTGCACAGTGGTGCTCAGTCTAGCTGCCGGCTGATGATGAGGGCATAGTATTATAGATTGATCACTACTATAGGGTGTAGCTGATCAGCACCCAGCACAGCGGGGGAACAACACCTAACAGCAAATAACCCCTATGGGGCTGAGTGCCCGGAGATTGCAGGACCTGTGCGTCCCATACCTGGGCTCAGAAGCACCGATTCCCCCCAGCCTTTGTCAGAGGTGCCCACTGTTACTACAAGTATCATGAATCGCGTCTCTGTTAAGGAACAGAGCTTCAATTGTTTTACATAACATAAGCCCTGGTAACCGAACGGCTAATAATAGAAAGTCATTTCCAGGTAGGGAATCTTGTCTCGCTCCCAGACTGATGAACGCACAAAGCGGTGGATGTCACACACAGCCAGGCTGGGACACTTTCATGTAGGGAGACAGGCAGCCTGAGATACATTACCTGTAGCTTGTAGCTTCCTTCCTGTGCATTCTTCGCAGTCAGCACAGGTAACTTCACACACACACACAACACAACAGAGCGTATACACCACCCCGCTACAATGCCGCCTATATACTGCAGGGGTAGATCCAAGGACACGGCAGCAGCCAGGCCAATTGCAAAGGAAATTTTGATCATTTCACCGTTAGAACAGATTTCTATGCTGATAATTGGTTCTAATTAAATCCGAGCACCAACTGTCCTGATTCATGGGAGCTGTCATTGTTTGTTCAGAACAAATGACTTATTTAGATGTTCTGGAACAGGGAAAAAAAAAACACGATATGATAAAACAGGACAGCGGCAATCAATGATTACTACGGAAAGTGGCATCTCCGTGGAAATGGTGGCACTGGGACCAGAGACACACTGGGAGATGTGGGCAGTGGGGGGTATAGTGGGGGGAGAAAGGGGGAACACAACTCTAATATGATTGGTTGGCAGCAAGGGCAATTCCACCGTGTCCCGCGGTTGGAGGTGGCACTTATACATACTGTCCCCATTACTCTGGCTTGTCCAACATTTCCTTTATTCATAATTTATTTTTTTATATTCCCATACAATTAATTGTGTATTTCTCTGGTCTCGATATATCGTTAACGGTATGCACAATATCGATATCATGAAGGATATCATGTGCATATTGCCCTTTGTGTGTGCTGTACATATCGTTAACAATGCATGCCCCCCTCTCCCCATTGTAGTAAACGCAGCTCAATCTGACAATATCACCAGCGACTGCATGTACGGAGAGGGGACAGGTGACATCACTGACCAATATCGTTATCATCCAAGTACATACAATGGAGGATAGCGCTAGCGAGAGTCATACTACGGAATGCATCATGGCCCCGCTAACGATACCGAGCTGGGTACACATTGTCTAATGTGCACAACAGATGAGAAAACAGCAACAGGGAGAAGAGAAAATACATCTTTTCTACAGCCGGAATACTAGAGAAAAAGGTTTGGTACTCTTTACCTAGAAGGGCGCCCACGATTTTGATCTTGGGCATCGTAAGGTTAAAAAATCGCGTCGGTCGCATCACATGCGACCAAAAAATCGCATGCGATGCGACCGACGCGATTACCACGATTTCCCATAGGGAACAATGTTAAATGTCCCAATTGACCCGATTTTCCATAGGGAACAGTGTTAAATGGCCCACAGAGGCCAAATAGGCACCCTGAAGTGTGAAATGGCCCCACCAATTGTTACCGCCACCCCACGATCAACGTCAACCCAAAGCGTGGCGAGCGCAGCGAGCCCGCGAGGATCGGCGGTACGCGTCCTACGATCTTTTCATACCCCCACTATCCACGTCGGCGTAGAGTTGAGAATAGAAAGTGTGGCGAGCGCAGCGAGCCACCGAGCCCGAAGCGTGGCGAGCGCAGCGAGCCCCGCGAGGTATACGCGTCCCCTCGCAGGCTTCACAGGTGTCCGCGTCCCCGAGCGGGGCACGCTGCGCTCGCCACGCTTCGGGCTCGGTGGCTCGCTGCGCTCGCCACACTTTCTATTCTCAACTCCACACCGACGTGGATAGTGGGGGTATGAAAAGGTCGTAGGACGCGTACCGCTGCGCTCGCCACGCTTCGGGATGACGTTGATCGTGGGGTGGCGTTAACAATTGTGGGGGCCATTTCACACTTCAGGGTGGCTATTTGGCCTCTGTGGGCCTTTTAACATTGTTCCCTATGGAAAATCGGGTCAATTGGGACATTTAACATTGTTCCCTATGGGAAATCGCGGTAATCGCGTCGGTCGCATCGCATGCGATTTTTTGGTACATGCGATGCCCGCGATGGGCGCCCTTCTAGGTAAAGAGTACCAAAGGTTTTTGTATTGATTAAATATCTCTCTTTCTCCCCACAATTTGATACATCTCCCCCAATATATACTGTACTGTATGTTGAGGAAAGAAAAGCACCATTTAAATGTAACAAGACGACAGCCTGGTAATATATATATATATATATATATATATATATATATATATATATATAGATATATATCGCCAAACAAGAAATCCGGCACTCCACAGATCTGTATGATCAATACTTGCTCCGGTGCCCTCCCAGGTCTGGGACCAAATGTAATGTAGATGGCAAAAGGCGTCACTCGGAGACTGGATACAATTTCAAAGCTTTATTGTGTGGTCACCACACAATAAAGCTTTGAAATTGTATCCAGTCTCCGAGTGACGCCTTTTGCCATCTACATTATATAGATATATCTATATATAAATGTACAGTATATAAATCTAACTACGCCTCACCTAAAGTAATGCCACTGAACACTAGAGGCCACTTGACGGACCAAATTACTCCTTTGTGTGCGAAAAGATGTCATAACAGAAAGTGAAAGCAGTTTTTGCAGGGACACGGTTCTGTTTCAAACTTGCTGGATATAAAGAGAGTGAGCTGTGAAGACATAGATTGGGGGTAGGAGCAGATAGGGACTGGGGGGTGGGGTGGAGAGTTTGTGGGCTAAAACCTGTCACAGCTCAAAGTGAAAGTAGAAACTGTCACAGCTCAAAGTGACAATTACATTGCTGAAGCCGTCATTTTGACGGGCTTTTAACTAGTAACAACATATGCCTCCAGGGCTCTGTGGTCCTTATGTATTACGCTTCAAAAAGTGATAAAGTGGAGAGTGATAAACAACTAGCCAATCAGCTCCTACCTGTCATTTTTCAAACCCAGCCTGTGACATGGCAGTTAGGAGCAGATTGGCTGGCTGTTTATCACTCTCCATTTTATCACTATTTGGAGCATGATACATTTGACCCTATGTGAGCACATTGCAGAGAAATACTGTTTCTTTGTAATCAGGTAAAAAGGGATTCAGTGACGGCCGCCAATAACCCTCACCTGTAATGTCCTTATCAGATCAACAATGACACAAAAAGCTAAAGCGGCAAAGCGCGCCATGCCAGTTAACTTGAAATAACACAAGACAACAATCCTGTTACTAACACAAACAGCCCAAATCAAATACTACGACTACATGCACATGATTGACATGGCAATGGGTCGTTGTGTGAAAAGGTTGACGTTTTTTTTTTTACTTTTTCATACTTTACAATTTATGTTGACTCCGATTGGGAGCGGTAAAGAGAGTGAGCCACACGAGGGGGCGGGCACATTAATCTGGGGTCCATGCGATGATATCTAAAATGAATACCCATAAATGCATATAAAACAAGTTGACCTTTTGCTGTGTCGACCATTTCGACGTTAAACTTTTGTCTATGTCGATCATTTATACCACGCCCGTCCCTTGCTAATGAGCCTGAAACCTGATTAGTCTTACGTAGCCTAGACCTGAGAAATACCGAAAATTCTCCAAATACGTCCAGAGCATCTGAGAATGTAGAGATCAACGCTGATTGGTTAATTACCTGTTAATTAGCAAAGTCCCCAAACTATGTCATTGTGATAGAGAGAAAGCGTTCCCGCTAATTGCCCTGGGCCTCCCGGCTGCCCGTCCTCAACCATTCCTCAATTACTTCTTATAGGAACAATCTCCGGGACCAAGCAGCTGTTCAGCAGAAGCACCATAGATGCAGAGGGTACAGCCCAGCCACCAGCCTGACTGTCAGCTCTTCAGGACATAGACCGGTGCCCCAATAACATGCATTATGGGGATCATTCATTTCCCATTGGCGCTAGCTCCAGTCCCAGCAGATGGGGCACTGTAAATCCAGTTGTCTGGTGCAGAGATACCACTGCATAGTAATTCCAGAGGTATCTCATTATACAACAGTAAGATAGAATCTGCTCTGATCCTCAGCGTGTGAAGTTGGAATGGGAGATTGCGGGGTTTGGGGTGCAGAGAATCTGGTGTAAATATTAATATGTGAGGACAGCGATTGTTTTCTGTCCAGAGAGACGTATTATAACCAGCAGACCTCACAGATCATCACTGAGAGATGTTCCCCACAATCTGGGGCAGGAGAGTTTTCAACTTGGGGAAAGATGCTCTCCAAGAAATCGCTTGCCTGGCTAACTAGTCACTCCAGGCGACACGAACGATATAGCAGACCGATGGTGGAGTTTTCACTACACCTTACGCACCAGTTACTCAGTAAGGATCTCAAAGCAAAATCATTCTCTAATGGGCAAAACCATGCTGCACTGCAGGTGGGCAGATGTAACAGGTGTAGAGAGAGTAACATTTATGTGGGGTGTGTTCAACTGAGATCTAAATGGTAGTGTGAGAATAAAGCAGACAGTATTTACCCTGCACATGAATAATATAACTCAATCTAATTTAACACTCTCTGCACATGTAACATCTGCCCCACCTGCAGCGCAGTATGGTTTTGTCCGTTAGAGAAAGACTTTGCTTTTGAGATCCTTAATGAATAACCTCCCATAGCTCACGGCTGTTATTCAGCTTTGGGAGTGCGATAGAAGCATGGATCAAACCTGGAATATTTAGTTTCTATTTATATACTGTATAAACCAATCAGAATTGGGGAATATCATCTATCATTTTTTAAATTTTATTTGAACTACCCAGTGTTAGGAAGACTTGAGTCGTCTGGGGTCTGCTTGGCGGTCTGTGGCCATATTACATTTCTAGATGTCAGGCAGATGAGCCGGTCAGCCGGTAGGGAGCAGGCGCAGCGTGGAGAGTTACCGGCGCAGAGTTCTACCTCGGATTTGATCCTGGAGATGGCAGTGACAGGAGGCCGGGACAGTCCGGTGCTTGTGTAAGTACATGCAAGTCTGGTTTCTTGGAATAAAAAGTCATGTTTGCTCCTAAAACAACCCCAGGAAACAAGAAAGCTAAATATTCCCAGAATGGGCGGAAAACCTCAAGGCCTTAGACAAACGTACTGAGAGCGTATTAAGAATCATCCTCATCTCATATGACCCGGCAGCCACTGGCGTACTGCGGCGTGCCATTAGCCCCTTCTGCGTCTGCCAGCCCACGGGCCAGAGAGAACCGTCAGATCACAGTCACTGTTCAGCCTGATTCATATGGTACAGTCCGCTGTGTGTGTCTCTGTATCTGCGCGTATACATGCTCCGCACAGGCGTGAGCACCGCGGTTGATGGCGTATGATCGTTAGGGCGGTGGTTGAGATTACTCACAGCAGTAAGCGATGACACGTGTTGAACGGATGCGGAGGTCACAGACGGCGGTCTTGGCTCAGAGTTGTCCGCATTTATGGGGGGGCTGCTAAAGTGCATGTGCAGCCCCCCGCAGCGAGCGACGTCTGTGAAACGTTCATCATTAGTGGTGACTGCACCCTAATATTATACTTATTATGTGTTGGGCGCCAAGCGTCGGCTGTCAGACACCTAACAATACTGGTTTGGGGCACTGAGATTATGCATCACAGACCTTTGCGCTGACTTCATAATGGGAGAAATCCTGAAATTGTAGAAATTCGTGATGTGCACAATTGGATTCGGGAGCAGAACCAGCAGCCACCATGACGACCCAACTATGCGCCTTCTCTTTTCTTATTTTGGACCACCCCCATCCTTTATCTAAATCTCTCCACACACATTACATCTGCCCCTCTGCAGTGCAGCAAGGTTTTGGCAGGTGAACAGGTGCTTCCCGTTCCGCTCCAGCCTCCAGGTCCTGTGTCCTGTAGAGTCAGTGATTACTGCGCCTCCCTAGGTCACTTATTAGCATTAGAGTTTCACCAAGGACATTAAGCAAAATAATGACAGCTGAGTATAAAATAATCCAAACCCTAAACCCCACTGCCTGAGGGCACCACATTCCCATTATACCAGTAAGTATGGGGAGCAGGGACACTGTACCCCAACACCCATACCCCAAACCCCTGCATATATCACAACCCATAGATTCCTAACCCCGTAATGCAAAGGATCCCAACCTAGGCTCTCACGTACCCCCAGATGACAAAATCACAAGTGAAATTATTAAACTAGAACACCTGTGCACCTGCCAGGTGACCTGGGACATTTGGCAAAGAGTAATGAGTACACCTGTGCACCTGCCGGGTGACCTGGGACATGTGTCAGTGAGTAATGAGTACACCTGTGCACCTGCTGAGTGACCTGGGACATGTGTCAGTGAGTAATGAGTGCACCTGTGCCCCTGCTGTGTGACCTGGGCTATGTGTCAGTGAGTAATGAGTACACCTGTGCACCTGCGGGGGTGACCTGGGCTATGTGTCAGTGAGTAATGAGTACACCTGTGCACCTGCGGGGGTGACCTGGGATATGTGTCAGTGAGTAAAGAGTACACCTGTGCACCTGCGGGGTGACCTGGGATATGTGTCAGTGAGTAATGAGTGCACCTGTGTACCTGCTGAGTGACCTGGGAATTGTGTCAGTGAGTAATGAGTGCACCTGTGTACCTGTGGGGTGACCTGGGACATGTGTCAGTGAGTAATGAGTGCACCTGTGTACATGCCGGGTGACCTGGGACATGTGTCAGTGAGTAATGAGTACACCTTTGTACATGCTGTGTGACCTGGGACATGTGTCAGTGAGTAATGAGTGCACCTGTGCACCTGCCGGGTGACCTGGGACATGTGTCAGTGAGTAATGAGTGCACCTGTGCACCTGCTGGGTGATCTGGGACATGTGTCAGTGAGTAATGTGTACACATGTGCACCTGCTGGGTGATCTGGGACATGTGTCAGTGAGTAATGAGTGCACCTGTGCACCTGCTGTGTGACCTGGGACATGTGTCAGTGAGTAATGAGTGCACCTGTGTACATGCTGTGTGACCTGGGACATGTGTCAGTGAGTAATGAGTGCACCTGTGCACCTGCTGTGTGACCTGGGACATGTGTCAGTGAGTAATGAGGGCACCTGTGTACATGCTGTGTGACCTGGGACATGTGTCAGTGAGTAATGAGTGCACCTGTGCACCTGCTGTGTGACCTGGGACATGTGTCAGTGAGTAATGAGTGCACCTGTACACCTGTTTGGGGTACGTGAGGACCGAGGTTCAGAACCATTGCTCTAGAGTAAGAACCTGGGGCCTTTATAACCCATTTCCAGCCTGGCAATCACGGCAGGTGCCAATGTTGTGGCAGCTACGAGACACACTGTATGCGGATGACGCCAGCACGCAGGAAGTCCCTGGCGCTGAGATGTGGGCAGAGGTTGGTGTAAGGGTGACTTGGGTCTCTCTGCTGCTGACCTTTGCTCGGCTCAGCTTCCCAGACACACCATGTTTTCCCAGGTGACTGCTGCACGATTGATTGCCTTCTCTCACATCTCAGCGTGCGCTCTCAGACTGCTCTCATCGATTAGTGTCTCATCAGCAGATGAATCCTTTGTTGGTTACTGATCGATGGTATAGACCAAGTCTGCCCCAGCATTCTCTTCCCTTTGTGTGCGAGAGGAGAGAGGCGCTGGAATAATTCCTCCTTCTAATATCAGCGTTTGATGATCGCTTGTAGCTTTCAATGCAATTACACAGGGGCCACATCGTCCAGGTCTCTCCAGTACGGATCTAATTGAGAGACTTGGAAGTAATGATGAGAAGCTGTTTGATGGGATTGTGCTGGTTTGTTGTCGCGCTCAGATGTATAACCCCCCGGTTTGTGCAACAGCAGCTTTAACACTTCACGTGGCAGAGTGGGCACATCTTGTAACATATCGACCGAGCACTGCGCAGAACCCGGTGATTAATATCATATAACAAGTGAGGCGGTAGGAGAACCCAACAGCTAATGACAAGGGAGTAACGCCGTCCAATCTGTCTGACATTGTTTTACACCATGACCATCACAGCTGGTGGAGGCACTGCTGGTGGAGGCACTGCTGGTGGAGGCACTGCTGATGTAGGATGTAGTGATGCAACCCCAAGGATAGTGGCATAGCGCTCACAAGGAGATGGCCTGTCCTATGGGTTTGTTATGGCAGTGTCGCGGACTTGTACGCAGACGCAGAACGCTCACTTGGGAAATTTCAAGGAGGCGGCTGTGATACAAATGGACTACAAACTTATCTGAAACTTTTGCCGATCTCTAGTTTTAGTATGATGATAATTAGAAGGCATCACCCAACAATGAACAAATAAAAAGTACCCCAATATGCGCTCAGATGGGACCCAATGTTTTAGAAATGAAAAAAAAAAAAGAAGGGTTCAGGGGGCGCTAAGAGTAAATTAACAAATATATACGTAAAACGGATATTCGATAGTTACAATCACCAGGTAAGTATAAAGAGACCAACGCATTTCATCGTTTCAGTGACATCATCAATGCAATCCAATACAGGTAGTTCCAAGTTTATGGGCGGAAATCCACCACTGGTGGTTCTTCAGAACACTTGTTTGATTGGCTCAAAATAAGCTGGTGCTCTGTATATTTACTCAATATCAGCAATCATCAGATAATTGCTCAGTGCACTGCTGGGATCCGAAACTGGAAATCTGCAAAACTGGATCACCCAACACTGGAAAACTGGATCACCCAACACTGGAAAACTGGATCAGCCAACAATGAGCTGGATTTTGTGCCTGGTGAAATATATCCACAAGTTCCTGTAGGTCCCCGCAGACCAGACAACTTCTATGATTCATACGTTATTGTCAGTATAGAAGTACAGAGACAGTAGGACAGTGTCTTACACCCATAGACAACAAAGATGTCCATTAATTCCATGTTCGTCCATTCTGTCCCACTAAGAGCAGCGTGTATCCCAACCTCTCCCGCCCTCCCGATGTAGGCATCCGTTACAATTTCAGAGGGCTGTCCCAATATCCCGATTGAGGAAGATGTGCCGGGAAGACCCCCCCCCCCCACCACCACCACCAGATGTGACTTGCCCAATATAAGATCTAGAACCCCCTACATCTAGAATGGTCCTGTCCCCTTCCAGAATCCCTAACTATAAACCAAGTATTGGAGTTTATCACGGTGGGCAGAGATAAAGGGGTCTTATTTATAACGCAGTGATTACCCCTTACTCCTCTATCTGTGCTGGAGAAAGGGGGTAGCACATCTATTTGAAAAGGGGATAACGCAGTGATATCACTGTTCCCTCTCCCTGGCCTGTTACCAGACTTCGGTTCCCTGCTAAATTTATCAAGTGGTTATAAGTGAAGGTGATACAGTCTTGGCATCAAAGTTTTTTTCCAGGGCTCAGAAAGGTTCTCTGGATTGATACATGACTTCCATAAAACACTCTATGCGGCAATATCATACTTGCTTACTTTTGAAAACTAGTTTCTGGGAGATTATAGTTGGTAGTAGAATTTTACACAGCGCCCCATTGAGGGGGCGTGTCATGCTCCACCCAAAGGGTGTGTCTCTAGTTCCATTTTGGAGAGATTGCGAAAAGAGATTGTGACCGTGGCACCTAGAAGCGTAGGTGTGTACTGCTACATCTGAGAGGAATCTTGACATATACAAATGTACTGTAGATAAGCCCCAAAGCAGTTAGTAAGAGCTACTAAAGAAACTTGCTAAAGAAAAGTCACGGATACGTGTCAGGAAATGTTCCATATAATTGCATGTAAATAAATTCCACAAGAAATGCATGTAGCCTTAGAGATCATTGGGGCAGATGTATTAAGCCAGGCGACGAGATAAACTGGAGATAAAGTGGAAGGAGATAACGCACCAGCCAATCAACTCCCAACTATCATATTTCAAACACAGCTGTTTGGCTGGTGCATTATCTCCTTCCACTTTATCTCCATTTTATCTCTTCACCAGGCTTAATACATCTGGCCCCTTGTGTTTTATAACCAATGCTGGGAAATGGTGCTGATGATTCAATATAAATGTATCTATCTCTCATTCCTTTTCTCCTAAAAAATGTAACAGCTGCATAATTTGGGCTAGGTGACATGAGGGAGATTGCTAGACTAATGAGGGAGAGAGGGAGATTGCTGCTATGTCAGGGAGTCTCCTGCAGAATACAGGAGGGGAGGTAACTATGATGTAACAGTGTAATGTGGGCTAGGTGACATGAGGGAGATTGCTAGACTAATGAGGGAGAGAGGGAGATTGCTGCTATGTCAGGGAGTCTCCTGCAGAATACAGTAGAGGAGGTAACTATGGTGTAACAGTGTAATGTGGGATATGTGACATGAGGGAGATTACTAGACTAATGAGGGAGAGAGGGAGGTTGCTGATATATCAGGGAGTCTCCTGTAGAATGCAGGAGGGGAGGTAACTATGATGTAACAGTGTAATGTGGGCTAGGTGACATGAGGGAGATTGCTAGACTAATGAGGGAGAGAGGTAGATTGCTGCTATGTCAGGGAGTCTCCTGCAGAATGCAGGAGGGGAGGTAACACTGATATAACAGTGTAATGTAGGCTAAGTGACATGAGGGAGATTGCTAGACTAATGAGGGAGAGAGGGAGATTGCTGCTATATCAGGGAGTGTCCTGCAGAATGCAGGAGGGGAGGTAACTATGATATAACAGTGTAATGTAGGCTAGGTGACATGAGGGAGATTGCTAGACTAATAAGGGAGAGAGGGAGATTGCTGCTATGACAGGGAGTCTCCTGCAGAATGCAGGAGGGGAGGTAACTATGATGTAACAGTATAATGTGGGCTAGGTGACATGAGGGAGATTGCGAGACTAATGAGGGAGATTGCTGCTATGTCAGGGAGTCTCCTGGAGGAGGGTAGGTAACTATGATGTAACAGTGTAATGTGGGCTAGGTGACATGAGGGAGATTGCTAGACTAATGAGGGAGATTGCTGCTATGTCAGGGAGTCTCCTGCAGGAGGGTAGATAACTGTGTGCAATATAAAATGTTAATTTGCAGGGGGGAGGGGGGGGGTTCTCTTATTAATAAATGGATCTAAAAATCTCTGCTACCCAGCGCCTGCAAGAGTTAACGATGGTCAGTGTAAATATTAGCGCACACACTGAGTCACCGCACACACTGGAACCACAGCTCAGAATTAGATGCAGCAGTAATAAGACAAACAAGATGGAAGGTGTTGTGCAGAACAGTCTCTCTGTGTGGACGCGCCAAACAGGAACCGACTCAGAACATTCTTTCACATAATAGTAAATGCAGCTGTCAGTGGTAGCAGGTGAGCCAGACCCTTCCCAATGCTGCTGGTATAGAGGCCGTACCCATGGCCAGGACTGCGCTTACTGTCGACATGCAGAAGCCAGCGATACAAAACAGACCTTGGATGGTTTAGAAAAGTATATTTATATTGTTATCTTTATTAAAGGTTCGTTACACAGGGAAAAAATCATAGGGAAAAATAAACTATTCTGCTTTTGGAAATGTTGCTGGAGTTAGTGCTTTAGCTGGAGCCTCAGTTCCTTATATCCATGTTGTATACAAGTACGGCTGCTTCTGTACGATTTGCTTTGCCTTGGTCTAATAGTGCTGGCACTACATACTGCACTGCCCCTGCCCTTATGACATAACAGTCCCCTACACTGCATTTGCCCTTGTGATGTCACTGCATTGACATCACACTCAAGGTGCCCATAGACGGTCCGTTCCCGGACCGTCCGTTTTGTACTATGCGATGCGCGCTCCGGCGCATCACATAGTACGGTACAAAAAGTATGTGCTGCACATACTTTTTGTACTAGCTAAACTTCGCATCGGATCGCATTGCATGCACACCGCATGCACTAGGCATGCGATCCGATGCGAAGCGTGCTAATTAAGACCCAAACGGATCCGTTTAACGGACCGTGTATGGGCCCCTTCAGGGTGACATTCTATGGGATGAGAGTTTTTCGCACGTCAGTTTTTCGCCCATTATCGCACTTTTTTTAAATCACATTTTTGCCTTGGATTCGCATATTTAATGAGGTGCATGTTCCGGCAAGAAAAGTACGATTGAGTGTGATAATGGGCGAATTTTCGGCATGAAAATGTGCGATTTTTAGGCATGAAAATGTGCGAATTAGAGCTTATGTGCGATTTTGGGTTTGTAAAAAAAAAAAAAAAAAAAATTGCGTGGGGTCCCCCCTCCTGAGCATAACCAGCCCCGGGCTCATAGAGCCGGACCTGGTTCCAAAAATACAGGGGACAAAAAGCGTAGGGGTCCCCCGTATTTCTGAAACCAGCCCCGGACTCTTGGACCGGTCCTGGTTCCAAAAATACGGGGGACAAAAAATCTGGGGGTCCCCCGTATTTTGAAACCAGCACCGGGCTCCAACAGCCCACAGTGTCATGCCACATCCGGGGGACACTTTTTACATAAGGTCCCCCGGCCGTACCATGAGCACCGTGGCTGGTCAGCCTTGGACGGGGTACCTGAAGGAGTGGGGACTCCCCCAATAATGGGGTCCCCCCCCAGGCTTCACCCGTCCAGGGCTGAAGCCGGGGCTGTCACCGGCGTCCCTGGCCAGTGGACGCCGGTCTGATGGGAAAACATCTGGATGCGAGTTCCGGCGCGAGTTAAAATCGCACTTTGTAAAAGTGTGATTTCGCTGCAAAATCTGCAATTTCTGGCCTCCCTTTTAAAACGGCAGTTTAGAATGGAGAAGCCATTGTTGTACCAATTTAACTCAAGTGTAGGTCAGCAAATGGTTAATGTTTTCAATTCTGCTACCTGGCCAGCCGCTAATGTCCCGCTATCTGGCCAGCCACTAATGTCCCGCTATCTGGCCAGCTGCTAATGATCCGCTACCTGGCCAGCCACTAATGTCCTGCTACCTGGCCAGCCACTAATGTCCCGCTACCTGGCCAGCCACTAATGTCACGCTACCTGGCCAGCCACTAATGTCCCACTACCTGGTCAGCCACTAATGTCCCGTTAGCTGGTCAGCCACTAATGTCCCGCTACCTGGTCAGCCGCTAATGTCCCGCTACCTGGCCAGCCGCTTATGACCCGCTATCTGGCCAACCACTAATGTCCCGCTAGCTGGCCAGCCACTAATGTGCCGCTACCTGGTCAACCACCAGTGGTCCACTACCTGGCCCGCCGCTAATATCCCGCTACTTGGCCAGCTGCTAATGTCCCGCTACCTGGCCAGCCACTAATGTCCCGCTACCTGGCCAGCCACTAATGTCCCGCTACCTGGTCAGCCACCAATGTCCCGCTACCTGGCCAACTGCACACACTGGAACCACAGCTCAGAATTAGATGCAGCAGTAATAAGACAAACAAGATGTCTACCTGGTCAGCCATCAATGGCCCGCTTCCTGGACAGCAACCAATGGCCCGCTTTCTGGTCAGCTACCAATGGCCCGCTGCCTGGCCAGCCACCAATGGCCCGCTTCCTGGACAGCCGCCAATGTCCCACTTCCTGGCCAGTCACCAATGGGCCGATTACTGGACAGCCACCAATGGCCCGATTCCTGGACAGCCACCAATAGCCCGCTGCCTGGCCAACCACCAATGGCCCCCTGCCTGGCCAGCCGCCAATGGCCCGCTGCCTGGACAGCCACCAATGGCCCGCTGCCTGGACAGCCACCAATGGCCCGCTGCCTGGACAGCCACCAATGGCCCGCTGCCTGGACAGCCACCAATGGCCCGCTGCCGGGACAGCCACCAATGGCCCGCTGCCTGGCCAGCCGCCAATGGCCCCCTGCCTGGCCTGCCGCCAATGGCCCAGCCACCAATGGCCCGCTGCCTAGACAGCCACCAATGGCCCGCTGCCGGGACAGCCACCAATGGCCCGCTGCATGGCCAGCCACCAATGGCCCCCTGCCTGGTCAGCCGCCAATGGCCCCCTGCCTGGCCAGCCGCCAATGGCCCCCTGCTCCACTACAATCACATAACAGCTCTGTTACATAAGCACAGTCTGCATGCAGTTACTTGTAGTTCCCCAGCAGCTGGCGAGCCGCGGTTTGCATGTCTTAGGCTAAAGTCTTGTTATCCACAGTATATAAAGCACAAATCTATTTTTAAATAAAAACAAAGGGAAAGTTCAGGAATGTAAAACGTGGCTGTTGGACCAGGGAGGAAGCAAAGGATTTCAGGCTCGTTCTACTTATTATTCTGGATTTTATTTCTTTTAACAGAAGAATATTTGGGCAACAAATAAAGGAAAATTCCAGCCTAGGAAATGCCGAAACCACTGTAGCACACGTAATGCTCATGTATAGTCCTGGCACACTCCGAAGTGTTACCAATGCAGGTACTGTAATCTATATATCACTGCAGCACACGTAATGCTCATGTATAGACCTGGCGCACTCTGAAGTGTTACCAATGCAGGTACTGTAATCTCTATATCAGTGCAGCACACATAATGCTCATGTATAGCCCTGGCGCACTCTGAAGTGTTACCAATGCAGGTACTGTAATCTATATATCACTGCAGCACACATAATGCTCATGTATAGCCCTGGCGCACTCTAAAGTGTTACCAATGCAGGTACTGTAATCTATATATCAGTGCAGCACACATAATGCTCATGTATAGCCCTGGCGCACTCTGAAGTGTTACCAATGAAGGTACTGTAATCTATATATCACTGCAGCACACATAATGCTCATGTATAGACCTGGCGCACTCTGAAGTGTTACCAATGCAGGTACTGTAATCTATATATCAGTGCAGCACACATAATGCTCATGTATAGACCTGGTGCACTCTGAAGTGTTACCAATGCAGGTACTGTAATCTATATATCACTACAGCACACATAATGCTCATGTATAGTCCTGGCGCACTCTGAAGTGTTACCAATGCAGGTACTGTAATCTATATATCAGTGCAGCACACATAATGCTCATGTATAGACCTGGCGCACTCTGATGTGTTACCAATGCAGGTACTGTAATCTATATATATCACTGCAGCACACATAATGCTCATGTATAGACCTGGTGCACTCTGAAGTGTTACCAATGCAGGTACTGTAATCTATATATCACTGCAGCACACATAATGCTCATGTATAGACCTGGCACACTCTGAAGTGTTACCAATGCAGGTACTGTAATCTATATATCAGTGCAGCACACATAATGCTCATGTATAGCCCTGGCGCACTCTGAAGTGTTACCAATGCAGGTACTGTAATCTCTATATCAGTGCAGCACACATAATGCTCATGTATAGCCCTGGCGCACTCTGAAGTGTTACCAATGCAGGTACTGTAATCTATATATCACTGCAGCACACATAATGCTCATGTATAGCCCTGGCGCACTCTGAAGTGTTACCAATGCAGGTACTGTAATCTATATATCAGTGCAGCACACATAATGCTCATGTATAGCCCTGGCGCACTCTGAAGTGTTACCAATGAAGGTACTGTAATCTATATATCAGTGCAGCACACATAATGCTCATGTATAGACCTGGCGCACTCTGAAGTGTTACCAATGCAGGTACTGTAATCTATATATCAGTGCAGCACACATAATGCTCATGTATAGACCTGGTGCACTCTGAAGTGTTACCAATGCAGGTACTGTAATCTATATATCACTACAGCACACATAATGCTCATGTATAGTCCTGGCGCACTCTGAAGTGTTACCAATGCAGGTACTGTAATCTATATATCAGTGCAGCACACATAATGCTCATGTATAGACCTGGCGCACTCTGATGTGTTACCAATGCAGGTACTGTAATCTATATATCACTGCAGCACACATTATGCTCATGTATAGACCTGGTGCACTCTGAAGTGTTACCAATGCAGGTACTGTAATCTATATATCACTGCAGCACACATAATGCTCATGTATAGACCTGGCACACTCTGAAGTGTTACCAATGCAGGTACTGTAATCTATATATCAGTGCAGCACACATAATGCTCATGTATAGCCCTGGCGCACTCTGAAGTGTTACCAATGCAGGTACTGTAATTTATATATCACTGCAGTACACATAATGCTCATGTATGGTCCTGGTGCACTCTGAAGTGTTACCAATGCAGGTACTGTAATCTATATATAACTGCAGCACATGTAATGCTCATGAATGGACCTGGCGCACTCTAAAGTGCTACCTATGCGGGTACTGTAATCTATATCACTGCAGCACCCGTAATGCTCATGTATGGACCTGGCGCACTCTGAAGTGTTACCAATGCAGGTACTGTAATCTATATAAAGTGCAGCACACATAATGCTCATGTATAGACCTGGCGCACTCTGAAGTGTTACCAATGCAGGTACTGTAATCTATATATATCACTGCAGCACACATAATGCTCATGTATAGACCTGGTGCACTCTGAAGTGTTACCAATGCAGGTACTGTAATCTATATATCACTGCAGCACACATAATGCTCATGTATAGACCTGGCACACTCTCAAGTGTTACCAATGCAGGTACTGTAATCTATATATCAGTGCAGCACACATAATGCTCATGTATAGCCCTGGCGCACTCTGAAGTGTTACCAATGCAGGTACTGTAATCTATATATCACTGCAGCACACATAATGATCATGTATAGACCTGGCGCACTCTGAAGT
The DNA here is from genome assembly GCF_055691185.1 of Crinia signifera. NCBI lineage: Eukaryota > Metazoa > Chordata > Amphibia > Anura > Myobatrachidae > Crinia > Crinia signifera. Next base: position 9,017,005 of record NC_139218.1, read on the forward strand.
GTTACCAATGAAGGTACTGTAATCTATATATGCAGGTACTGTAATATATATATAACTGCAGCACATGTAATGCTCATGTATAGACCTGGCACACTCTCAAGTGTTACCAATGCAGGTACTGTAATATATATATCACTGCAGCACACATAATGCTCATGTATAGTCCTGGCGCACTCTGAAGTGTTACCAATGCAGGTACTGTAATCTATACATCACTGCAGCACACATAATGCTCATGTATAGCCCTGCCGCACTCTGAAGTGTTACCAATGCAGGTACTGTAATCTATATATCACTGCAGCACACGTAATGCTCATGTATAGACCTGGCGCACTCTGAAGTGTTACCAATGAAGGTACTGTAATCTATATATCAGTGCAGCACACATAATGATCATGTATAGACCTGGCGCCCTCTGCAGTGTTGTATGCCCGTGAGTACAAACACCCTCTCAGGACAGTGGTCCTGCAGCAGGGACAGCTCGGTACCTTAAGAGGCCTGCAGCTGAACCCTCCTCAACTGACTCCCTCGAAGCAGGGAGACTGTGAAGTCCAATACAGTAACCCCAAAATAATAAAAGAAAATAAACTGAAGACAAACTCTCTGGAGCTCCAGCAGTGTGCATCCTCTCCTGAGGGCACATTTTTCTAAACTGGTTCCTGGGAGGGGAATCAGAGGGGAGGAGCCAGTACACCCAGCTTCAAAGTTATAGATGTGCCTGTCTCCTGCGGATACCCTCTAATACCCAATGTCTTAAGACCATTCCCAGTATCCCATCAAGGACGTTAGTGAAAGAAAGAAGTTAGAACCCATAGCGACATGTGTATGGGTATGGGTTATTGGGTCGACCTAATTTAGGTCAACATGTATTTGGGTCGACCACTGAAGGTCGACAGGATCAGAGGGTCGACACAAGCAGTAAGTCGACAATGGGAAGGTCCACAGTCAAAAGGTTGACGTGAGTTTTTCCCCCTTTTTTTTTTTTCCTGGATGTTGACATGGACAATCCAGCTGTTGTTGAACTACACATCCCAGCATGCTCTGCATCAGATTTAGCATGGCCAAATAGCAAAACAGAAGCAGAGCATGCTGGTATGTGTAGTTCAACAACAGCTGGAGTGTCAAGGCTAGCCGCCAACAATCTGGTCACCCACCGGGGGGTGAGGTAGTGTATTGCGTCACTTAATCACACCACAAAGGCGCCAGATTCTCCAAACTAGGGGGTTTATCTACTAAAACCACTAAAAGTAAAAAAAAAGTGATGTTGTCCATAGCAACAACCATATTCTGTTGATCATTTCTATTGCATTAAGCTGTAGTAAATTTACCCATTGGTCTCGTGTGCAAATTGCCAAAGCGGCTCGCTGTCGGGGATTGCACATGCGCAGAAATGCACTGACTACGAATCGGCCCCCGCAATGGAAGGATTTTGGTGATGTCTTTGTGATGTCATCATCATTGTGATGTCAACACCCGGCAGACTTGTAAATAAAGTTCGGCGATGGTGGAGACATTTAGGAGGATAAATCACAGCTCCCTCCGCTCACGCTGCTCCGTGTCAGTAACAGCCAGGGAAGAGGCAACCTGTCGGGAATTCCATTTGTGCAGAGGACACGGAGATACATTTGCCGAGCTCCTCTGGGGATATTCCATCAGTTATATACCTATCTCTAATGGACAATAATTGATTTGAACTTTCTGCTTAATACGGAGCTGCAAACAGCTTCTCGGCTGCCGGCAGCAATGAGCGAATGTTTAGTAAAATGGAGACTGCGTCTGTAAGCTATCATTTAACTCCATCTGTTATTGTATCCCTCCTTTCAGATCCTCTTTCAGTTGGATCCGTCTTTTTTGAAAAGCGAGTGAATTATCTGTAACATGAATCATTAAAGTGACTGAAGTCTTCAGCGCGGAGATAAAGGCCCACAATGCAGCTGTGCCCGGGAAATGCGCGGGTACCCGCTGTGACAGTCTGCCCTGGGTCCAACAAAATGGGCGCAAATTGGAAGTCGTTTTCCGGAACTGTGGTAGCCGGTATTTGCGCAATTCACATAGAAGCTGCCTTTTGCAGGCATCATGGCGCTGTAATTATACAGTGTGACATCATTTACACCTCTACATACCTGTCCTACATCATTTACACCTCTACATACCTGTCCTACATCATTTACACCTCTACATACCTGTCCCCACATCATCTACACCTCTACATACCTGTCCTACATCATTTACACCTCCACATACCTGTCCTACATCATTTACACCTCTACATACCTGTCCTACATCATTTACACCTCCACATACCTGTCCTACATCATTTACACCTCCACATACCTGTCCTACATCATTTACACCTCTACATACCTGTCCTACATCATTACACCTCTACATACCTGTCCCACATCATTTACACCTCTACATACCTGTCCTACATCATTTACACATCTACATACCTGTCCTACATCATTTACACCTCTACATACCTGTCCTAAATCATTTACACCTCTACATACCTGTCCTACATCATTTACACCTCTACATACCTGTCCTACATCATTTACACCTCCCCATACCTGTCCCACATCATTTACACCTCTACATACCTATCCTACACCATTTACACCTCCACATACCTGTCCTACATCATTTACACCTCTACATACCTGTCCTACATCATTTACACCTCCACATACCTGTCCTACATCATTTACACCTCCACATACCTGTCCTACATCATTTACACCTCCACATACCTGTCCTAAATCATTTACACCTCTACATACCTGTCCTACATCATTTACACCTCCACATACCTGTCCCACATCATTTACACCTCTACATACCTGTCCTATATCATTTACACCTCTACATACCTGTCCTACATCATTTACACCTCTACATACCTGTCCTACATCATTTACACCTCTACATACCTGTCCTATATCATTTACACCTCCACATACCTGTCCCACATCATTTACACCTCCACATACCTGTCCCACATCATTTACACCTCTACATACCTGTCCTATATCATTTACACCTCTACATACCTGTCCTACATCATTTACACCTCCACATACCTGTCCCACATCATTTACACCTCTACATACCTGTCCTATATCATTTACACCTCCACATACCTGTCCTACATCATTTACACCTCTACATACCTGTCCCACATCATTTACACCTCTACATACCTGTCCTATATCATTTACACCTCTACATACCTGTCCTACATCATTTACACCTCTACATACCTGTCCTACATCATTTACACCTCTACATACCTGTCCTACATCATTTACACCTCTACATACCTGTCCTACATCATTTACACCTCTACATACCTGTCCTACATCATTTACACTTCTACATACCTGTCCTACATCATTTACACCTCCACATACCTGTCCTACATCATTTACACCTCCACATACCTGTCCTACATCATTTACACCTCTACATACCTGTCCTACATCATTTACACCTCTACATACGTGTCCTACATCATTTACACCTCTACATACCTGTCCCACATCATTTACACCTTTACATACCTGTCCTACATCATTTACACCTCTACATACCTGTCCCACATCATTTACACCTCTACATACCTGTCCTACATCATTTACACCTCTACATACCTGTCCTACATCATTTACACCTCCACGTACCTGTCCCACATCATTTACACCTCCACGTACCTGTCCTACATCATTTACACCTCTACATACCTGTCCTACATCATTTACACCTCTACATACCTGTCCTACATCATTTACACCTCTACATACCTGTCCTACATCATTTACACCTCTACATACCTGTCCCACATCATTTACACCTTTACATACCTGTCCTACATCATTTACACCTCTACATACCTGTCCAACATCATTTACACCTCTACATACCTGTCCCACATCATTTACACCTCCACATACCTGTCCTATATCATTACACCTCCACATACCTGTCCTACATCAGTTACACCTCTACATACCTGTCCTACATCATTTACACCTCTCGCTACCTGTCCTACATCATTACACCTCCACATACCTGTCCTACATCAGTTACACCTCTATATACCTGTCCAACATCATTTACACCTGTGGGCACCTGTAACAGCACTGAGCTACAGCAGGGATGGGCACCTGTAACAGCACTGAGCTACAGCAGGGGTGGGCACCTGTAACAGCACTGAGCTATAGCAGGGGTGGGCACCTGTAACAGCACTGAGCTACAGCAGGGAGGGGCACCTGTAACAGCACTGAGCTACAGCAGGGGTGGGCACCTGTAACAGCACTGAGCTACAGCAGGGGTGGGCACCTGTAACAGCACTGAGCTACAGCAGGGGCGGGTACCTGTAACAGCACTGAGCTACAGCAGGGGCGGGTACCTGTAACAGCACTGAGCTACAGCAGGGGTGGGCACCTGTAACAGCACTGAGCTACAGCAGGGGTGGGCACCTGTAACAGCACTGAGCTACAGCAGGGGTGGGCACCTGTAACAGCACTAAGCTACAGCAGGGGTGGGCACCTGTAACAGCACTGAGCTACAGCAGGGGTGGGCACCTGTAACAGCACTGAGCTACAGCAGGGGTGGGCACCTATAACAGCACTGAGCTACAGCAGGGTACGATGCTACTAAAGTTGGTTATATTATTGTATTCATACCCAGCTGGGCCGCTGACTGTCCCCAGGCTACACACAGTTAATACTCCACAGCCAAGTCACCCAACAGCAACAACCTAAAGACTAGGAGGCTAAGTGAGTCTTCTTACCCAATTTCCGTACGGCTCTCCTGCCAGGATGACCTGCGGGCAGCAATAACAACACCGGCTGCAGATACAGGGATCGTAGACTCCGGTTGCGCTCTCATCTCCAGCTCGCCACTTACATGTCAGGAAAATCCTGCACCATGTTAGTATTAAGGCTGGCTGGGAAATGAGACGGAGTGCGGAATGCTTAGTGCTTAAATACTTTATACAATGTATATTAAATAAATAAATACAATAATCCGTAAGGTTAAATATTAATCTATATTTAAAGATGTAAAGTATGTAGTGTACTAAATATTTAAAGGAATTCGGTTGCATAGAGAAAGTGCAAAGAGGGTACTAGGTGCTCACAATCAGCTCTGTACCCGTCACTGCCAACCATGAGGGTTCAACTGAGGTCCCAACAAATAGACCAGCAAATATAAGACACATGCGCGTACAGTAACACGCTGTTCTGCGCTGAGGGGGTCATACATTGCTAACCCCACTTTTGCACTTTGACTTTGCCAGATGACACTAATCAATGTTATGTGCAATGTTTATACATCTGAGTGCGATGAGTCTGGATCCAAGTACGACGTGCTGCGATGCAGCGACAGCGGCTTTTTCTCACGCCGAGTCGTATTTCCTCTACAACGCCTGTGCAATGTTAGTCACAGCCTGGCGTCTCTGGTACACTGCAAGAGGGGTATCAATGCGATGGGAATAAGAAGCAAAGGGGAAAGTGAACTCCTGCGCGCTATTTCTCTGAGCGTCTTACTTGCTCCGTATGATGCATCAACGCTAGGCACAGTTACCTCCCCTCCTGCAAACTCCCTGATATAGCAGCAATCTCCCTCTCTCCCTCATTAGTCTAGCAATCTCCCTCATGTCACCTAGCCCACATTACATTGTTATATCATAGTTACCTCCCCTCCTGCATTCTGCAGGAGACTCCCTGACATAGCAGCAATCTCCCTCTCTCCCTCATTAGTCTAGCAATCTCCCTCATGTCACCTAGCCCACATTACACTGTTAAATCACAGTTACCTCCCCTCCTGCATTCGGCAGGAGACTCCCTGACATAGCAGCAATCTCCCCCTCTCCCTCATTAGTCTAGCAATCTCCCTCATGTCACATAGCCCACATTACACTGTTACACCATAGTTACCTCCCCTCCTGCAGACTCCCTGATATAGCAGCAATCTCCCTCTCTCCCTCATTAGTCTAGCAATCTCCCTCATGTCACCTAGCCCACATTACACTGTTAAATCACAGTTACCTCCCCTCCTGCATTCGGCAGGAGACTCCCTGACATAGCAGCAATCTCCCCCTCTCCCTCATTAGTCTAGCAATCTCCCTCATGTCACATAGCCCACATTACACTGTTACACCATAGTTACCTCCCCTCCTGCAGACTCCCTGATATAGCAGCAATCTCCCTCTCTCCCTCATTAGTCTAGCAATCTCCCTCATGTCACCTAGCCCACATTACACTGTTAAATCACAGTTACCTCCCCTCCTGCATTCTGCAGGAGACTCCCTGACATAGCAGCAATCTCCTTTCTCCCTGATTAGTCTAGCAATCTCCCTCATGTCACCTAGCCCACATTACACTGTTACATCATAGTTACCTCCCCTCCCCTCCTGCATTCTGCAGGAGACTCCCTGACATAGCAGCAATCTCCCTCTCTCACTCATTAGTCTAGCAATCTCCCTTATGTCACCTAGTCCACATTACACTGTTACACCATAGTTACCTCCCCTCCTGCATTCTGCAGGAGACTCCCTAACATAGCAGCAATCTCCCTCCCTCATTAGTCTAGCAATCTCCCTTATGTCACCTAGCCCACATTACACTGTTATATCATAGTTACCTCCCCTCCTGCATTCTGCAGGAGACTCCCTGACATAGCAGCAATCTCCCTCTCCCTCATTAGTCTAGCAATCTCCCTCATGTGACCTAGCCCACATTACACCATAGTTAACAGTGTAATGTGGAGACTCCCTGACATAGCAGCAATCTCCCTCTCTCCCTGATTAGTCTAGCAATCTGCCTCATGTCACCTAGCCCACATTATGCAGCTGTTAAATTTTTTAGGAGAAAAGGAATGAGAGTTGTATACATTTATATTGGATCATCAGCGCCATTTCCCAGCATTGGTGATAAAACGCAATGATCACTATGGCTACATGGATTTCTTGTGGCCATTTATATGGAACCACGTGTAAACACAATAGATAAACAATACCTGACACGGATCTGTGACTTTCTTTACCAAGTATAGTATCTTTTACTGACTGCTTTGGGGCTGATCTACATTTAGATATAAGTCATTTTAAAAGATTCCTCTCAGATGTAGCAGTACACACCCACGCTTCTCACAACCTCTTTTCACAATCTCTCCATATATGGAGCTAGACACGCCCTTTGGGTGGAGCATGACACACCCCCTCAATGGGGTGCTGTGCAAAATACTACTACCAACTCTAATCTCTCTGAAACTAGTTTTCAAAAGTAGGCAAGTGTGATGCTAGGCGTATCTGTATATGGGGGGGTTTCTCCAACAAATAAATAAGACACAGAAGTGGTCAGAAAATGATGTGAGCAGCATATTACATTGAGCATTGTCCTGCAAATAATGACCAGTATACTACATCCAGCTCTGTCCAGTACATAATACCCAGCATATTACACCCAGCACTGTCCAGCACATAATTCCCAGCATATTACATCCAGCACATAATTCCCAGCATATTACACCCAGCACTGTCCAGCACATAATTCCCGGCATATTACATCCAGCACGTAATTCCCAGTATATTACATCCATCACTGTCCAGCACATAATTCCCAGCATATTACATCCAGCACGTAATTCCCAGTATATTACATTCATCACTGTCCAGCACATAATTCCCAGCATATTACATCCAGCACATAATTCCCAGCATATTACATCCAGCACATAATTCCCAGCATATTACATCCAGCACTGTCCAGCACATAATTCCCAGCATATTACACCCAGCACTGTCCAGCACATAATTCCCAGCATATTACATCCAGCACTGTATAGCACATAATTCCAAGCATATTACTTACAGAACTGTCCAGCAAATCATGTCCAGCACTGTCCAGCACATAATTCCCAGCATATTACATCCAGCACAGTCCAGCACATAATTCCCAGCATATTACATCCAGCACAGTCCAGCACATAATTCCCAGTTTATTACATCCAGCACTGCTCAGCAAATAAGTCCCAGCATATTACATCCAGTACTGTCCAGTACATAATTCCCAGCATATTACATCCAGCACTGTCCAGAACATAATTCCAAGCATATTACATCCAGCACTGTCCTGCAAATCATGTCCAGCACTGTCCAGCACATAATTCCCTGCATATTACATCCAGCACTGTCCAGCACATAATTCCCAGCATATTACATCCAGCACTGTCCAGCACATAATTCCCAGCATATTGCATCCAGCACGTAATTCCCAGCATATTACATCCAGCACTGTTCAGCACATAATTCCCAGCATATTACATACAGCACTGTCCAGCACATAATTCCCAGCATATTACATCCAGCACTGTCCAGTACATAATTCCCAGCATATTACATCCAGCACTGTCCAGCACATAATTCCCAGCATATTACATCCAGCACTGTCCAGCACATAATTCCAAGCATATTACATTACATTAAGTTTAGCTCCAGTAGCACAAGGTACGGCAATCTAGTAACACCAGCAAATGGAACTAACGAAGAGCAAACCAACACGTGATTGGGCAGATTTAGCAATCAGTGATATTCTCGTCAATAATCTTACAATGGTGCTCCAACCAATCAGCTCCTGTCATGTGAAAAAAGACAGTAAGGAGCTGATTGGCTGGAGCACCATTTAAGGTTATTGACGAGTGATAAGAATGTTACTAAGGGGCAGATTTATTAAGCTCAGTGAAGTGATAAAGTGTCTGGTTTTTATCACCGGCCAATCAGCTTCTAACTGTGAAGTTACAGGCTTGGTTTGAAAAATGACAGTTAGGAGTTGATTGGCCGGTGATAAACACCAGTTACTTTATCACTTCACTGAGCTGAATAAATCTACCCCAATATCCGCCTGTATCATCTTTTTTTTATTTATTTCATACACTTGAGGATTGATGTGTGTCTTACATGGGGGGCACAGTGATGTGGAGGCTAGCGGTCACTAGGGACCCTCAGTCCTCTAATGCAGGTTATTGAGTAGCTGCTGCACCCTACAGCACAGTGATGGGAAACCTTTGGCCCTACAGCTGTCGCTGTACTACAGATCCCATAGAATTACACTGCCGAAATGCTATTAATGACTATGCTGCGTATATCATCACGGGCAAAGCGGGTTAGAAGGCATGTCATTGGCATCTCCAGTTGATAATGATGGGGTGTACTGTACATTAGGCAAGGATCTGGCAGGGCGTGCTTACAAAACTGCAGAGTTGGATGGAAGCATAAATGCGCCAGATTCAAGGGTATCATGTGCACCTACAATTGTCTGGCATGGGTGCCCTGAAGAGGATTGCTGGTATCAAAGCAAAGGTACCAATAAGGGGCAGCCTAGGGGGGGGGAGGGGGGGGCACATGGGCGGCGGTCAGTGCACACAGGGGAGCTGATATTGCAGCCAAACACCCGCCGAACCAGCACCGGCACGTCTAGTTATTTGGATACAGTCATTACATTTCTTAGCACACAGAGGAGTAATTTGGTCCATCAAGTGGCCCCTAGTGGTGAGTGGTGATACTTTATCTCATAGAGGTGAGGAGTAATTAGCTTTTTATTTATATGTAGATTATTTGTACAAAGCTTTACACAGCTCTGTACCCAGAGTGCATCAGACTCAGCTGGGCAAATGTACTAAGATTGGAGTTCTATTGAAGCTGGGATGTTACCCATAGCAACCAATCACATTCTATCTATTATGTTCTAGAACAGTGACTTTCAACCTTTATCAACTCACGTCACACCAAAAAAGATTTAAAAAATACCAGGGCATACTGTCAGACCCCCATAGGGAAAACACATTGGGCGGTATTCAATGAGCCTGATTCGACAGGTTTTTATGGCGAATTTGTGCTGTTTGGCGAATTTCTGACTAAAACGGTGAATCACCCTATTCAATGACCACATGGCGAATACATTTCAAGGTTTTTTTCACCATGATTCACCGAGTAGCAATTGCTATCTTTTTATGGTGAAGTGGAATGTGAACTTTTAAAATAAAGTGTTTTGTTTTTTACATTTGGTGTCAAAGAATCAGGAATTTTATTCTGAGGAGGGGCATGCTATTTTTATTCATGTGCTGTAAGCACATGAATATATATTTAATTTAAAAAAAAATATTATTATTATTTTTTTTTTTTACACAGCAGCCAGCAGGGGGCGCCGGAGCCGAGCCGCTCATTACATATTCATATATTCACTGCACACGATCGTTACGATCGGGTATAGTGAATATACGCTCCCCTGCTGGCACCCCCGGGGGGCAGCCTGTGCTGCCTGGCACCGGGGAGCCCACCTACCCCCCACAAAGTTCTGGGGCAGGCAGAGAGACTTCCATCTCTTTGCCTGCCACCGTCCTCAGGCTCCCTGCTGCAATCGCCGCAGGAGCTCATATTCGCCAGTCAGGGGCAGCGAGCCCCTGACACGTTGAATACTGGAGCCCGCCGGCTCTGGAACGTGGCGAATGTGCAGCGAATCCTAAAAAGGATTCGCTGCACCTCACAGGTATTCTCATTGAATACCGCCCATTGGCTCCCCAGGATAAAAACCCATTGGCCCCATATGAAAAAGTAATCGCACTGGTCCCCACAGGTAACAAAAATAAAATACATTGGCCCTCACATGAAAACAAGAGACCAGTGTATGACAGAAAAACTGGTGGTGGCTGTATACTGGTGTGGAAAGTGCATGCCCCAGTGCCAGTGTATAAGGGGGTACAGACCACTAGTGGGCAAACACAGAACTGGCATTACACACACACACAATGTGCACTTGGCTTGCAGCGCTGTTATCTCGCCCCAGCATGGCCGCCCTGGGTGGACCACATTTAAGTTTGGCCATGACACCTCTTTGGTTTCTCACCTACTGTACGATCAGAAATGAATTTTTGGAGCACACCCCGGACGCAGCAGAGATTGCTCAGAAACCGATCACTAGAGATCCCCCGGGGATTATCTGTTCTAACAAGATGGCAGAACTTTGCAGATGCTCCTGTCCCTCTGAAGGAATAAGTGCTTGCATTCTAATACTGCCAGCAGCTGGTCCTTACTGAATGCCATTGGGATGATTCAGCCACCCACAGGATCCAGCAGCATAATGTACAGTCTCACGCCTGGATATAAAACCTATTGGAAAGTCCCCATAGTGCAGTGTCCAGCGGAGAACGTAGGGTGCTCTGCCCGCAGGAGCGGACGCCAGGCTGACAGCCACGTCAGCAAGGAGCAAGAGAGACTATCGGAGCCATACCAATAGCTTATAATCACAGTGTAGGCAATACAAATAGCGCAGAAGCATCAAAGACTAAAAATCACATCAGATGCAAAAGTGTCTTCTCCTGGTCCCTGTGATTATAGATCTGCAGTCACCAGAACCACAGCACGTTGCATATTATACCATCTTCCTTACTCTATAATAAACCCCTATAGACTGTGTTACAATACTACACCTCAGCATACATGTCCCACATCATCACACCCACTATCCCCTAATACTACACCTCAGCATACATGTCCCACATCATTGCACCCATTATTCCCTAATACTACACCTCAGCATACATGTCCCACATCATTACACCCATTATCCCCTAATACTACACCTCAACATACATGTCCCACATCATTACACCCATTATCCCCTAATACTACACCTCAGCATACATGTCCCACATCATTGCACCCATTATTCCCTAATACTACACCTCAGCATACATGTCCCACATTACACCCATTATTCTCTAATACTACACCTCAACATACATGTCCCACATCAGTACACCCATTATCCCCTAATACTACACCTCAACATACATGTCCCACATCATTACACCCATTATCCCCTAATACTACACCTCAACATACATGCATTACACCCATTCCCCCAATACTACACCTCAACATACATGTAGTAGAGGGTTTTGATATCAAGATATCAGAAGGCACTTTGATATGAGTGTGCTTTTGAGCAGCAGTAAGAAGGATGGGTAGTCAGTCCCAATAGTGTGCAAATGTATACAGGAAGGGTTAATACTGAGCTACATATAAAACAACATGTATATACTTAGTAAAATTAAACATGAACATTTATTACAGCATGTAGGTATGATATAGACAATACAGTACATTTGAATTTAAGAAATATAAAATAATGAATGAAAAAAAGTAAATGATAAAAATATGTATACTCCGTACAGTGGCGTGACTATATGGATAGCCACCCTTTGTTTATGTCCACCAGTACTGGGGATTTCATCCGGAAAATGTGGACCTTGTAGACAAAGACCAGTGTGTGTGCAATTATTTCTTCTCCACTTCTTAGTGTAAAACCGGGTCCTTTAGGGGGTGGCGTTCCTCCCGAATTTCTCTTTTTCAAGGAAAAAGCCGCATTTAGCGGTGAAACGCGTAGGGTCTTGCACCCCCAACAACTGCTGAATTGGACAAGTCATCCAACCCCACCCAAAGTGCCTGTCATCCGTTTGAACCCAGGAGAGACCTTTCCAACACCATTGCATTGGTAACATCCATTGTTCTCCACTCACCGCAGCTCAGAGAAATTCGGGAGGAACGCCACCCCCTAAAGGACCCGGTTTTACACTAAGAAGTGGAGAAGAAATAATTGCACACACACTGGTCTTTGTCTACAAGGTCCACATTTTCCGGATGAAATCCCCAGTACTGGCGGACATAAACAAAGGGTGGCTATCCATATAGTCACGCCACTGTACGGAGTATACGTATTTTTATCATTGACTTTTTTCATTCATTATTTTATATTTCTTAAATTCAAATGTACTGTATTGTCTATATCATACCTACATGCTGTAATAAATGTTCATGTTTAATTTTACTAAGTATATACATGTTGTTTTATAACATAAAAGTCCCACATCATTACACCCATTAGCCCCCAATACTACACCTCAACATACATAGGCAGCTTCAACACACATCCTCACCAGTTTATGCGTGTGTAGAACCACAGACACACTTGCTGAGAATGAGAGGAAGACTTCTGCATTTCACGTGCACCGATGGTTTTGCGCGCGGGGAAGAATAACACTGAAACCATGATCTAAAAACCAGCAAAAAGTCCAGACCCTTCGACCTGTCTCCGAGACAGAATAAAATCACTTTTTTGGCCGCATAAAGGTTCTTGGCAGCAAATGACAATATTTCAAATAAAGTTTCATTATCAAATATGTGCGATAAAAGCGAGAGCTGACTGTGTGATTATTCCAATAAGCGATTCAGGATCTGCTTCCCGATCAATAATTACAGACTGAGACTAGCAACAATAGACAATACCGCCATCATTCCCCCGAAGGGGAGATGCTGCAGGCAGTAATGCGCTGTTTACATTATCCTACAAAGAGAGAACTTTTCTTCTTTCCTTGTTATTATCCTACAGGTGTCTCTGGAAGATTCCTGTTATGTACAAGAGCAACTGGAAATAAACATGGGGAACGTATAACATCGTGGTCACGGAGAAGCAACAACTCAGATCATACGCGGCTGCGATGTCTCGGATTTTGAAGTGCATAATAGGCAAATGCCAGTTTTGGGCATTCCCCCTGTGCACTACTGAGCGATGGACTGAGCAATCCCTGCAATGCACACTTCACATATTTGAGCAAGTGCCCCAGCGCATGCAATCTCACCACCATCGATGCACCATCGTTCGCAACACCAACTCCTTGAGCGGCCCCTGCGTGGCGCAGAGTCTTCATTGTAACTTTCTTAAGATATGGCCTCTATTGTTGAGCAGATCACATGCTGACCATAACATGACCATGACACGCCCATAACATGACCACGACACGCCCATAACATGACCATGACACGCCCATAATATGCCCAATAACCCTCTGCTGTTTGTTGAGACATTAGGGTGCCGATTCATGCCCGCTCATAGTGGGATGAATTCGGTCCCTTTGGGGTTTGCGCATGCACGTTTATGGGGGCTGGAGCAAGGGAATGCCCAGCGTTTTATGGGCGTATCCATGAAAACACAGGCAAGCTGATCCCTCCTCAGGGCGGGGGGGGGGGTGGGGCGACATTCAGCGGGCGGCGCTGGCCTGTTTGGTAGGCTGCGAGTATACGCAGTCAAGTGAACAGGTCTGAATAAGGCCCTAGGTCACTATCACTCTAGGCTCAGTACAGTAGGCGGTCACTATCACTCTGGGCTCAGTACAGTAGGTGGTCACTATCACTCTAGGCTCAGTACAGTAGGCGGTCACTATCACTCTGGGCTCAGTACAGTAGGCGGTCACTATCACTCTAGGCTCAGTACAGTAGGCGGTCACTATCACTCTAGGCTCAGTACAGTAGGTGGTCACTATCACTCTAGGCTCAGTACAGTAGGCGGTCACTATCACTCTGGGCTCAGTACAGTAGGCGGTCACTATCACTCTAGGCTCAGTACAGTAGGTGGTCACTATCACTCTAGGCTCAGTACAGTAGGCGGTCACTATCACTCTAGGCTCAGTACAGTAGGCGGTCACTATCACTCTGGGCTCAGTACAGTAGGTGGTCACTATCACTCTAGGCTCAGTACAGTAGGCAGCCACTATCACTCTAGGCTCAGTACAGTAGGCGGTCACTATCACTCTGGGCTCAGTACAGTAGGTGGTCACTATCACTCTGTGCTCAGTACAGTAGGTGGTCACTATCACTCTAGGCTCAGTACAGTAGGTGGTCACTATCACTCTAGGCTCAGTACAGTAGGCGGTCACTATCACTCTAGGCTCAGTACAGTAGGCGGTCACTATCACTCTAGGCTCAGTACAGTAGGCGGTCACTATCACTCTAGGCTCAGTACAGTAGGCGGTCACTATCACTCTAGGCTCAGTACAGTAGGCGGTCACTATCACTCTAGGCTCAGTACAGTAGGTGGTCACTATCACTCTAGTTTCAGTACAGTAGGCGGTCACTATCACTCTAGGCTCAGAACAGTAGGCGGTCACTATCACTCTAGGCTCAGTACAGTAGGTGGTCACTATCACTCTAGGCTCAGTACAGTAGGCGGTCACTATCACTCTAGGCTCAGTACAGTAGGCGGTCACTATCACTCTGTGCTAAGTACAGTAGGTGGTCACTATCACTCTAGGCTCGGTACAGTAGGTGGTCACTATCACTCTAGGCTCAGTACAGTAGGCGGTCACTATCACTCTAGGCTCAGTACAGTAGGCGGTCACTATCACTCTAGGCTCAGTACAGTAGGCGGTCACTATCACTCTAGGCTCAGTACAGTAGGTGGTCACTATCACTCTGTGCTTAGTACAGTAGGTGGTCACTATCACTCTAGGCTCGGTACAGTAGGTGGTCACTATCACTCTGGGCTCAGTACAGTAGGCGGTCACTATCACTCTAGGCTCGGTACAGTAGGCGGTCGCTATCACTCTGTGCTCAGTACAGTAGGCGGTCACTATCACTCTGTGCTCAGTACAGTAGGTGGTCACTATCACTCTAGGCTCAGTACAGTAGGCGGTCACTATCGCTCTAGGCTCAGTACAGTAGGCGGTCACTATCACTCTAGGCTCAGTACAGTAGGTGGTCACTATCACTCTAGGCTCAGTACAGTAGGCGGTCACTATCACTCTGTGCTCAGTACAGTAGGCGGTCACTATCACTCTGTGCTCAGTACAGTAGGTGGTCACTATCACTCTAGGCTCAGTACAGTAGGCGGTCACTATCGCTCTAGGCTCAGTACAGTAGGCGGTCACTATCACTCTAGGCTCAGTACAGTAGGTGGTCACTATCACTCTAGGCTCAGTACAGTAGGCGGTCACTATCACTCTAGGCTCAGTACAGTAGGCGGTCACTATCACTCTGTGCTCAGTACAGTAGGCGGTCACTATCACTCTGTGCTCAGTACAGTAGGCGGTCACTATCACTCTAGGCTCAGTACAGTAGGTGGTCACTATCACTCTGTGCTCAGTACAGTAGGCGGTCACTATCACTCTAGGCTCAGTACAGTAGGCGGTCACTATCACTCTAGGCTCAGTACAGTAGGCGGTCACTATCACTCTAGGCTCAGTACAGTAAGCGGTCACTATCACTCTAGGCTCAGTACAGTAGGCGGTCACTATCACTCTAGGCTCAGTACAGTAGGCGGTCACTATCACTCTAGGCTCAGTACAGTAGGCGGTCACTATCACTCTAGGCTCAGTACAGTAGGCGGTCACTATCACTCTAGGCTCAGTACAGTAGGTGGTCACTATCACTCTAGTTTCAGTACAGTAGGTGGTCACTATCACTCTAGGCTCAGAACAGTAGGCGGTCACTATCACTCTAGGCTCAGTACAGTAGGTGGTCACTATCACTCTAGGCTCAGTACAGTAGGTGGTCACTATCACTCTAGGCTCAGTACAGTAGGCGGTCACTATCACTCTAGGCTCAGTACAGTAGGTGGTCACTATCACTCTGTGCTCAGTACAGTAGGTGGTCACTATCACTCTAGGCTCAGTACAGTAGGTGGTCACTATCACTCTAGGCTCAGAACAGTAGGCGGTCACTATCACTCTAGGCTCAGTACATTAGGCGGTCGCTATCACTCTAGGCTCAGTACAGTAGGTGGTCACTATCACTCTAGGCTCAGTACAGTAGGTGGTCACTATCACTCTAGGCTCAGTACAGTAGGCGGTCACTATCACTCTAGTTTCAGTACAGTAGGCGGTCACTATCACTTTAGGCTCAGTACAGTAGGCGGTCACTATCACTCTAGGCTCAGTACAGTAGGCGGTCACTATCACTCTAGGCTCAGTACAGTAGGTGGTCACTATCACTCTAGGCTCAGTACAGTAGGTGGTCACTATCACTCTAGGCTCAGTACAGTAGGCGGTCACTATCACTCTAGGCTCAGTAAAGTAGGTGGTCACTATCACTCTAGGCTCAGAACAGTAGGCGGTCACTATCACTCTAGGCTCAGTACAGTAGGTGGTCACTATCACTCTAGGCTCAGTACAGTAGGCGGTCACTATCACTCTAGGCTCAGTACAGTAGGCGGTCACTATCACTCTAGGCTCAATACAGTAGGTGGTCACTATCACTCTAGGCTCAGTACAGTAGGTGGTCACTATCACTCTAGGCTCAGAACAGTAGGCGGTCACTATCACTCTAGGCTCAGTACAGTAGGCGGTCACTATCACTCTAAGCTCAGTACAGTAGGCGGTCACTATCACTCTAGGCTCAGTACAGTAGGTGGATGCTATCACTCTAGGCTCAGTACAGTAGGTGGTCATTATCACTAGGCTCTGTAACCTGGTACCTTCCATTGGATTACCCTGGCCAGGACTGTAATCTGGGACCTTCCGTTGGAGTACACTGGACAGGACTGTAACCTGGGACCGTCCATTGGAGAACCCTGGCCAGAACTGTAACCTGGGACCTTCCGTGGGAGTACCATGGCCAGGACTGTAACCTGGGACCTTCCGTTGGAGTACCCTGGCCAGGACTTTAACCTGGGACCTTCTGTTGGAGTATCCTGGCCAGAACTGTAATCTGGAACCTTCCGTTGGAGTACTCTGGCCAGGACTGTAACCTGTGAAGTTCCGTTGGAGTACCCTGCCAGGGCTGTAACTCGGAAAGCCTGTTCTGAGCTATTCACTGGATGGAGCTGGTTGAAAATTTCATAGAGTGGTAATATGGGATTAGAGAAAATATACTAGGGGTCTGGGGTCAGACTCCCTGCTGCATACCTCCCAACTTCTGTAACATAGGAAGTGGAACCTTCGCGCAGCTTAGCTGCACCCAAAAGGGGATGTGACATTTGCAAATTAGGGGCGTTTCTTATGCAAAGTATGGCGTTGCCTGGCGACGCTCCCTTTTTGTCCTCACCATCTATTCCTTCATGCAGGGGGGACTCCCAACTCCCCCCCCCCACGGGACACTGGCGGCCCTGGATGGGACGTCATAAAAAAACGGGACGGTCCCGCGAAAAACGAGACTGTTGGGAGGAATGCTGCTGGTATATGCTGGGCAGAACTGTCGCCCAGGGAGCCTGCCCTGAGCCTTCCATTGGATGGATTTGGATGAAATGAACCATAATAACTGACAGTATTTTTTGTCTTCTCACCTCACCATTTCTGTGTCCCCAAAAGCCTTGGAAAACAAAATTACTAGCAAAAGCAAACCTTGCAAGCCATCATGCAATGGAAAAGTAATTACAAAACTGAACAGAAAGCAAAGTTATGGATTAGGGCTACTGGTAACACCCTCAAAACATAAGTAACTGGGTGCCACCTCATTGGTGTGTTGAAAGATGTTAAGCTGCTATTTCCTTTAAAATCTTGTCTGTTACATCCAACTCATTGATAAACGAACAACTTGAAGATTTAAACCCTGAGTGGGAAAGACCTTCCTTGCCAAAGGAAAAAATTAGACAAAAATATGCCTTTTTTTAAACCCTTTCCAGGTACTTCAGTTTTACAGTACTGTGCATAAGTTTATGTCTGGCATGGAAACCAGTATTTGGTGTGACCACCCTTTGCCTTCAAAACAGCATCAGATCTTTTATGTGATACCAGAAGGTAACAAGATAGTTATACTGCATCAGCAAGGTCTCTCCCAGATAAAGATTTCAAAGCAGACTGGAGTCTCAGGATGGGCTGTTCCAAGCTCTTTTGAAGAAGCACATAGAAATGGGCAGACGTGGTCTTCATGGAAATATTGTGGACAAAACGACATACCTTCAACTTGGAGACAAGGCCAAGTGACTAAGCTATGTACAAGAATATAGGACCTCGAGTGCAGATAAATGGCATCAGGTGCTCTGGACTGATGAGTCTCAATGTGAGATATTTGGCAGTATGTTCTGCCAGTACTACTTTTATGGAAAAATAGGTCCAGGATCTCCGGGTTTGGGGGTGGATCATTTAAATAAAAATAGATGGAGAGAGAGAGAGAGAGAGAGAGGTTTATATATTGTATTTAGAAACAAAGGCGCTCACAGGGGACTTTAAAATAAAACATATTATGGAAAGTACATTTTGGCCCAGAACAGGTTCAGGAACCCAGTTCCTGATGATGTCATGTTTAATTAGAGGTTCAGGAACTGAGTAGCACTGATGTCAGCAGGCAACTGTGAGGCATGGTGGAGGTTCCTCGCAAGTTTGAGGCTATGGGTGGAATTTAATAGGACGAGAGATTCAGAAAGTGAAAGATGTGGTGAGAAATCTCTGTTTTTTTTTTAAAGTGGCAATCATTTATTGCCTCTTTAAAAAAACTGGAGATTTCTTACCAAATCTCTCACTTTCAGCACATGGAGGATTTGGTCAGGATTAATGGTGTCCCCAATTCTGAGAAATACAGGCAGGTACTTATCCATCATGCAATACCCTCAAGGAGACGTCTGATTGGCTCCAAAATCATTCTGCAGCAGGACAACGACCCCAAACATACAACCAATGTCATTGAGAACTATCTTACGTAAAGAAGAACAAGGAGACCTGGAAGTGATGATATGGCTGCAACAGAGCCCTGATCTCAGCATCATCCAGTCTGTCTGGGATTACATGAAGGATCTGAGAAAGTTGCATCCACTGAAGATCTGGGGTCAGTTCTCCCAGATGTTTGGGACTATGTGCAAGAGCTGATGCTGTTTTGACATCAAAGCGTGGTCACGCCAAACATTGATTTGATTTAGACGTCTTTTCATTCACTTTGCATTTTGTTAAATGATAAAACTATTTACACGTCTATTTTTGAGAACATTCTTAATTTGCAGCATTTTACCCACACGCGCCGAAAACCTTTGCACAGTATGTGTTTCGTCAGAGACTTCGTCAGTGGGCTGCTAACTGGTTTAGTGCTCTCCTGCCAACTAACTCATGGATTTTGTAGGTGAGCTAGTCGCCATTGCAGTCCCGGAACTACCCAGAAGGCAGCAGCTGTCACAGGTAAATGAGCTTACATAGGGGCGCAGGGAAAAGTGGGATCCCAGAAAGGTTAATTAAAATGAACCCAAATATACACATCCTGTATGTGTGAAGTAGAGGGTTTGTGTTTCCATAGGATAGTGAGTAATGTGAATGACTATAAAGGATCGGGCAATAAGTTGGAGGTGAGTAAATGAAAAATCCACACAAACAAAAAGATCAAAATGAAAATGGTCAACACATGAAAAGGTAAACATCATTCTCTGGGAAAGGGCCGCCCCTAATTCAGTCCTCCAGCTTTTGTAGAACTAGACATCCCAGCAAACCCTGCCACTGTTCTGCTATCAGGACATGCTGGGATGAGTGGTTTCGCAGCAGCTGGTGGTCCGTATGCTGTATACCCCTGCTGTACAGGTACACCTTGTATTGTACAGCCACAAGCGTTGCTGTGTTTGGGAGGTGTCAGCAGAATGTGAGGCAGTACGTTCCCCTCCTGATTAATGGGAGCATGTGTGCGCTGTGATACTGTTCTTGGGATTGTGTTCAATTGTGCTGAAATCTGAAGAAAGTTTATATCAGTTTACTTAAAAATTATTCTTTTCTGCATCCAAAAACTTTAATCCAGTCTGTAGACATAAGGAAGGCGACAGCAGGAGAAGTGTATCTGGCATCGGACGCAGCACCCGCAACTCTCTCTAGCTGAGTGCACCATAAGCTACAATACCGGCGCACCAGGTGATTCATTTCTCTGACAGTCCTGTGTGGCCCTCTGCCTCCACTACTCCTAACCCGCTCTATCTCCCCATTACCCCCACTGCACACCTATAACTTTTATAATGTAATCTGTCCCCGCATAGGCCCAATAACTTAACCAATAAGCTGCAGCTGTGCCAACACTTGTTTTTTTTATGTTATTATATGTAAATATGTTCTTTGCTTCATGTCCTGTACCTTTACTATGTGTGGCGCTGCTCACTATCACTGCTTCCATCATACAATGACTGCAAGAGAAAGTGTACAGTGACTTAGAGGAGGAAGCCTGCAGTGACACAGAGGAGGAAGCCTACAGTGACACGGAGGAGGAAGCCTACAGTGACACGGAGGAGGAAGCCTACAGTGACACAGAGGAGGAAGCCTACAGTGACACAGAGGAGGAAGCCTACAGTGACACAGAGGAGGAAGCCTACAGTGACACAGAGGAGGAAGCCTACAGTGACACAGAGGAGGAAGCCTACAGTGACACAGAGGAGGAAGCCTGCAGTGACACAGAGGAGGAAGCCTACAGTGACACAGAGGAGGAAGCCTACAGTGACACCGAGGAGGAAGCCTGCAGTGACACAGAGGAGGAAGCCTACAGTGACACAGAGGAGGAAGCCTACAGTGACACAGAGGAGGAAGCATACAGTGACACAGAGGAGGAATCCTACAGTGACACAGAGGAGGAAGCCTACAGTGACACAGAGGAGGAAGCCTACAGTGACACAGAGGAGGAAGCCTACAGTGACACAGAGGAGGAAGCCTACAGTGACACAGAGGAGGAAGCCTACAGTGACACAGAGGAGGAAGCCTACAGTGACACAGAGGAGGAAGCCTGCAGTGACACAGAGGAGGAAGCCTACAGTGACACAGAGGAGGAAGCCTACAGTGACACCGAGGAGGAAGCCTGCAGTGACACAGAGGAGGAAGCCTACAGTGACACAGAGGAGGAAGCCTACAGTGACACAGAGGAGGAAGCATACAGTGACACAGAGGAGGAAGCCTACAGTGACACAGAGGAGGAAGCCTGCAGTGACACGGAGGAGGAAACCTACAGTGACACAGAGGAGGAAGCCTACAGTGACACAGAGGAGGAAGCCTACAGTGACACAGAGGAGGAAGCCTACAGTGACACAGAGGAGAAAGCCTACAGTGACACGGAGGAGGTAGCCTACAGTGACACGGAGGAGGAAGCCTACAGTGACACAGAGGAGGAAGCCTACAGTGACACGGAGGAGAAAGCCTACAGTGACACGGAGGAGGTAGCCTACAGTGACACGGAGGAGGAAGCCTACAGTGACACAGAGGAGGAAGCCTACAGTGACACAGAGGAGGAAGCCTACAGTGACACAGAGGAGGAAGCCTACAGTGACACAGAGGAGGAAGCCTACAGTGACACAGAGGAGGAAGCCTGCAGTGACACAGAGGAGGAAGCCTACAGTGACACAGAGGAGGAAGCCTACAGTGACACAGAGGAGGAAGCCTGCAGTGACACAGAGGAGGAAGCCTACAGTGACACAGAGGAGGAAGCCTACAGTGACACAGAGGAGGAAGCCTACAGTGACACGGAGGAGGAAGCCTACAGTGACACGGAGGAGGAAGCCTACAGTGACACGGAGGAGGAAGCCTGCAGTGACACGGAGGAGGAAGCCTGCAGTGACACAGAGGAGGAAGCCTACAGTGACACGGAGGAGGTAGCCTACAGTGACACGGAGGAGGAAGCCTACAGTGACACGGAGGAGGAAGCCTACAGTGACACGGAGGAGGTAGCCTACAGTGACACGGAGGAGGTAGCCTACAGTGACACGGAGGAGGAAGCCTGCAGTGACACAGAGGAGGAAGCCTACAGTGACACAGAGGAGGAAGCCTACAGTGACACAGAGGAGAAAGCCTACAGTGACACGGAGGAGGTAGCCTACAGTGACACGGAGGAGGTAGCCTACAGTGACACGGAGGAGGAAGCCTGCAGTGACACGGAGGAGGAAGCCTACAGTGACACGGAGAAGGAAGCCTACAGTGACACGGAGGAGGAAGCCTGCAGTGACACAGAGGAGGAAGCCTACATTGACACGGAGGAGGTAGCCTACAGTGACACGGAGGAGGTAGCCTACAGTGACACAGAGGAGGAAGCCTACAGTGACACGGAGGAGGAAGCCTACAGTGACACGGAGGAGGAAGCCTACAGTGACACAGAGGAGGTAGCCTACAGTGACACGGAGGAGGTAGCCTACAGTGACACGGAGGAGGTAGCCTACAGTGACACGGAGGAGGAAGCCTACAGTGACACGGAGGAGGTAGCCTACAGTGACACGGAGGAGGAAGCCTACAGTGACACGGAGGAGGAAGCCTACAGTGACACGGAGGAAGCCTACAGTGACACGGAGGAGGAAGCCTACAGTGACACGGAGGAGGAAGCCTACAGTGACACGGAGGAGGTAGCCTACAGTGACACAGAGGAGGAAGCCTACAGTGACACGGAGGAGGTAGCCTACAGTGACACAGAGGAGGAAGCCTACAGTGACACGGAGGAGGTAGCCTACAGTGACACGGAGGAGGAAGCCTACAGTGACACGGAGGAGGAAGCCTACAGTGACACGGAGGAGGAAGCCTACAGTGACACGGAGGAGTAAGCCTACAGTGACACGGAGGAGGAAGCCTACAGTGACACGGAGGAGGTAGCCTACAGTGACACGGAGGAGGTAGCCTACAGTGACACGGAGGAGGTAGCCTACAGTGACACGGAGGAGGTAGCCTACAGTGACACGGAGGAGGAAGCCTACAGTGACACGGAGGAGGAAGCCTACAGGGACACGGAGGAGGATGCCTGCAGTGACACAGAGGAGGAAGCCTACAGTGACACGGAGGAGGAAGCCTGCAGTGACACAGAGGAGGAAGCATGCAGTGACACAGAGGAGGAAGCATGCAGTGACACAGAGGAGGATGTCTATGGGAACACCCATGAAATGCTGGGCATTCCCATATGGTAATGGGGCAGTCCGCCACCCCACGTCCCTCTTCACCCCCCACCCGCAAGGTTGCTTGCGTGCACCCGGCAAAACAATCTGTATTGAATACCCTCCATAGTGTAGAGAGCTACAACATCTATAGGTGTGGGAATCTTAGTCGCTAAGGGACAAGCGAGTGCAGACAACTTGTGGAATGTAGCAGCGTCACATTGCAGAGAGCGGAGCAGCGACAGAGTTAAATCTGAGAGGGTGCTGCACAAAGTTATGGGGAGGAAAAGAGAACGTGAAGAACTGATCTAAGCAAGGTGAAGAGACTGAAATGAGATGCAGGCAATGCAGGCCCACTTCTCCAAATAGGAGCTATCTGATACGCGATACTGCAGGACACACATCCAAGTGGCAGGGCACGGTGCCTGCACCAAGAAAGAGCCTGTGTACTGCTGCTCAAAGGCCTTTTCTTCTCCAGGCTCCTTTCTCATCTTCTGTGAATATGTAACTCCTGGGTCAGTGCCGTGAAGGATTCCAGGGAGACAGAGATCGTCTTTCAGGACACTGGCATTGGGCTGACTGCAGCGTCTTCAGGACCCTGATATTTGGGTCACATCTTACAGTACGAAGTAATGATGGTATTACCTGGCGGGAGTAGGGCGACCATTACTGCTAAGGAGAAGCCCCGCCCACAGGGGATATAAGAGACTAAAGTCAGAAGAAGAGCAGAGGCCAGAAAATAAACCACAGTACAGAGGATGTGATGGAAATAGGAACACGTGACATGGGTGTAATGCAAACAGGGGTCGGGGTCATAGGTAGGGGACGATAAGTGAGATATATCAGCGCAGGTCCGTACTGATCAGGTTTTCTCCCCTGTGTGACGTCCGGTGTGAGATACCGGATCAGTCACATGCTAGCAACGTAAATAACAAAACTTCTAAAAACCCTATAAATGATCCCTATTTTAGTAGAATAAACCCTAAATGACAAATAAAAAATGTAGGAAAACATACAGTAAAAAACACATAGCTATTACAGAAACTATAGAAACTAGGGGCAGACAGTTCTTTGAGGCAGGAGGGCGGGGCCACTGACAGGGTGGAGGAAAGGGTGGAATGGGGCGGAGCTATGGCGATATGACACAGTTTGGGGAGTGTCCAGTGCGAACGCGTCCTCGTGATCACGCCCCCCCCCCTACTGTGCAATGCTGGTATTGCAGGCATTGCACAATGGGGGGAGGGGCTACAATGACGTGAACGTGTCATTTAGTGCCACCGACCCCAGCTAACGTGAGGAGTGCGGGAAACAGGTAGAAATCCGGGAGAGGGTTCTGATTTCTGGGACCCTCCCAGCCATTCTGGGAGTGTTGGCAGCCCTGAATTAAATAGAAGATCCATATTATTTGGGCCCCTGCCCCAGTGGAGCTTACAATCTATGGGGTCTATCTGCGCTTGGAGGGATAATTGATACTATTGTCACACAGCGTGCTTAGTATAACATTTATTACACATTAAAAAAATGTAGAACATTATAAACATTCACATAATATTGATGAAAAATAAAAAATATAATATGAAAAATAGGGTGGTTCTGCTTTGATTGCTAAATTTAGGGGATGACACCTCATTAATAAGGATCCTGTTCCTATGGTGTGAACTGTACATGTACCGATGGAATTGGGTCAGTTTTTACGATTCTTGGGAGATTGAATCCTGCGCTGAATGGGAGAAGTGCCTGACGGCTCTTTATCCTGCTGTGAAGATAATGCTCCTGGTGGTAAATGTACAGTCCTGGTCCTAATGCGGGGTACACACCAGGACGACCCGATGCACATCGTGAGCAGGTCGTCAGTGTTTCTTCCGACCCGCTCACGATGACGCGGGGGAGGCACGACCCGCTCTCGATGTGCACCGTGAGCGGGTCCGATACGATGGCGACCCGTACCCAGGAGTATGGTCGTTCTTCAGATCCTACCTGCAGCAATCTCGTCATTTTAGCCCCTCCCCCCACCCACGGACCCATGACTTAATGAGGCTGCCGTCGTGGGGGCGGGGCTTAGTGACATCAGCCTCTCCCCGCCCCCAAAACCAAGCCTCGTCCAGCCCCCCTTCACTCCTCTCCGGGCTTCTGCCGGAGAGGAATATTCAAAAGTCGGCAAGTATGGTCTGTAGAGAGACGCCCTGGAGGGAGGGAACACCTCCCAATGGGAACGCCCTGGTGGCTGGCCACTGCCAGTCACAGTGAATCCAGTGCAGTCACACAGGGGGGGGGGGGGGGGGGGGGGGGGGAGGAGATTGCAGCCCTGCAGCCCATAGGTATAAACTGCCACTGGATAGATGTGATAGATAAATAGAAGATAGATGTGATAGATAGATAGATAGATATGCGATAGAGATATAGATATTTAGATAGATATATGTTATATATAGATGTGATAGATATCTATATATATATAAAAATCGATGTGTGTATGCGTGTGTATGTTCCCTATGGACTCCAAAACAGCGTGACCGATTTTGATGAAATTTTCAGGCAATCTTCAGATTAGCCCAGCGGGTGATCCTGTGAAGTTTTTTTTTTTTGTGGCAATTTTCACCTAAGTTGTGCAACGGAACCAGATTGACCATCAATAAATTGTCACAAAATTTAATCGCGGCAACAATCATCGGTGGCAAATACAAAGGCAAAGACGTACTGATTCCACGCATACCGATGATTTCCAACGATTTAAATTCAAATGCAAGTTTCCTTTGCGTCTTGCCTTTGCTATTACCATCAACAAAGCACAAGGCCAATCGTTGACTATTGCTGGCTTACATTTGGAAAATTTACGTTTTTCACACGGCCAGTTCTATGTGGCTTGCTCCCGAGTTGGCACACCGAAAAATGTATACTTTTTACTCCAAATATAAAAACAGAAAACATTGTCTATCCGCTGGGCTTAAGATGAATTTATAATTCCCATTTGCCTTAAATACATGTTTGTTTTTTTCTTGGGCGTAGCAGGGCACTGTACCTATAGATATCTGCTAAAACTTCGTCACATGACCGCCCCCATCCATCCCCCAGAATGGCTATAGATAATTAGTGCTTCCCGTGAGAAAGCCGGGGCGGGTCGCTAGTAGATAGATAAATATACTGTAGTGATATTTCTAGATAGATATATGTGATAGATATACTGTAGCTAGATACATCTATATCTATCACATCTATCTATCCATAGCCATATCTATCTATATCTATCACATCTATCTATCTATCTATCTATCCATCTATATCTATCACATCTATCTATCCATAGCCATATCTATCTATCTATCTATCTATCTATCTATCTATATCTATCACATCTATCTATCTATCCATCTATATCTATCACATCTATATCTATCACATCTATCTATCCATAGCCATATCTATCTATCTATCTATCTATCTATCTATCTATCTATCTATCACATCTATCTATCTATCCATCTATATCTATCACATCTATCCATCTATCTATCTATCTATCTATATCTATCCATCTATATCTATCACATCTATCTATCTATCTATCCATCTATATCTATCTATCACATCTATCTATCTATATCTATCACATCTATCTATCTATCCATCTATATCTATCTATCTATCCATCTATATCTATCACATCTATCTATCCATAGCCATATCTATCTATCTATCTATATCTATCACATCTATCTACCTACCTATCTATCTATCTATCCATCTTTATCTATCACATCTATCTATCCATCTATATCTATCTATCCATCTATATCTATCACATCTATCTATCTATCTATCTATCTATCTATCTATCTATCTATCTATCTATCTATATCTATCTATCTATCACATCTATCTATCTATCCATCTATATCTATCTATCTATCCATCTATATCTATCACATCTATCTATCTATCTATCTATCTATCTATCTCTATCACATCTATCTCTATCTATCACATCTATCTCTATCTATCACATCTATCTCTATCTATCACATCTATCTATCTATCTATCTATCTATCCATCTATCTATATCTATCACATCTATCTATCCATAGCCATATCTATCTATCTATATCTATCACATCTATCTATCTATCCATCTATATCTATCACATCTATCTATCTATATCTATCACATCTATCTATCTATCCATAGCCATATATATATATATATATATATATATATATATCTATCACATCTATCTATCTATCCATCTATATCTATCACATCTATCTATCTATATCTATCACATCTATCTATCTATCTATCTATCCATCTATATCTATCACATCTATCTATCTATCCATCTATATCTATCACATCTATCTATCTATATCTATCACATCTATCTATCTATCTATCTATCTATCTATCACATTTATCTATCTATATCTCTCACATCTATCTATCTATCTATCTATCTATATCTATCTATCTATCTATCTATCTATATCTATCACATCTATCTATCTATCTATATCTAATATCTATCTATCTATCTATCCATCTATCTCATATCTATATCTAATATCTATCTATCTATCTATATCACAGCTATCTATATCTATCTATCTATCTATATATCTCTATATATATCTATTTCTATCTCTATCTATCTATCTACATACCTCCCAACTTTTGTAGTTTTGTAGTAGAAAAGGGGGCGCGGCCTCAAGAAAAGGGGGTGTGGCCTTGCGGGATGACGCTAACTTCGGACACGCCCCTGTTTTCGACACTCGGGGCGCTGAATAGACGCTGTGCGCATGTGCACAGCGTCTATTCTTGGCAGGCTGGGGGGCTCCCAACTGTCCCTCCACCGCGGGACATATCAGGACAGTTGGGAGATACAGTTGGCAATCC
Source organism: Crinia signifera (assembly GCF_055691185.1). Lineage (NCBI taxonomy): Eukaryota > Metazoa > Chordata > Amphibia > Anura > Myobatrachidae > Crinia > Crinia signifera. The sequence goes on from NC_139218.1 coordinate 9,045,521, forward strand.
TACATTATCCATACCTCCCAGCATGCCTCTCTCCAGGAGGACACAATGCTCTGTTCCTGGAGTTCCCTGGTAATGTAGGATTGCCAGCACCTGTGGTGACACCTTTCTTATCAATTACCTAGCTCCCCAAAGATGCTGGCAATCCTACATTATCCATACCTCCCAGCATGCCCCTCTCCAGGAGGACACAATGCTCTGTTCCTGGGCTTCCCCGGTAATGTATGATTGCCAGCACCTGTGGTGACACCTTTCTTATCAGTTACCTAGCTCCCCACAGGTGCTGGCAATCATACATTATCCATACCTCCCAGCATGCCCCTCTCCAGGAGGACACAATGCTCTGTTCCTGGGCTTCCCTGGTAATGTATGATTGCCAGCACCTGTGGTGACACCTTTCTTATCAGTTACCTAGCTCCCCACAGGTGCTGGCAATCATACATTATCCATACCTCCCAGCATGCCCCTCTCCAGGAGGACACAATGCTCTGATCCTGGGCTTCCCTGGTAATGTATGATTGCCAGCACCTGTGGTGACACCTTTCTTATCAGTTACCCAGCTCCCCACAGGTGCTGGCAATCATACAATATCCATACCTCCCAGCATGCCCCTCTCCAGGAGGACACAATGCTCTGCTCCTGGGCTTCCCTGGTAATGTATGATTGCCAGCACCTGTGGTGACACCTTTCTTATCAGTCACCCAGCTCCCCACAGGTGCTGGCAATCCTACATTATCCATACCTCCCAGTATGCCCCTCTCCAGGAGGACACAATGCTCTGTTCCTGGGCTTCCCTGGTAATGTATGATTAACATCACCTGTGGTGACACCTTTCTTATCAGTTACCCAGCTCCCCACAGGTGCTGGCAATCCTACATTATCCATACCTCCCAGCATGCCCCTCTCCAGGAGGACACAATGCTCTGATCCTGGGCTTCCCTGGTAATGTATGATTGCCAGCACCTGTGGTGACACCTTTCTTATCAGTTACCCAGCTCCCCACAGGTGCTGGCAATCATACAATATCCATACCTCCCAGCATGCCCCTCTCCAGGAGGACACAATGCTCTGCTCCTGGGCTTCCCTGGTAATGTATGATTGCCAGCACCTGTGGTGACACCTTTCTTATCAGTTACCTAGCTCCCCACAGGTGCTGGCAATCATACATTATCCATACCTCCCAGCATGCCCCTCTCCAGGAGGACACAATGCTCTGATCCTGGGCTTCCCTGGTAATGTATGATTGCCAGCACCTGTGGTGACACCTTTCTTATCAGTTACCCAGCTCCCCACAGGTGCTGGCAATCATACAATATCCATACCTCCCAGCATGCCCCTCTCCAGGAGGACACAATGCTCTGCTCCTGGGCTTCCCTGGTAATGTATGATTGCCAGCACCTGTGGTGACACCTTTCTTATCAGTCACCCAGCTCCCCACAGGTGCTGGCAATCCTACATTATCCATACCTCCCAGTATGCCCCTCTCCAGGAGGACACAATGCTCTGTTCCTGGGCTTCCCTGGTAATGTATGATTAACATCACCTGTGGTGACACCTTTCTTATCAGTTACCCAGCTCCCCACAGGTGCTGGCAATCCTACATTATCCATACCTCCCAGCATGCCCCTCTCCAGGAGGACACAATGCTCTGTTCCTGGGCTTCCCTGGTAATGTATGATTGCCAGCACCTGTGGTGACACCTTTCTTATCAGTTACCTAGCTCCTCACAGGTGCTGGCAATCCTACATTATCCATACCTCCCAGCATGCCCCTCTCCAGGAGGACACAATGCTCTGTTCCTGGGCTTCCCTGGTAATGTATGATTGCAGCAGCTGTGGTGACACCTTTCTTATCAGTTACCCAGCTCCCCACAGGTGCTGGCAATCATATAATACCAGGGAAGTCCAGGAACAGAGCACTGTGTCTCTGAGGGAGAGGGGCAGGTAGGCAACCCTGAGATAGATGCATACCTCTCAACATGACCCTCTCCAGGAGGGACACAATGCTCTGTTCCTGGACTTTCCCCTTAATGTATGATTACCATCACCTGTGGAAAAACACCTTTCTTTTCAATTAACCAGTCCCACACAGGTGAAGGCAATCCATAAATTAAGAGGGATGTCCAGGAACAGAGCATTGTGTCCCTCCTGGAGAGGGTCATGTTGGGAGGTATGTAGATGTGATAGATATAGATAGATGTGATATTCAGATAGATAGATAGATAGATAGATAGATAGATAGATAGATAGACGTGATATTTAGATAGATGTGATATTTAGATAGATATATATAGATGTGATAGATATAGATAAATAAATAGATGTGATAGATATAGATAAATAGATGTGATAGATATAGATAGATAGATAGATGTGATATTTAGATAGATAGATATATGTGAGATAAATAGATATGAGGTACACGTCACCATGAGGTACACGTAACACACTATGGCACAAGAGAGGCCCTGGTGGCATCGGGAACAGGAAATAACACTAATACATGCCAATACATGACGGTGCCCATCTACAGCAGGCTCCTTATTGATAGGTAACAAAGAGAGTAAACATCCATATTCATACAGACAGCGGGCATTAACCTGAGCCCAGCTCAGCGCCACCTCCAGACACCCAGCCGCTGACGACATTAGGACATCTTAGGGTGATGATTCCACACCTAGCATTAATCAGACCCCTACCATACAGAATGATTGGGGCACAGACCAGACAGTTCCTTCCCTGCACTGATATCCTGAAATGCCTCTTGCTGTCCTGCCACGCAGCCGCCAGACTGCCCCCTCAGGATACAAAGGCTCCGTCGTCTCCAGTTCTCCCAGTGGGCATTTTCCTCTTGTTATGTCATTATCCCTACTTAGAAGACTGTGAGAATCACCACAGCACACCCCACCACAGATAGAGATAAGTTTGTGGTCTCCTGTGGCTGTGGACACTCTCACTTCTGAGGACAAACAGGTGATAAGTTTATGCAATGGCTGTAATCACCCTCCCATAATACAGACCCCTCTGGGGCACAGAGCTGACGCTCCGATGACAGCAGGGGGGTAACGCTGCTCTCAGATGTACAGAGGACTGGAATCACATTATATATAGTACACGTCCCATAGACAATCTCGCTCTGGTGTAATTAATAAGCGCAGCACACATACACAACAACCAAAGGGTCTTATACATCCAGTAATTCATTATACTAAGTCACACATGTGTATACATGTACTGTCCATACAATGTTACTGCCGTGTGCTTTATGTGTGACGTGTAATTACTATATATTATATATATATATATATATATATATATATATATATATATATATATATAGGGGGTGAAAGTTAGATATACATAGATATACTAAATAATGCAGGCCCCCATATGATCTATCTATCTATCTATCTATCTATCTATCTATCTATCTATATCTATCTACACACACAAACACAGATCTATCTATCCACACAGATCTATCTATCTATCTATCTACACACACACACACAAACACACAGATCTATCTATCTATACACACAGATATATATATATATATATATCTATATACACACACACACGGATCTATCTACAGTATCTATCTAAATACATAAATATATATATATACAGTATATATATGTATATCTATCTATCTATCTATCTATATATCTATATCTATATATAGATATATATATATATATCTTTCTAAATAGATATTTATACATTATATGTATGTATATATATATATACAGATGGGTCTGTTCCCATCTTGGCAGGGGATGGCGCTGGCGTCGCCAGCCGCCATCCCCCGCCAGCGCCATGGCGATCGTGAGAAGGGGACGCGCGCGCACGAGAGGCGCGCGCGTCCCCTTCCGACGGCGCTTCCATACGTTTCCCCGGGTCCCCGCCGGCTTGCCGGCGGTAACCCGGGGTCCCCGCTGCCTGCCCGCATCCCCCCCTAACCCCCCCTAACCCCGTCCGTCTCCCTGAGGCGGAGACGGACAGGGTTTCCGCCGCGCTAGCGACGGAGACTGAGACGCGCGTGCGCGTGAGACGCACGCGCGTCTCAGTCTCCTCGCTGGCGAGGCTGCTGGCGGGTCGCCAGCGCGTACGTTCTGGCGACCCGCCAGCAAGGATGGGAACAGACCCATCTGTATATATATATATATATATATATATTTCCACACACACACACACACATATATACAGATATATATTAAAGTGCAGTGGAATATGCTGTGCTATATAAGAAACTGTAAAGAAATAAATAAACAGATGAATATATAAAGATCTATCTATCTATCTATATACATATATACACACACACACAGTATACACATCTGATTTCACACTAGCTAGCCTGGACCTGACACATACAGGGGGTCCCTACCGAGACATTTCCCACACACCCCTTCACCCCTTTCATCTTATGTATAAGCAGACGGCAATCCCCGGGGTCACCTGAGAGTATATTTAAGTTACTGAGGATAATCCTACAACAAGGACTAACAAAAAACCCGACAAATTCTATTTAAAGGCAAAAGAAAAGTTGCTTCAAGTTTTTCTTTTCTCTTTTTTTTTTTTTAATCTGAGTGAATTGTGAGCAGTTTGAGAAAAGGACTAGGGTGGAAGAAAAGCAATCCAGGCAGCGGCTCAGCCAAGCGGCACGTTACTCCCCCTTTTCTCGGTAGCGTGATTGCCCCAGCAACTTTTTTTTCTCCCCCCCCCCCCCCTGCAAGGACATCTAGCCGCCCCACCTGCTGTTCCTGGGGAAAGAAAAAAAAAGAAAGAAGGGCTGGAAATGCTAAAAAACTAAAATCCCCTGGGCAGCGTCTCCCTGAAACAAGTGCAAAGCACTCGGAGGCTTTTGGGCTGGGAGCCAGGAGCCCTCCTGCTGTCTGCTGGAGAGAGGAGAACAGGCGAAATAGACAGAGCCAGGAGCAGGGGACAGGGGGATACGCTGCTCCTTTCACACACACACACATAGGAAGCCGCTTCTATTTGCTATTCTCCCCCTCTTTTAAAACTGGCGGTCAAGCGTTAAGGAACTCCAGTGCAAATCCACCTGCTAAATGTGAACTTGTCCTTAGGACAAGTCGGACTAGTGTATGGGGGCCTTAAGACTCCCCCCTTTCATTCCTCTTCTCTCTCCCCACCCCCTGCGGGGTGTACAAAGGCTGGTACAACACTAAGGACTCTGGCAATACTCTTCATCTTTCCCCGTCCATGGAAAAACACAATCTTTCAGCCGCTTAGAAAATGTTCTAACGAACCGGCTCCAAATTTTTTAAAAAAAGGAAATGTTTTCCCCCCCTTTCTAAAGAAAACAGAGCACACCCCAAAGTCAGCTCAGCCCAAATCTAGGAAGACACAAACACACATACGATGCCCAGCACACACTCGCCGTTTGTGTATCGTTGGCGACAGAGTGAGATGGGCTACGAAACGTCTCCTACCTGCTGTGAATGCTAATCAGCCAGGAGTACTCCTTTTTTTCCTCAAGACAGGGAACTGTTTCCTTCCAAATTTACTTGAACCCTCCTCCACTGTCTCTTTGTTAATATAAAAAAAAAAGAAACGAAAATGCCAAAAAGAAAAAAAAAAATCCTTCTTTGTCACCCAAGTCCTGAGACTTCTTTTTTTGTAAAAAAAAAAATAAAAAAAATAAAAAAAAAATCTATGGCTTCGATGCTGCTTGTACTGAGGATATTGATTGTGTGTCTGTGTCCCCCCCCCCACCCCCCCTCCCCTCCTCCTCTCTCCTGTCTCTGCCTCTTCTGAGTGGTCTATTGATAAGTCCCTAGAGGCGCTGGGTCAGCCTGCCCGTAGGAAACCAGACACAATGCACAAATCTCCGAGTGCCATTCTGCCATCAGCAAGCAGACCACGTTTAGGGAGAGAGGAGGAATAAAAACAGAGCGAGAGACAGAGAGGGAGAGAGAGAGAGGGAGAGAGAGAGGGAGAGAGTGATGGAACAGGAGGGAGGGAGAGAGAGACACTGCCAGTCAGGTTAATCATCCCTACTTTAATTAGCTGTTCAGCTTAGACATAAAACAATTGAATTTGAATGATCTGTCAGCAGGCTCGACTGTACCAAAGGGGAAAGGCGAATATTACAAAAAGGCTGTTGGTGTCTTCTGATAAGCTCTGCTGCTCACACCGGAATATCCTCCTGATTCCTCTGACACAGGGAAACTTACAACTCCACACAAAGTATCAGCACATAAGCGGGGAGGAAGTTTCCCTGTCTGAGAGGCAGACACAGCCCCCCCCCGGCCTGTCACTCAGGGGTAATAGATGAGACTGGTACCCAGAGGTGAAGATCACAGCATCACTCCCCCCCCCCCCCCCTTCCCCAGGAGGTGCCACACGCCGGAATCTACACCCCGGCATCTACACAGACACCAGCAGGGATGGAAGGATGGATAGATAGATAAATAGATATTAGATTGCACAAATGGGATTATTTATATATAGATAAATGTAAGATATAGATATGAGATGTAAGATAGATATTTTAGTTTGATATATATTAATCAATAGATAAATGTGAGACATTTTAATTAGCTGATATATAGAGAGTTAGATGGAACATAGATAGATAGATAGATAGATATAGATGCATAGATAGATAGAAATAAATGCCTTAGAATAGATATATAGACAGACAGCAATTAAATAAATGTAAGATATAGATATAAGAAAAAATATAGATAGAAGAATAGATATTAGATGAAAGGTAGATTGAGAGATAAATAGACAGATGTGAGGGAGATGATAGACAGATAGATAGATAGACAGACAGACAGACAGATAGATGTGAGGGAGATGATAGACAGATAGACAGATAGATAGATAGATAGATAGACAGACAGACAGACAGATAGATGTGAGGGAGATGATAGATAGACAGATAGATAGATAGACAGACAGACAGATAGATGTGAGGGAGATGATAGACAGATAGATAGATAGACAGATAGATAGATAGACAGATAGATGTGAGGGAGATGATAGACAGATAGATAGATAGATAGACAGACAGACAGACAGATAGATAGATACACCATGTAAATGGCACTAAATATGTGCAAGGACATGATTGCTTGGCATTTATATTCAGTGCCTGAGATAGGACACAAACTTTGTTTCAGGTTTTAAAACATTGTTTCATGCACAAATAAAATATATTTGTGTGTATTTTATGTGTTTGATGTGTTTATACAACATAAATGCAGGATACATCATTGAAATATAATATATATATATATATATACGTATATGATAGATTAATATATAGATAAATAGATAGTTGTGAGGGTGATGATAGATAGACAGACCGATAGATAGATAGATAGATAGATAGATAGATAGATAGAAATATATATAGATATGAGAAAAAAGATAGAATAGATATTAGATGACAGATTGAGAGATAGATAAAAAGATATGTGTGAGGGAGATGATAGATGCATAGATAGATCGATAGATAGATCGATAGATAGATAAATAAATAGATAGATGTGAGGGAGATGATAGATAGATAGATAGCTATAGATAGATAGATATTAGATTGATATATAGATAGACAGATGTGAGGGAGATGATAGATAGATAGATGTGAGGGAGATGATAGATAGATAGATAGATAGATAGATATTAGATTGATATATAGATAGACAGATGTGAGGGAGATGATAGATAGATACATTGATAGATAGATAGATAGATAGATAGATAGATATATTGATAGATAGATAGATAAGCTGTGTCGAATGGTTTTTAGGACAGTTTCAATCTACATTCGATTCTATGCGCGCTCCCGTTTTCTCAAAATCAAAAAGAAAAATCTACTGTGCAGCCAAGGAAATATTGAATTCAATCCAGTAAATCGAATGTGTATACTGTACTTTGAATGGAAATCAAATTTGATATCGAAATCGATATCTAATGCAAAAGTACAGATCTAATGCCAAATTGAATGGGAAGATCTAATGCCGAATCTAACATCGAATCTAAAGCAAAAGGAAGTGTGTGTACACAGCTATAGATAGATGTACGATATAGATATTAGATGATAAGCCCTGTACACACACTTACATTTGCTTTAGATTTGATGTTAGATTAGATTTTCCCATTCGATTTGGCATTAGATCTGTACTTTTGCATTCGATTCGATTTCGATTTCACAATGTAGGCACAATGTACTCATTCGATTTACTGGATCGAATTCGAGATTTCCTTGGCTGCACAGTAGATTTTCTATTCGATTTTGAGAAAAACGGGAGCTCGCATCGAATCGAATGCAGATTGAAAGTGTCCTAAAAACCATTCGATGTGGATTTGATTTTGCTCCTATAAGCAAAATCGAATCGAAAACAGGTAAAAATCTAAGCGTGTGTACACAGCTATAGATTGATAAATAGATAGATGTGAGGGAGATAATAGACAGATAGATAGATAATGTGAGGGAGATAATAGACAGATAGATACAGGGGTTGAAGTGAGGGGGACGGGGTGTAACTGAGTGCCACCACCTCTAATGGTGAGGTGGAACATTTTAACCTCCACATTGGCCCTGTACAGTAATTCTCACAGAAAAGTATTGTAGCTTGCAGGGGGATGCCAAATACCCTACCACTGGCCCTGTCTCTGCCTAATGGGGGGATGGGAGGGGGGTAATTAGGTGGCATAGAGAGATGAGTTCCCCCACCTCTGCATGCATTCCCTGCCCGGCTCAGCAGCAATCCAAGGGACTGCACAGCCACTGTGACCCGCAGGCTCCGGCACTGGACCTGCTGTCAGTCACCCGCACTTTGTACTCTTCTTCTGCCACTGATCACCAAACCACAGGAAAAGAAGCCCAAATTGCAGGTAAATTGCCTAGTGTATGCCTTAAGATATAGATATTAGATTATAGATTGAGAGATAGATAAATAGAGAGATGCGAGGAAGATACAGATAGACAGACAGATGTAACTACATTCAGCGCTTCTCACCATTTGTGCTGGCACGGGTACGCATTTTTTTGCCAAGTACGGGGCAGAAGAAGAGGACCGATCCACGCCAAAAGGCATCGTAAATATAATTTCCTTCGTACCCAAACCAAGATACTACTGGAGAGCAGGGCAGGTGCTTCTGGTCATGATACTGTAGGTAAGTATCAGTATGTATGATTTCTCCAGCACTCGCAGATCTGAGACACCTCAGCTGCCCATCCCCCGCACCGGCGCCACCGGCCCATTTGAATGGTAATGCTGGGCGTTTTCATGGGCTGTGCCCCCTGCCGCCACCCCATGCCCACCACCTGCACTGCCAGGTGCGATCAGGATGGCAAACATATAGTTCGCCGTGCCACCCCATGTCTGCACGTCCACATAAATGCGCCCCAAAAAAATCAGTCCGCGTATTCCCTGACACTCCCAGATAACAGCCGCTCACCATGTAATGATTCCCCAGTGTGTGCAGTGTGTGCGTAGCCCAGGACTTACTCAGCAGCTGTGATAGGATCAGGCTGATCGGGGGCGGAGCTGACATCACATGACTTCCCCTCACACACCTGGCTACGTCTGCGTATTACCTGACACTCCCAGATAACAGCCGCTCACCATGTAATGATTCCCCAGTGTGTGCAGTCTGTGCGTAGCCCAGGACTTACTCAGCGGCTGCGATACAATCAGGCTGATCGGGGGCGGAGCCGGCTTCACGCAACTTCCCTTAAAATGCCTGGACACGTTGCGTATTACCTGACACTCCCAGAAAATGGCCGGCAACCACCCCCAAACGCCGGTTTCCTGTGAATCACCTTGTGTACCATCAGCGATAAAAAAGAAGCAGGATGGCATCGCGCATGTGTAAAATGCAGGGCAGCATGCAGGCTGTATTGTATATTTGTCCGATCTGCAGGAGTGATATACAGGAGAGGACCCATTATAACCGACACCACCTGCATGTAACTGTGATCCCAGCACCAACGTTGAAGCTGGGATCCAACGTCGCGACCATTGGTTACGATGTTCCACGCAAATGGAAGCTCCAGCTTCCTCTGCTGACCGACAGGGCTGGGAGGCCACAACTTCCAGTGCCAGGTGAAACGCAGATACCTTGTTCTCCACTCCCAAAAATATAGGGGTAATTCCCATTTCTGGGAACATGTGCCTCCTTCCAATCGCGCAACGCCGCTGCTTGCCAAACAACGGTAAAGTGTGAGCGAGCCCAACTTCACCTGCAAATAATTTGGAGGCCAGAGATCATTGGAAACACACGGGAACGGTATAACGTGTATGAGGTGCAATGGGGGGGGGGGGGGGGGGGGGGGGCGGTCTGTCTCCCACACAAAGTCACGGAACCATGTAATCCTCTATACAGTAACCAATCTGGTAATATGTGTAGAAACACCGAATGCAATATATTCAGCATTTAGCCACGGCAACAGAATCAAGCCTTTATTTGCAGAATAACTGTGGGATTAGGACTGTTCCCAGCACTTCCGCTCCTCGTGAGATGAAACAGAATGTGTGTCTGCCAGTCTGAGCCATCTATCAACCCAGCTTTACATCCATCGCACCAACAAGTCCCCGATTGTTCACTTTTCAGCAGTATTTATATATTTATGCAGCATAATCAACTTCTGTATGACCCGTTCCTTCCCAGATGGCTCAACAATGCAATAGCTGAGCCCTCGCTGGCTGCGACGCCTCCGCCCCGTACTGTATAGACTATTGTAGTCCCGGCACTCATCGCCTTACAGTTACGCCAGATCAGGTTGTAGAAAGCAGCGGACGGCGGCCCGGCTCACTCAGCGTCCCCTAAGTCCAATTGCCAGATGGTAGCACTAACAATCCTATTATTGCCTGGTTCTTATAATGGTTATGCCCCCTACTAATATCTCTATCACTGTTAACAACACCATCATCTCCCCCGTTCCCAAACTCCGCTGCCTGGGTGTCACTCTCGACTCCTCCATCTCCTTTGCACCCCATATCCAAGCCCTGGCCCATTCTTGCCGGTTCCAGTTACGCAACATTGCTTGCATCAGGCCCTTTCTCTCACAGAGGGCAACTAAGCTGATCATTCACTCATTGGTCATCTCACAGCTCGACTACTGCAATGTCCTCCTCACCGGCCTCGCTCAATCCCAACTGGCTCCTCTCCAATCTGTCCTCAATGCTGCAGCCAGGCTTATCTTCCTCTCCCGCCGCTCTAATTCTGCCACTCCCCTTCAACAAAATCTGCACTGGCTTCCATTCCCCTACAGAATCCTCTTCAAACACCTCACACTCACATACAGGGCCATCTCTAATTCCATTGCTCCATATATCTCTAACCTCATCTCCATTCATACACCCTACTGCCCTCTACGGTCAGCTGACGACTGTCGTCTCTCCTCCACCCTGATCACTGCTTCCCATGCTAGAGTACAGGACTTTGCCTGTGCTGCACCCCTTCAGTGGAACGCACTCACTCGCTCCATTAGACTCTCCCCGACCTTCCAAAGCTTCAAACGGGCACTGAAAACTCACCTATTCATCAAAGCGTACCCTTCCACTGCATAAACCAGCTGGTTCTCCGACCCCTTGCCTGTTTACATCCTGCTATCTAGCCACCACCCACTTGCTTGCACCTCATGTAATCTGTCTGTCTTCCCTTCCTACTAGATTGTAAGCTCCTCCGAGCAGGGCCCTCTTCCCTCCTGTTGTCAAAGCCCACTTCTCTTCACATGTCACTCACAGCTCTCCTATACTCAAACACTCAGTGACCATCTTTGTCTGCATACTCATCTCCATCATTGGCCTCAAGCCTCTAGTTGTATGTTGATTGAGTCCTCACTATTTATATTTAAGCTGTAATGTGTATTGAACTGTGGCGCTCTATTTGTATTCTATTTTTGTTATTTATTCAATGTTATGCCAAGCTTTGTCTCCCTGTACTGTTCCTTTGTACGGCGCTGCGAAACACTTGTGGCGCCCTATAAATAAAATTATAATAATAATAATAATTTAAAAAAATGGTTAGTACAGTTATAACTGGTCAGTAGAGTTTGGTTTATCCGGTCAGAGGTGGTAGAGTCGGACGCTTACAGCAGTTTACAATCTCCCCCAGACCAGACATAATGGGTACAATAGGTAGACATGGTGTTCCGCTGCGGTCCCTCTCTGTGGAAATGGCGGTACCAATCCTACAGATACAATCACTGGTCTCGTAATCATAAGTAGTCGGGAGGATAAACGTGAAACGTATTTAAGGAAGAAACATCGGGCAAGATGTACTAAGCCTTAAAAAGCGATAAAGTGAAGCGTGATAAACCACCAACCAGTAAGCCCCCAACTGTCACTTTTCAAACAGCCTGGATCACTTTATTTTATGGTGCTGCATGGGAATCACGCACACACACGGGAGGCAGTTGCTAGGTGACAGCGGATCGGAACGTACAAACCCTCTACACAACAACTCATCACTACGTACCTGGATAATCCGTTACTGAAAGCAGCGTCTGGAATTTGGTATGGACCACCTGCCACCTCCTGGGACCTTCCTCACCTGTGTAGAGAGAGAGAAAAGAAACTCTTTAAGTGTAAGATCAAGGGACACCTCTCCTAATGAAGCGCAGATTTGACATCCTGAAATACATGCAGTGGTCAAAGTTACTGAGGATGTGCTGGGGCGCATGTGCCCACCAGGGACTGGAATCTCAGCCTGAGGATCTAGATGCCCCTACCAGATCACTACGAATCAGGTGTACAGAGAGATCCGAAGGCCAGGAAATGAGAATGGACAGTCAGACAGAGCAGTGTTATCTGTCATGTCAGTCAGTCAGATATCAGGTCAGTCACGGACTATCAGTAAGAGCAGTGTTATCTGCCATGTCAGTCAGATATCAGGTCAGTGATGGCCTATCAGTAAGAGCAGTTATCTGCCATGTCAGTCAGTCAGATATCAGGTCAGTGACGGCCTTTCAGTACGAGCAGTGTTATCTGCCATGTCAGTCAGATATCAGGTCAGTGACGGCCTATCAGTAAGAGCAGTTATCTGCCATGTCAGTCAGTCAGATATCAGGTCAGTGACGGCCTATCAGTAAGAGCAGTGTTCTCTGCCATGTCAGTCAGTCAGATATCAGGTCAGTGACGGCCTATCAGTAAGAGCAGTGTTATCTGCCATGTCAGTCAGTCAGATATCAGGTCAGTCACAGACTATCAGTAAGAGCAGTTATCTGCCATGTCAGTCAGATATCAGGTCAGTGACGGCCTATCAGTAACAGCAGTTATGTGCCATGTCAGTCAGATATCAGGTCAGTGACGGCCTATCAGTAAGAGCAGTGTTATCTGCCATGTCAGTCAGTCAGATATCAGGTCAGTCACGGCCTATCAGTAAGAGCAGTGTTATCTGCCATGTCAGTCAGATATCAGGTCAGTCATGGACTATCAGTAAGAGGAGTTATGTGCCATGTCAGTCAGTCAGATATCAGGTCAGTGACGGCCTATCAGTAACAGCAGTTATCTGCCATGTCAGTCAGTCAGATATCAGGTCAGTGACGGCCTATCAGTAAGAGCAGTGTTATCTGCCATGTCAGTCAGTCAGATATCAGGTCAGTCACGGCCTATCAGTAAGAGCAGTGTTATCTGCCATGTCAGTCAGTCAGATATCAGGTCAGTGACGGCCTATCAGTAAGAGCAGTGTTATCTGCCATGTCAGTCAGTCAGATATCAGGTCAGTCACGGACTATCAGTAAGAGCAGTGTTATCTGCCATGTCAGTCAGATATCAGGTCAGTGAGGGGCCTATCAGTAAGAGCAGTGTTCTCTGCCATGTCAGTCAGATATCAGGTCAGTGTCGGCCTTTCAGTACGAGCAGTGTTATCTGCCATGTCAGTCAGTCAGATATCAGGTCAGTGACGGCCTATCAGTAACAGCAGTTATCTGCCATGTCAGTCAGTCAGATATCAGGTCAGTGAGGGGACTATCAGTAAGAGCAGTTATCTGCCATGTCAGTCAGTCAGATATCAGGTCAGTGACAGCCTATCAGTAAGAGCAGTGTTCTCTGTCATGTCAGTCAGTCAGATATCAGGTCAGTGTTGGCCTATCAGTAAGAGCAGTTATCTGCCATGTCAGTCAGTCAGATATCAGGTCAGTGTCGGCCTTTCAGTACGAGCAGTGTTATCTGCCATGTCAGTCAGTCAGATATCAGGTCAGTGAGGGGCCTATAAGTAAGAGCAGTGTTATCTGCCATGTCAGTCAGTCAGATATCAGGTCAGTGACGGACTATCAGTAACAGCAGTTATCTGCCATGTCAGTCAGTCAGATATCAGGTCAGTGTCGGCCTATCAGTAAGAGCATCTCATTTATATTAATAGTATAGAAAAACTGATGCTGATTTATTGACATTATTACAGTTAAGCTGGCCATACATCTACAGATTTACTGTCAGATCTGGCTGGTTGGAAAAAAAGCCTGGTAATATCTGGAGCATAATATCCAGCATTTCCAAGCAAATGGTCAACTGTCATTTGCTCTCATCCAGCCAGATCCGACAATTAATCTGTAGATGTATGGCCAGCTTAACATTGGCAGTTGTCCGTTTCACCTATTCAAGAGAAAGGCGACTGATGTTTCTGTAGATTTGCACTTTACAATCACTTATATTCTGTATTTGCACCTTATTTCCTTGTAAATAGTGAATGCAACTTTGTTGTGATTAATGACACTGTCCAGCATCACCTGGACCCTTGATGAATTGGGTACATTTTGCTTTTGGAACCCTGGGAAGCCACATGTCCTGGCTGTCCAAGACAGAGGTTGGAAGTGCAGCAGGTCCCATCTCGGACTCTGATCCGATGCAGATGGGACAGCGTATCGGGTCAGATCTTATGTCAAACACATGCGATCTGACTATTTCTCGGCCCTCTCCGTCGGAGTCAGGGGAGAAGTGGCCAATAGGCACTAGTGTATGGTTAGCATTAGACTCCAACCCAGCAGGGCCCAGAGCCCGATAGTGCATGGTGTTAGGTACGATGTAGGGCTGTAAATAATGGAAACCCCAGAGCTCATTGCCAGGTTTCTGTCCTGCTTAGCTCAGTAATAAGTGGTATAACGTAAGGGTTACAGGGGAAGGTCAGACCAACATGTGTAATACAGAGGTCACACCTATTGGGATGTGAGGAATGAAGCCTTAGAGTTCCAGTGTCCGGTGATATGAAGGGTTAGCGTGTAGGATACTTGGGGCCACATTTATCAGAAATAACATTAGCTGTGTACTGTATATGAAATGGCGAGGAATAGAGATCCAGCTAATCGGCACCTAACTGTCAGGTGTCCAACTCCCAACCGCCATGTCTTTAAATGTCAAAATGCCAGTTGGGGGCTGATTATCTGGAGCACCATTTATCATATGCAGTAAGCTTTATCATTCACGAGTTTTATCACTCGTTGATAAATTAGGCCCTTGGTGGTAAGGAAGAGATATTAAAAGAAGCAGAGGAAGAGGAGGGGATCCCGTTACTGTATGAAGGGTTAGTGCGTAGGACACTTGGTGTTATAGGAAGAGATATTACTAGCAGAGGAAGAGGAGGGGATCCCGTTACTGTATGACGGGTTAGTGCGTAGGACACTTGGTGGTATAGGAAGAGATATTACTAGCAGAGGAAGAGGAGGGGGATCCCGTTACTGTATGATGGGTTAGTGCGTAGGACACTTGGTGGTATAGGAAGAGATATTACTAGTAGAGGAAGAGGAGGGGATCCCGTTACTGTATGATGGGTTAGTGTGTAGGACACTTGGTGGTATAGGAAGAGATATTACTAGCAGAGGAAGAGGAGGGGATCCCGTTACTGTATGATGGGTTAGTGCGTAGGACACTTGGTGGTAGAGGAAGAGATATTACTAGCAGGGGAAGAGGAGGGGATCCCGTTACTGTAGGAAGGGTTAGTGTGTAGAACACTTGGTGGTATAGGAAGAGATATCACTAGTAGAGGAAGTGGAGGGATCCCGTTACTGTATGATGGGTTAGTGCGTAGGACACTTGGTGGTATAGGAAGAGATATTACTAGTAGAGGAAGAGGAGGGGATCCCGTTACTGTATGATGGGTTAGTGCGTAGGACACTTGGTGGTATAGGAAGAGATATCACTAGTAGAGGAAGAGGAGGGGATCCCGTTACTGTATGAAGGGTTAGTGCGTAGGACACTTGGTGGTATAGGAAGAGATATTACTAGCAGAGGAAGAGGAGGGGATCCCGTTACTGTATGATGGGTTTGTGTTCAGGACACTTGGTGGTATAGGAAGAGATATCACTAGCAGAGGAAGAGGAGGGGATCCCGTTACTGTATGAAGGGTTAGTGCGTAGGACACTTGGTGGTATAGGAAGAGATATTACTAGCAGAGGAAGAGGAGGGGATCCCGTTACTGTATGATGGGTTAGTGCGTAGGACACTTGGTGGTATAGGAAGAGATATTACTAGCAGAGGAAGAGGAGGGGATCCCGTTACTGCATGATGGGTTAGTGCGTAGGACACTTGGTGGTATAGGAAGAGATATTACTAGCAGAGGAAGAGGAGGGGATCCCGTTACTGTATGAAGGGTTAGTACGTAGGACACTTGGTGGTATAGGAAGAGATATTACTAGCAGAGGAAGAGGAGGGATCCCATTACTGTATGAAGGGTTAGTGCGTAGGACACTTGGTG
This sequence comes from Crinia signifera, assembly GCF_055691185.1. Classification (NCBI taxonomy): domain Eukaryota; kingdom Metazoa; phylum Chordata; class Amphibia; order Anura; family Myobatrachidae; genus Crinia; species Crinia signifera. The sequence continues at coordinate 9,062,191 of NC_139218.1, forward strand.
GTATAGGAAGAGATATTACTAGCAGAGGAAGAGGAGGGATCCCGTTACTGTATGAAGGGTTAATGTGTAGGACACTTGGTGGTATAGGAAGAGATATTACTAGCAGAGGAAGAGGAGGGGATCCCGTTACTGTATGATGGGTTAGTGCGTAGGACACTTGGTGGTATAGGAAGAGATATTACTAGCAGAGGAAGGGGAGGGGATCCCGTTACTGTATGATGGGTTAGTGCGTAGGACACTTGGTGGTATAGGAAGAGATATTACTAGCAGAGGAAGGGGAGGGGATCCCGTTACTGTATGATGGGTTAGTGCGTAGGACACTTGGTGGTATAGGAAGAGATATTACTAGCAGAGGAAGAGGAGGGGATCCCGTTACTGTATGATGGGTTAGTGCGTAGGACACTTGGTGGTATAGGAAGAGATATTACTAGCAGAGGAAGAGGAGGGGATCCCGTTACTGTGTGATGGGTTAGTACGTAGGACACTTGGTGGTATAGGAAGAGATATTACTAGCAGAGGAAGAGGAGGGGATCCCGTTACTGTATGATGGGTTAGTGCGTAGGACACTTGGTGGTATAGGAAGAGATATTACTAGTAGAGGAAGAGGAGGGGATCCCGTTACTGTATGATGGGTTAGTGTGTAGGACACTTGGTGGTATAGAAAGAGATATTACTAGCAGAGGAAGAGGAGGGGATCCTGTTACTGTATGAAGGGTTAGTGCGTAGGACACTTGGTGGTATAGAAAGAGATATTACTAGCAGAGGAAGAGGAGGGGATCCCGCTACTGTATGAAGGGTTAGTGCATAGGACACTTGGTGGTATAGGAAGAGATATTACTAGCAGAGGAAGAGGAGGGGATCCCGTTACTGTGTGATGAGTTAGTACGTAGGACACTTGGTGGTATAGGAAGAGATATTGCTAGCAGAGGAAGAGGAGGGGATCCCGTTACTGTATGATGGGTTAGTGCGTAGGACACTTGGTGGTAGAGGAAGAGATATTACTAGCAGGGGAAGAGGAGGGGATCCCGTTACTGTAGGAAGGGTTAGTGTGTAGAACACTTGGTGGTATAGGAAGAGATATCACTAGTAGAGGAAGTGGAGGGATCCCGTTACTGTATGATGGGTTAGTGCGTAGGACACTTGGTGGTATAGGAAGAGATATTACTAGTAGAGGAAGAGGAGGGGATCCCGTTACTGTATGATGGGTTAGTGCGTAGGACACTTGGTGGTATAGGAAGAGATATCACTAGTAGAGGAAGAGGAGGGGATCCCGTTACTGTATGAAGGGTTAGTGCGTAGGACACTTGGTGGTATAGGAAGAGATATTACTAGCAGAGGAAGAGGAGGGGATCCCGTTACTGTATGATGGGTTTGTGTTCAGGACACTTGGTGGTATAGGAAGAGATATCACTAGCAGAGGAAGAGGAGGGGATCCCGTTACTGTATGAAGGGTTAGTGCGTAGGACACTTGGTGGTATAGGAAGAGATATTACTAGCAGAGGAAGAGGAGGGGATCCCGTTACTGTATGATGGGTTAGTGCGTAGGACACTTGGTGGTATAGGAAGAGATATTACTAGCAGAGGAAGAGGAGGGGATCCCGTTACTGCATGATGGGTTAGTGCGTAGGACACTTGGTGGTATAGGAAGAGATATTACTAGCAGAGGAAGAGGAGGGGATCCCGTTACTGTATGAAGGGTTAGTACGTAGGACACTTGGTGGTATAGGAAGAGATATTACTAGCAGAGGAAGAGGAGGGATCCCATTACTGTATGAAGGGTTAGTGTGTAGGACACTTGGTGGTATAGGAAGAGATATTACTAGCAGAGGAAGAGGAGGGGATCCCGTTACTGTATGAAGGGTTAGTGCGTAGGACACTTGGTGGTATAGGAAGAGATATTACTAGCAGAGGAAGAGGAGGGATCCCGTTACTGTATGAAGGGTTAATGTGTAGGACACTTGGTGGTATAGGAAGAGATATTACTAGCAGAGGAAGAGGAGGGGATCCCGTTACTGTATGATGGGTTAGTGCGTAGGACACTTGGTGGTATAGGAAGAGATATTACTAGCTGAGGAAGGGGAGGGGATCCCGTTACTGTATGATGGGTTAGTGCGTAGGACACTTGGTGGTATAGGAAGAGATATTACTAGCAGAGGAAGGGGAGGGGATCCCGTTACTGTATGATGGGTTAGTGCGTAGGACACTTGGTGGTATAGGAAGAGATATTACTAGCAGAGGAAGAGGAGGGGATCCCGTTACTGTATGATGGGTTAGTGCGTAGGACACTTGGTGGTATAGGAAGAGATATTACTAGTAGAGGAAGAGGAGGGGATCCCGTTACTGTATGATGGGTTAGTGCGTAGGACACTTGGTGGTATAGGAAGAGATATCACTAGCAGAGGAAGAGGAGGGGATCCCGTTACTGTATGAAGGGTTAGTGCGTAGGACATTTGGTGGTATAGGAAGAGATATCACTAGCAGAGGAAGAGGAGGGGATCCCGTTACTGTATGATGGGTTAGTGCGTAGGACACTGGGTGGTATAGGAAGAGATATTACTAGCAGCGGAAGAGGAGGGGATCCCGTTACTGTGTGATGGGTTAGTACGTAGGACACTTGGTGGTATAGGAAGAGATATTACTAGCAGAGGAAGAGGAGGGGATCCCGTTACTGTGTGATGGGTTAGTACGTAGGACACTTGGTGGTATAGGAAGAGATAATCCTAGCAGAGGAAGAGGAGGGGATCCCGTTACTGTATGATGGGTTAGTGCGTAGGACACTTGGTGGTATAGGAAGAGATATTACTAGTAGAGGAAGAGGAGGGGATCCCGTTACTGTATGATGGGTTAGTGTGTAGGACACTTGGTGGTATAGAAAGAGATATTACTAGCAGAGGAAGAGGAGGGGATCCTGTTACTGTATGAAGGGTTAGTGCGTAGGACACTTGGTGGTATAGAAAGAGATATTACTAGCAGAGGAAGAGGAGGGGATCCCGCTACTGTATGAAGGGTTAGTGCATAGGACACTTGGTGGTATAGGAAGAGATATTACTAGCAGAGGAAGAGGAGGGGATCCCGTTACTGTGTGATGAGTTAGTACGTAGGACACTTGGTGGTATAGGAAGAGATATTACTAGCAGAGGAAGAGGAGGGGATCCCGTTACTGTATGATGGGTTAGTGCGTAGGACACTTGGTGGTATAGGAAGAGATATTACTAGTAGAGGAAGAGGAGGGGATCCCGTTACTGTATGATGGGTTAGTGTGTAGGACACTTGGTGGTATAGAAAGAGATATTACTAGCAGAGGAAGAGGAGGGGATCCTGTTACTGTATGAAGGGTTAGTGCGTAGGACACTTGGTGGTATAGAAAGAGATATTACTAGCAGAGGAAGAGGAGGGGATCCCGCTACTGTATGAAGGGTTAGTGCGTAGGGTACTTGGTTATATAGGAAGAAATATTACAAGTAGAAGAGAAGGGGGTCCCATTACATAGGCAAATGTAGGGGGGTTTCTGGTTGCCCAGAAATCCCACACCTCTTGGCAAGTGCTTTAATTTATGACAGAAAAAGCACTGGTATTTAACATCATGCAGTGTAAGGGACAGACCACAGCATGCAGTGTACCAGCTTCTTCTACCCCATTACTGTATGTGAGACCTCAAACATCGCAATGGACCAGAGAGCAGCCACCAGTAGGAAGAGACGGGAGCCTTACCATGAAGTAGGAGATTGTGAGATTAGAAAGTGCAGGACTGGTTCTATCATATTTGTGTATTTATTATGACATGTTTAACCTTTTCCTGACCATTTGTACTGTTGAATATTAATTTTGTATTCTACAGTATCCAGTGTATAAAAAGACCAATATTCGGGGTTGTTACCCTCCCCCAGACTCCCGTGCTTACTGCAGAGTGGGAGATTTTGGATTACATTTGGAACCCCCCCCCCTCTAAAAATCCTTCATTTGCCACTGTGTTACTGTACTATAGGTAAGACGTGAGTCTGTACAGCAGAAGAGGGACACATTTAAAAAGAGAAACACAGAAAGGTGACATCATGACCATACTTTATAATGCAGATAGAAATAATTAGACTTCTTGATGATGGAATCTAAATAGAAAAGATTAATAATGAAAAATCTGGCGCCCGAACTATTAGTAAAATAAACAAAATTCTTACTTTTACTGTAACCTACAGGGCCATGACCCGGTGGCTGGACGGTTGGACCGTTACTGTATAGTCATCACTTATTACTAGGGGATACGCGGCATTTCTCTATGCTCACATACAAAGCTGATTGCACAGAAGTATCACATGTACCTAGCTATATATTTTTGGGTAACTATGAAATGGGGTCACGGAAACAAGATGTATAGAATGATGTCAGTAGATAAATGGGGCAGCGGAACAGAGAAACATACTGCATAACTACACGCTTACCCAGAACCCTCTACACAGATCCCAGCATTCTCCTGCATTGGGCTCATTCCCAACCTAGCCTATAGTAAGTGAACCCCTACACCTCAGGACCCTATCAGAGCACGATTTCCAGTTCTCCTTGCTGGTGCACAGGTGTATTCACTACTCGCTGACACATTTTAAAAGGTGCAGCTAGTTTTTTCACTTGCGATTCTGGAAAAGATCTGGAAACCATGCGCCGTGGACGTGTCCAGAAGAGCAATGCCCTACAAGATGTCCTGTAATAACTACTACGGGTATTTAATGCCCAGTAACAACCTTAACGACTATCTACTAAACTATCCCAGGGCTTTTCCGTGATAATAAACCCATTCGCGGTGACAGTTGTGAGCGTCAGCATTGCCATTTAGTGTCCGATGTTCCATTTATTTCTGCATATCCCCAAACCAGGCCTGGCCAACCTGTGGCTCTCCAGATGTTGTCAAATACATCCCATCTTGTCTTGCCACAGTTTTGCTATAAGGGAGTGTTAAAACTGTGGCAAGGCATGCTGGGATTTGTAGTTTCACAACATCTGGAGAGCCACCGGTTGGCCTGTCCTGCCCCAAACTCTTCAGGCACTGTTCTGCCTCCCCACTCACAGTGCACAGTGACCCGCGTGGGGTAAGGAGGGCGGAGTTAGGAGGAGCGCTCTCTCTCACCGCCGGTCTGCACAATGAGGGGAGGACCTGGGGGCAGAGGGGGTGTGGCTCCCATACGGCCACACCCCTTTTCATGGCTGCCCCTTCGGCTCATGTAAGGCCCCTGGGATGTATAACTATGGGTCACATTGTCAGGAGAGTGTCTGCCACTGATGTAAAGTGAGGAATAAGTGCAGTGGCCAGTAGCGCATGTGCACGTTCATTATACATCACATACACTTACACCCAAGTTACCGCAGTCCCCATCACCATGTAATTGTACCTGCCTGCAAATACCATTGCCTAGACAAGCAGATGTCTGCGTTTGTTCCCAATTACACAATGACCCCCTTACTGTACTCAACCTATTACATTATTCAGCCCCTTTCCATCCTGTATGGCCAGGTGCAGGCAGACTTCTCAGATTCACCCAAATTCTAGGGGGTAATAGTACTAAGAGGGAAGTTCTATGGAAGATAGGACGTTGCCCATAGCAACCGGTAATCGGATTCATCTTATTTAGCACCTTCTAGAACAGGCATGTCCAAACTATGGCCCTCCAGCTGTTGTGAAACTACAAGTCCCATAATGCCTTGCCACAGTGTTGCAGCCCCTAACAAGAGACCCCCCCACTAAGCACTGTGCCACCAGGGTAAGGTGCTGGGAGAACCTCAGGAATTCCCTGTCACCGAGCACAAGGTGATGTGAGGTTTTCCCATTCAGTTGGTTGCAATGTAGCAGATAAGACGGATCTCTATAGCCCCGAGGGTCTCCCGAGGCCTCTGCCGACCAGAGCTCTGCTCTCTTACACTGCAGCTCAGCTTCTACGTCTAATACTTGCCTGAGGTCCTCCCTGATCACTGAATACCACTTCACAGGGGCTGCCACAGCTGACATAATGGACCTCAGGGGTCTGTCTGGCGAGACCCCTCTTCTCCTGGCTGTAAGGACATCTGGCAGCTGGGATTTGTAATGTTTCTGAAGAGTTCTATCAGTCCTGCAGTGGCAGAATATGTAATGCATCCTCCTGTGATCTTCTCTCTCATTCCCCCTTCCATGCTGTGCACAGAACATCTTATTAGGGCGAGAGCAGCTTATATCCAGTACTGTCGCTTCATGAGAACTATGGGGGTCTCAGGAGCTCCGACAGAATATTACAGTGACTGATAGACATGGACAAGTATGGAACCCACACAGAAGGTGACAAAGGCCCTACGCTGCCACCTGTAGAACGCGCAGAACATGTGGTTATAGCAGGTGGGCATCCAGCAGAGCTGGGGCATTTACCTGCAAGGCCAGCCTGGCACCGACGGAAGAGGCCTGGGAGGAAACCGTATCAGATACTTTGCACGTTGAGCTCCAGGGATCCCTCTGACCGTGAAGGGATTAGACCTCTCCACTGACACAACCAGCGACAAAGCCACAAATCACCGACAATAGGTTAAACCAAGTATCTCTGCGTTATTGGGAAGGGAAAAGCTTTAACGAGTTCAAAAGGTAACAGTATTTCCTTTGAAAACTGGTTTGAATTGTAAATTAATTCCAAGATTAAGTGGTACAACTGCGGCCGGATAAGTAGCGGGTCTGCATTATGCTATTGTACGGCTGAGCTGCTAAAAATTTTAATATTTTAATATCCTCCTAAATAATTAATACTTTTAAATCATCAGCTGGCAGAGTCCGCTGTCTCCGTGGGATGTGGCAGACGGTTCGTCAACATTATAGATGCACAGACACCGAAACCGCTGCAGAAGTTCCCACACCTGGACTGTGATCTTGCAGGAGCACCTGCGCTATATACTACCTGTCGCCCACTCCAGCCCCCATATACAGTTATCTCATATACTATTGCCACAGTCGCGTCAATCTCCGACTGGCAAGATGCCTGCGACATGGCTTGCACCAAGTGGTTGTTTCAGGCGCATGTGCGTTGTAATAGCAATGAAGTGCTGCCCAGGCTTTAATACATGCCCCGCAGATGAGTCGCATATCGCATTAATCAGCGCAGTCTCGCAGAGAGGTTTCATGACATCACACTGTGATTAAGGAGAAAGCAGCTACACTGCTGGGGGCAGATCATGGGGCAGGGCTGGCTCGGGGCTCAAGCAGCACCAGGATCTACTTTAGGCTCCAAGAGTCAAAGGCCCTCATTTCCCAAACTACAGTCCTAGAACCATGTGTGTTTCCTTACAGATACATTAAAGGAAGATGGAAATGGCCATTTGGGAAAACAGGGAATTACTTTAGCATTTGTGCCCATAGGGTTCCAGAATAATGGTACACTAACACCGATGGTCCTAGAACAATAGGACACAGACATTGGTGATTCTAGAACAGCTGGCCACAAACTCTGGTGGATCTAGAACAGCAGGCCACAGACTGTGGAGGATCTAAAACAGCAGGGCACAAACACTGGTGGTTCTAGAACTGTGGACCACAAACTCTGGTGGATCTAAAATTGGGGGGGTTTAAACACTTGTGGTTCTAGAACAGTGGGCCACAAAAACTGATGATTCTAGAACAGTGGCATATAGACATTTGTAGTTCTAGAACCGCAGGCCACAGACTCTGGTGGTTCTAAAACAGCAGGCAAAACAATAGTGGTTCTAGAACAGTAGGACCCAGACACTGATGGTTATAGAACAGTGGGATATAGACATTGGTAGTTCTAGAACAATGGGCTACATACTCTGGGGGATCTAAAACAGTGGGGTATAAACACTTGTGGTTCTGGAACAGTGTAGCACAAACACTGTTGGTTCTAGAACAGCAGGGGCACAAACACTGGTGGTTCTAGCACAGCAGGGGCACGAAAACTGATAGTTCTAGACCAGTGGACACAAACACTGGTGGTTCTAGAGCAGTGTACTATAGACACAGGTAGAAGAAAGCGGCTATGCTCTCAAATAGCGCCACCAGATGTTCACATCCACCAGAAATGTATATATCACTTTCCTTTTCCCCTTTCAATAAAGGTTTTCAAAATATAATCCTTGAAGTTCATATGCTGGGTCTGAAAACTTCAAAAAATAATGATAGTGCAATAACGTCTATACACCATAATTGTGATTACTGATTTTGATTTCACACTCACAATTTTGAATTTTTAAACTCGCATGTAAGTCCACCATATGCCTCTGAGGAAGGACAACACGTCCGAAAGCGCTAAGGCTACAAGTCACTGGACCCATACCTGAGTTTCCAGATAGGACTACAAGTAAGGAGTTGCAGCTTGGATTGCAAGTTACCGGGACTGTAACCAGGCTGTCTCCTTATATCATCACTTGAACATCCTGACTGGTGAATTCTGCAGATGGGCTTGAACCATATATATGGTGATATGCGATTTTTTTATATATGAAATGTGAGTGTAATTGTCCAAATAAAATATTTTTATAAATGATACAGCAGTATTGCACTATGGATATGTCTTTTTGAAATCTTACAGAGTCTACACAGAAGGGAGCGATACTCTGCACTATCCACATATGGTGGACTTACATGCGAGTTTAAAAATTCAAAATTGTGAGTGTGAAATCAAAATCAGCAATTACAACTATGGTGTATAGACGTTATTGCACGTTATTGCACTATCATTATTTTTTGAAGTTTTCAGACCCAGCATATGAACTTCATATACGGAAGGGAGCGATACTCTGCAATATCCACATATGGTGGACTTACATGCGAGTTTAAAAATTCAAAATTGTGAGTGTGAAATCAAAATCAGTAATCACAATTATGGTGTATAGACGTTATTGCACTATCATTATTTTTTGAAGTTTTCAGACCCAGCATATGAACTTCAAGGATTATATTTTGAAAACCTTTATTGAAAGGGGAAAAGGCAAGTGATATATACATTTCTGGTGGATGTGAACATCTGGTGGCGCTCTTTGAGAGCACAACCCCTTTCTTTTGCATGTGAATTTGTTTGGAGTTTTTGGTGGAGGCTCCAGGTGTCTTCTCACAGCTGCCTACAGAACTTTCTGATTATTGCGCTAAGGAAAACAGACTCATATAGACACAGGTAGTTCTAGAACAGTGGGACAAAAACAATGGTGTTTTGAAAGCAGTGGGCACAGTTCTGCATGGTTCTAGAACCATGAGACATAGACACTGGGGGTTCTAGACAAGCAGGACAGAAACTATTAAAGTTCTAGAACAGTGGGGAATAGACACTTGTGCATCTAGAACAGTGTGTCATACACAATGGTGATTTTAGAACAGTAGGGCATAGACACTGGTGATTCTGGAACAGTAGGGCATAGACAATGGTGATTCTAGAACAGTGGAGTATAGATATTGGTGCTTCTAGAACAGTGGGGCATAGACACTGGTGATTCTAGAACAGTAGGGCATAGACACTGGTGCTTCTAGAACAGTAAGGTATAGACACTGGTGATTCTAGAACAGTAGGGCATATACACTGGTGCTTTTAGAACAGTAGGGCATAGACACTGGTGCTTCTAGAACAGTAGGGCATAGACACTGGTGATTCTAGAACAGTGAGGTATAGACACTGGTGCTTCTAGAACAGTAGGGCATAGACACTGGTGCTTCTAGAACAGTGAGGCATATACAGTGGTGCTTCTAGAACAGTGAGGCATATACACTGGTGCTTCTAGAACAGTGAGGCATAGACACTGGTGATTCTAGAACAGTGAGGCATATACACTGGTGCTTCTAGAACAGTGAGGCATATAGACTGGTGCTTCTAGAACAGTGAGGCATATACACTGGTGCTTCTAGAACAGTAGGGCATAGACACTGGTGATTCTATAACAGTGAGGCATATACACTGGTGCTTCTAGAACAGTGAGGCATATACACTGGTGCTTCTAGAACAGTTAGGCATAGACACTGGTGCTTCTAGAACAGTGAGGCATATACACTGGTGCTTCTAGAACAGTGAGGCATATACACTGGTGCTTCTAGAAGAGTAGGGTATAGACACTGGTGATTCTAGAACAGTGCGGCATATACACTGGTGCTTCTAGAACAGTAGGGCATAGACACTGGTGATTCTAGAACAGTGAGGCATATACACTGGTGTATGCTGTGAAATGGTGAAGATCTTGCGTATCTAGATATCTATATATCTACTGAATCTATATCACATTACAACTATCTATCTATATATTTAGATAGATAGATAAATAGATAGACTGCACGGATCTGATATTGTAGCGTTTGTGTGATAAACATTACGTATAGCCTATTCCTATCTGCATAAGGTTAGTATTAGCAATATAATCACATACTGTAGCAATCAGTCTGGCCTCAAGCATGCAGTTATCAGCCTCGACCAGCAGAGGGCGGGAGAGCCAGAAGCAGCGCATGGTATGTGGGGCTTGCTGCAGATCTGTCCCTGTACCTTGCACTTTCATTATGCCTGTGATTACAGGAATGATATGTGCGTGTGTTCCTTATTACAGGGTCAGTGCATTACATTATCCCACATATTCTATAAAAAAACAATTATTTCTAGGTAAAATCCTCATCTCACTTAGCTGTAATCTGTATGTTGCTTTACAGTAGGTAATCCCTTCATATGCCTCATTACAATTGTATTCCACCGGTCACAGAATGTAAGTGGGGCATTCATTAGTGAAAGAGCTGCGATTACACTAAAACTAATTAACCTCTGTGTGGCTTGTAGGCGGTGAGCAAAGGGTTAGTACCGACTCTATGATGTGACAATCACATTCATGATCTTGTCTTCTCGCTGTTATCACCCCCTCTCCACTACTCCTACCCCAAGTTCCCATTACCCCAGCTGTTACTGAATCAGCGGTCACAGCACTCAGTAAGCAGCAGGGCAGCAGAATCCGAGGGTTAGCTGCCGTTGTAGTGAGTGTGACAGTACAGTATAAGTAAGAGGATGAGGGCGGAGGGCCCTGCTCGTGAGACCTTATATTGTAGAGGGGAGGGGCAGACAGACAGGGGTGACACAGATTGGGTAGTCAGTGTGCAGGGGAAGCGGGAACGGTGGTGGGAAACTCCAGGTAGTGGATACCTGGATTACCTGGGGTCTGCTCGTGGGGTCTCTGTATAATGCGCACTGGATGAGGGCAGATACCCAAGAACCAATGGACTCTTCCATGGTCACACAGCAGCCACACAATGACATACATTTCCCAATCATTACTCATGAATGATCCCTGTAACACTGAGCCCACGGTTACAGAAAATTCCAATAAGAACACGAGAAGAACATTTTGGGCCTGAGTCACGCAGCCATGGCCACAAGTCCGCCCCTAAGCTGCCGCCAGATGTGTATCCTTATGCTAACGTGATACTAAGCGTGGGTCATGCGGACAGTTGCACTGCCCACTATTGTGTCATCTGCCCAAGCAAACCGTTATTGATAGTATCGGAGTGACACTACCCATGTCATGCCACCACAAAACGTCCAATTCACACTTAGAAATGTCCAGGCCAGAGATACGTACGAGAACTGGACCTTATTCAGGTTGGATCCCATAAGAGATCTTCCCGATAATCCTGAAACTGCGCAGGACCCATTCTGTGCATGTGCAATGCGGCCCTGCAATCACATGACAGTACTGTATAACCAACGCCTCTGGCTGATAGGCAGAGAGTGGTATGCGGGCAGGGGGAGGTATGCAGGCAGGGGGTGGTATGCGGGCAGGGGGAGGGATGCAGGCAGAGGGCGGTGTGTAGACAGGGGTGGTATGCAGGTAGGGGGTGGTATACAGGCAGGGGTTGGTGTGTAGGCAGTAGGTGGAATTCACATTGTTTAGGCCAGTGTCTGACCATCTGCATGGTTATCCACCATCTCCGTTGTCATCCGCCCTCTGCATAGTCATCCTCCATCTGTGTGGTCATCCTCCATTTGCATAGTCATCCACCATATGCATAACATCCACCATCTGCATAGTCTTCCACCCTCTGCGTGGTCATCCACCCTCTGCATGGTCATCCTCCATCTGCATAGTCCACCTCCCTCTGCATGGTCAACCACCATCTATGTGGTCATCCACCATCTGCATGGTTATCCTCCTTCTACATGGTGCACCTGCATCTGCATGGTCCACCTCCATCTGCATAGTCATCCACCATCTGCTTAACATCCACCATCTGCATAGTCATCCACTCTCTGCATAGTCATCCACCCTCTGCATGGTCATCCACCCTCTGTGTGGTCATCCACCCTCTGCGTGGTCATCCACCCTCTGTGTGGTCATCCTCCATCTGCATGGTCCACCTCCCTCTGCATGGTCAACCACCATATATGTGGTCATCCACTCTCTGCATAGTCATCCACCCTCTGCATGGTCATCCACCCTCTGTGTGGTCATCCACCCTCTGTGTGGTCATCCACCCTCTGCATGGTCATCCTCCTTCTACATGGTCATCCTCCAATTGCATGGATATTCACCATCTGCACATTCATCCACCATCTGCCTGGTCATCCACGATCTGCACACCCTCCTCATCTATTTGTCAACCACCATCTATGTGGTAATCCACCATTTCGGTGGCCTACACCATCTGCATGATCATTCACCTTCTGCATGGCCATTTGTCATTTGTCTGGTCTGCATGGTCATCCTTCATCTGCGTGGTCATCCTCCATCTGCATGGTCATACTCCATCTGCATGGCCATCCATCATCTACTGTACATGGTCATCCTCCATCTGTATGGCCATCCTCCATCTACATGGTCATCCTCCAATTGCATGGATATACACCATCTGTCTGGTCATCCACCATCTGCGCAGTCATCCTCCTCATCTATTTGTCAACCACCATCTATATGGTAATCCACCATCTCAGTGGCCTACACCATCTACATGATCATTCACCATCTACATGGTCATCCTCCATCTGTCTTGTCATCCTCCATCTACATGGTCATCCTCCATCTACGTGGTCACCCACCATCTGTCCGGTCATCCACCAATTGAGTGGTCATCCATCAACTGTACAGTCATCCTCTATCTGCATTGTTAACCACGATCTATTTAGTCATCCACCATCTCGGTGGCCTACACCATCTGCATGATCATTTGCCATCTGCATGGTCAACCACATTCCACTGTACATGGCAATCCTGCATCTACATGGTCATCCTCCATCTACATGGGTATCCTCCATCTGCATGGTCATTCTCCATCTACATGGGCATCCTCCATCTGCATGGTCATCCTCCATCTGCATGGTCAACATCCATCTGCATGGTCGTCCACCATCTACTGTACATGGTTATCCTCCATCTGCATGGCCATCCACCATCTGCATGGTCATCCACCATCTGCATGGCCATCCACCATCTGCATGGCCAGCCACCATCTGCGTGGTCATCCTCCATCTCCATGGCCATCCTGCATCTACTGTACATGGCTATCGTCCATCTAGATGGGCATCCTCCATCTGCATGGGCATCCACCATCTGCGTGGCCATCCACCATCTGCATGGTCACCCCCATCTTAACGGGCATAATCAATCTGCGTGGCCATCCACCATCTGCATGGTCATCCACCATCTGCATGTCCATCCACCATCTGCGTGGCCATCCACCATCTGCGTGGCAATCCTCCATCTGCTTGGTCATCCACCATCTGCGTGGCCATCCACCATCTGCTTGGTCAGCCACCATCTCCCTGGCCATCCACCATCTGCTTGGTCATCCACCATCTGCTTGGTCATCCACCATCTGCGTGGCCATCCACCATCTGTGTGGTTATCCTCCATCTGCGTGGTCATCCTCCATCTGCGTGGTCATCTGCATGCAGCAGCAGCAGAAATACATTTTTCCAATCACCATGGTCCCGATTATTAGCTGATGGGAGTGGAACCCGATGTGGTCTGTTGCCATATCCTATCCCAGCAATGTTTCATAAGCTTTGCGCTCAGAGATTCCCTTCTGCGTGCCACAGGTATAACATATACAGCCTGATTCAGACTCTTTGGCAAGGCTGCAATTTAGCAGATGGACAAAACCATGGTGCACTGCAGGTTCTTGCTTTCCAGACCACCTGTGGATCTGTAGAATGTGACAGTTAGTAATGACTACACCTGTGCACCGGATAGGTGGTCTGGGAAACTGGGACTTTTGGTAGATCTCTGTGCTCTGATGCTCTGTGTGTCTGCTCGGGCAGGCGCCTGAATTCACATGACATCAACACCTGCCCGCCACGAAATCGAAATCTGTGGCCAAAATAAAAGTGATTCTACTGTATACTGACTTTTATTAACGAACAGAAGAGAAATCATTGGTTCGGCCGCGTACGAGTAGATGCGGGGCGGCGTTTAGCGGTTCGCTACGCTGCGAGTACAGGTATTCATCAGGCCCTAAGTTTAAGAACCTGTAATCTAGGCGAAAGAGGATTTTAAATTAGCAATGAAGCTATAGAAGATATGTCCATAAAAGTAGGTAAAATATGAATATTAACAATTTGTCACTAAGATAATGAGGCACATTCCAGTATAGCTCCGCCTCCTCACGGGGCGCAAGAGATGCTCTTAGTAAATCAGTGGGAACGTGAAAATGTTTTGGCTCTCACATCGTCATTTCTGTTTTATCAGATAGTTGTGGTTTATTGATCAGAATCACATTGGAAATGATTCTTTCAATAAGTCCCCAGGCCTTTCATCTACTACGCAACAAGATATTTCTGTCTCTATGTATTCAGCGTGCGCCTGGTTCAGAAATTAAAGAAAAATATACAACGTCGCTCCCAGATATGTTATATAGTGCAATATACAAATTGTATTATAAGACTGAGGGATCCTGAATCAAGGACAACAATCTTCTATCAGCACCACCTGCAGTCCTGCCGCTTCCATCTCAGACCCTTCTCCAGGATCAGACCCTTCCTAACCCAGGATGCTACAAAGACCCTCATCCACTCTCTGGTCATGTCCAGACTGGACTACTGTAACCTCCTTCTATGTGGCCTCTCCGATATCTGCCTCTCTCCACTCTTATCTATCCCCAGTGCTGCTGCCCGACTCATCTTCCTATACAAGCATACTACATCCACCTCCCCTCTCCTACACTGGGTCTTCTTCTCCTTCCCAACACAATCCAAGCTTCTCACACTCACTTGCAAAGCCCTCATTGACTCCTCTCCCACTAACCTCTCTGACCTTATCTTTCTGTACACTCCCACCCGTTCTCTGCACTCCTCTAATTCATGCCACCTCTCCTGCCAACTGGTTACCTCATCCCCCTCCAACCTCCGAGATTATTCAACTGCTGCTCCCTACCTCTGGAAATCTCTCCCTCTCTCCCACCTCTACAAAACTTCCAATGGGCTCTCAAGACCCACTTCTTCATCACACCCAGCCAACTCTCATCCTAACCCCATTCCACGCTCACTTGAACCCCATCTGTGTCAACCTGCTACTCCCCTTTAATATGTAAGCTCTCACAAGCAGGGCCCTCTCCCCTCATGTGCTTCTCCTACTCATCTGCACTGATACAGCAATGTGTACTGTATATACAGTACCCTGTATTTGTCCTACATTGTCTTGTACTGAAAGTCGCTGTTTGATCTGCTCCTTTGTTTCTGTGCTTTGTTAGGTGCTGTGTGGCGCTATATAAATACAGAATAATAATAATAGGGCTATGGTCCAGAACAAATAGTTCTACAGCAAAGCTGAGCATGTCAGTATGTATGATTACACCTATCTGCCGTCTGTATTTCTGTTACCTTGGAGACAAGCTAGTCAGACAAGCACTACTGCTGCAAACTTAAGCCCCTCCCAATCTATGGCGCGTCACTGCTAATCAGACATATGTAGAAGTTTAGAATGCCCCTCTGACATTGTACAATGACCTGGTGACATGTGTGGAATATCATTACACATTAAACATATGCCAGCTGTCAGCAAATGGGCACGACCCTTTATATATAAGCATTCAACCATTACCTATTCCATGGGTCAACTATTCTGTGCCAGTATGAGGCGTGCAATATATACTATTACTATACAATAAAGAGCGAGGATGTGGCTCACTAGGGTGACTTTGACACCCTTTAGTAAGCAGAGCCCTTTATCTCTCCTCCATTTAAGAAGTAATCTTGGAAGCCGGCGAAACAAACAATTTTAAATGAGACAACTGCTGCAATATGTTTAAATCATCCTTGTTCCAAAAGTCCCCACGTGCTGGAAGAAGCAGCTGTTCCACTATTTGTCCTCGCAGATCTGCTGGAGATTAGTGTGAGAAGAAATGGCAGTTCCTCAATATTCCTGGAATAAAGGGGACGACTGGGGACTGGCACTGTAACGGTATAATCCATGCTGTGTCACCCACTCCAGATATCAGGGCTTTACAGCCAATGGCGATGGCATGACGTTGGTTGTATTAAACTTCCATGGGCGCCAATGCCAATATGCCAGGGGGTGCCACGGGCTGCGATGATATATAAATAACTCCAGTTAAACGCCCGTCAAAATTACAGCTTCTGCATTGTACTTTCACTTTGAGCTGTGACAGTTTTTACTTCCATTTTAAGATGTGACAGTTTTTACATTCACTTTGAGCTGTGACAGCTTTCACTTAACTGTGACTGTGTTTACTTTCACTTTGAGCTGTGATAGATTTCACTTTGAGCTGTGGCAGGTTTTACTTTCACTTTGAGCTGTGACGGTTTTTAGCCCACAAATTCTCCAGCCCCAGTCCCTATCTGCTCCTACCTCCGATCTCTGTCTACACAGCTCCTTTCTCTTCATATCCAGCAAGTTTAAAACCAATCAGTGTCCCTGCAAACATTGCTTTCACTTCGCACAAAACACACAATATTGATCCATTGCCCTTTGTCCCAGCAGTTATTTAGCAGGGTCAGTTATGAGGACCACGTTATGTAATAGCTTTTGTCAGCGGCCAGTATAGAATTAGGGGTGGCTGAGATAGAACGACCTAGACTATAGGCTACTGTAATACTGAATGGTACGGGATGTGCTCATACTGAATACAGATAATGCACCCACTAAACACCTACTACACAACAGAGATCACGTGGGCAGAAATGGGCGTGGCCACCGGGTTCCATCTCTGACGACTATAGGACCATGCTTTTATACATTGTTTTACGTTCCTTTTAATTCTATTTTTTTTATTCATTTGCATTTTCTACCTTATATTTCTAAATATTCCTAAGTGAAAATATTGAAGGAAGAGCCGAGGGGGACATGGGAAAATACCATAGGAGCATTCCGGGAGGGGCGGCTGGTTATTTAGATGGGGGGGGGGATGAGCCCCTGCTTCTTATAATCACTAACACTCACGTGCTGTATGGGGTAAATTTACTAAAAATGCTATGCTTGTGCAGTCTCATGATGGGACTTTGTCAGCTCCCAGTAATGCACTCTAGTGTGTAGAGTGAAGATAGACACTGCAGGTTGTGACAACTATAAGCTACCCACATTTATAAATGCCCCCCTGCCATAGTGAGGAGAGTCCCCACCTGACGTCTGGAACTCCAGCGGCACCACATTGGAAGTCCGATTCTGCACCATTCTCCAAGCTCCGCCTCCTCCTTGTGTCCAGGCCGAGACCATGCACTGAGCACACAGTGTGCCTTGGCTCCTGATGTTCAGCACTACCCCACTCCCATGCACAAAACCTTTAGCAAAAAACAAAATACATATATATTTTTTTTAATTCATGCGGACCACAGGGGGTCCTAGGAGGGGGGTCCAGGGGTACTGACCCCCCTTTAATCTGGTCCTGGGCTGCACTGGTGTATGCAGCTATAAGGAGATGACAGTGATGAGCCCACACCCACAACTGCCACTGTGTCATGTGCTTTCATGTAATGTTTATTAATGGCTATGGGGTGTCTGACAGGAGCATCGGAGAGGTAAGAGAGGAAGAGGGGTCAGTGTCCCACTCGCTGATCTTCCTCCGTCAGTACCTGTCTGATGTTCCCATCATAAGCTGCTGGCAGTGCCAATCACTACAATGCCTGTTTGCTTTTCAAACGCTGGCTTAATGAGCGCCGCGGGTACACGGTCTGATAATTACCCCGCAGCTCCCCTCGCCATGCTGCTGGCACGGCGGATCTGCCTCTGGATAGGAAGGGGGCTGGCTGGTGTGAGGGGTACACCATCCTGCTGCCAACCTTGTCATTGTCACACTCCCTGTGCACAAGACTTTCCCCGCGCTCTCTTTATGCACCTCCAAGAGCTGACGTGGGCCCCGGAGATGGAAATGAATATGTCAGCCGCACTTCAGCCACAGATGATACTGATTGGTTCCGTCACTTTTTAATTCAATGCAGATGGCAGAAATGGGAGGGTTCCTGGCAGCCAGGTAATGAGTCTTGTTGGAGATAATGGTGATGGACTGCCTGTCTCGCTAGCTGACAGAGACGGCTGGAGGAGAGGAGATGGGCTCCCACCTCCTACATCCCATGATGTATCCTGCTACTGACCATTGTCCTTACCTCGGGTCATTGCACCTAGCCCCCCACCCCAGAATCTGTCACCATAGACAAGTCAGTCTCCCTTGTCCTGTGTGTACCACACACCAGCAGTCACAGGAATATAAATGCCCAAACATGTTACAGTGTGACACACAAACAATTAGTAGTGCAAACACAAAAGTATATTCACTACTCACACAAGTCTATTCACTACTATTTATTTCCTAGTAATGTACACAGAGGACTAACTTGTCGATCACTGCGAATACTGCAGGTGGCTCAGTGGTGATGGACACTGTGAAATACTGCAGGTGGCTCAGTGCTGATGGACACTGTGAAATACTGCAGGTGGCTCAGTGGTGATGGACACCGTGAAATACTGCAGGTGGCTCAGTGGTGATGGACACTGTGAAATACTGCAGGTGGCTCAGTGGTGATGGACACCGTGAAATACTGCAGGTGGCTCAGTGGTGATGAACACTGTGAAATACTGCAGGTGGCTCAGTGGTGATGAACACTGTGAAATACTGCAGGTGGCTCAGTGGTGATGGACACTGGGAAATACTGCAGGTGGCTCAGTGCTGATGAACACTGTGAAATACTGCAGGTGGCTCAGTGGTGATGAATGCTGCGAAATACTGCAGGTGGCTCAGTGGTGATGAACACTGTGAAATACTGCAGGTGGCTCAGTGGTGATGGACACTGTGAAATACTACAGGTGGCTCAGTGCTGATGAACACTGTGAAATACTGCAGGTGGCTCAGTGGTGATGGACACTGTGAAATACTGCAGGTGGCTCAGTGCTGATGAACACTGTGAAATACTGCAGGTGGCTCAGTGGTGATGGACACTGTGAAATACTGCAGGTTGCTCAGTGGTGATGGACACTGTGAAATACTGCAGGTGGCTCAGTGGTGATGAACACTGTGAAATACTGCAGGTGGCTCAGTGGTGATGAACACTGTGAAATACTGCAGGTGGCTCAGTGGTGATGGACACCGGGAAATACTGCAGGTGGCTCAGTGGTGATGGACACTGAAATACTGCAGGTGGCTCAGTGCTGATGAACACTGTGAAATACTGCAGGTGGCTCAGTGGTGATGGACTCAGTGAAATACTGCAGGTGGCTCAGTGGTGATGGACACTGTGAAATACTGCAGGTGGCTCAGTGGTGATGGACACTGTGAAATACTGCAGGTGGCTCAGTGCTGATGGCCACTGTGAAATACTGCAGGTGGCTCAGTGGTGATGAACACTGTGAAATACTGCAGGTGGCTCAGTGGTGATGGACACTGTGAAATACTGCAGGTGGCTCAGTGGTGATGAACACTGTGAAATACTGCAGGTGGCTCAGTGGTGATGAACACTGTGAAATACTGCAGGTGGCTCAGTGGTGATGGACACCGTGAAATACTGCAGGTGGCTCAGTGGTGATGAACACTGTGAAATACTGCAGGTGGCTCAGTGGTGATGGACACTGTGAAATACTGCAGGTGGCTCAGTGGTGATGGACACTGTGAAATACTGCAGGTGGCTCAGTGGTTAGGAACATGATGGTTTACTGCAGGTGGCTCAGTGGTGATGGACACTCGGAAATACTGCAGGTGTCTCAGTCGTGATGAATGCTGTGAAATACTGCAGGTGGCTCAGTGGTTAAGAACACAGTGATTTACTGCAGGTGGCTCAGTGGTTAAGAACACAGTGATTTACTGCAGGTGGCTCCGTGGTTAAGAACATCATGATTTACTGCAGGTGGCTCAGTGGTGATGAATGCTGTGAAACACTGCAGGTGGCTCAGTGGTGATGAACGCTGTGAAATACTGCAGGTGGCTCAGTGGTGATGAACGCTGTGAAATACTGCAGGTGGCTCAGTGGTGATGAACGCTGTGAAATACTGCAGGTGGCTCAGTGGTTAAGAACATGATGGTTTACTGCAGGTGGCTCAGTGGTGATGGACACTGTGAAATACTGCAGGTGGCTCAGTGGTGATGAACGCTGTGAAATACTGCAGGTGGCTCAGTGGTTAAGAACGCTGCTGTGAGCGTCCCCGATTAGAGGATTTCCCTTACACAAGAGAACAGTATGTTTGCTGCCTCTCGGCTTCTGGACATTGCAGTGTTGGGGACTGACTATAAAGGTATCTGCCGCATGGTCATTTCTGGATTATTTACCCAATATCTCTTCCATAGTTATAGATGGAGTCTTGGACACACTCCCCATCAGGATATCCCAAGCCAATGTGATCTCCAGCCCCCGGCCAAGTACGGTCACTTTTATACTGAGCACAAAACTCCAACGTTGCCATCCTCTCACCATAATCACTTACTGACGGTGACTAATCTGTGTCGGTAAACATGTGGATCATTACGGTGTGGGCGGGGCCTGAAGCCGCAGGGGGTGCGGGGGAGTGTGACTGGGGGCTGGGTAAAAACCGCACTACATAGACACAAATCAAACTATTCAGGTTTTATGTTTAATTAAATATAAGTGACGTACCTCCTACATACCTCATACTTAGTACGTGCCTCATACCTCACTAGTGAGCACTGCCTGAATTGCCCCTATCTGATCTTACATGGTATACGCTGCAATAGGTGAGGTCCGGTGTTCCGATACAAGGGGACCGCGGTGATGACGCCAGTATTCCCCATGTGAGTATCACTTTGTACACAATGGGGCCGATTCTAGATCGCTCGCAGTCATCTGAATTCAGCCCCTGCACTGATGGATGGTGTTTGCACCATTCGCAGCCAGGAGGGACGGAGAACTGCGATGTTCACAGCTTACTGAGCAGACCTGAATCAGGCCCAATATAACCTACTGCCAGTGGCAATGCTATCACTAAGTGGAGCGATATGACTCCTGCGTTATAATCATTATAATGTAATGACGATGACGATGATGATGCGGAGACTGTGGAATGAGCTTAGCATTAGTGATGATCTGCATATATTATGTCCATACAGCGGAGGATTAATGCACAGTGCTGGGGGGATGAGGCGTCATTAGCGGAAGGCATATAGAACGGCGCTCTTATTAATACGCTGTGCAGATGTTCCCAGCCACGCTGATAACTTACGGGTGGAAATCCACTGAGGCCGCTGCGCTGATTTGTGAGTTGTTGTTTACCGTCCTCGGCGGAGGGATGTAATCTGTTTAAGCATCAGAACATCCTTCTTCCCAGGTAGCCTCATTCATCAGCGCTGTCACCGCTGCAAGCCCGGAGTAATTACCCAGGGGATCGCATCATTTCACTGGAAGATTGCTGGATGTCTGGGGTGGAACGGGGACAGTGTGTGAGACGTGTGCTGCCTGCCGGGGTATTCCCGGAGACCCTTATTACATGACGCACAGAGGAGAGGGGTCAGATCAGTTCTCACCCTGCACAAGCAGCCTGGTCTCCTTCCCGTATTACCCCAATATCTGCCAGTGGCTGGGAGAGGGTACACAGCCCTGCCGTGTTACACGTCTGTATACGCGGGACGGTATCTTCTACACGTGTAACAGCCACAGCTCGTTTGCAGCAACTGTTTCAATCCTGAATGCCGACATCGACGTCTAAAATGACGACATTCAGAAGTGTCAGTATGGTCAAAATGTCAATGTGTTCATAATGTGGACATTTAAGGGAATTTACTAAAGCTTCTAAAAATGAAGAGAGATGATGTTGCTCATATCAACCAATCAGATTCTGCCTATTATTTTGTAGGATGCAATAGAAAAATAATAGACATCATTGGATTGGTAGGTACAGGGTTAGGTTTATGGGTTAGGGGTAGGTACTGTATATGGCAGGGATGCATGGCCAAACTATGGCCCTTCAGAATGTACTTAGTATTTATTTAGAACCTTCTAGAAGACAATAGATAGTATCTGATAATTGCCATGTGAACTCCCATCTTAGTAAATTTCTCCCTTCCTGTTGACAGTCTGGTGTTCCAGACCATTGCCTAGGTCCCTCTACCATAACCAGCGCCATTCAGAACTCCCCCACCACAGCGCATTGTGCCGCTCAAGCCCAGCACCATCAGCAAGACGCAGAACGCAGACGCCAAGCATCACGCCGCGCAGAGCAACTCCTGCAAGGTTTGGGCCATCAAACGATAATCTGCGCACAAGACAGAGAATAATTTCAGCAGCTGGTGCAATAAAACTGCTTTTTTTTAAAAGAAACCTATTCATTCGCAGGGAATAAATCCTGCCTGTGACTACTGACATGAGATGCGTAGTCCCTAATTATTCTGATCAAGAGAGGGAAACACAACACAAACTTTAATTGTGTTTAACTGATATTTAATCAGGACTCACTGAACTGCAGATTAAAGCTGAAATTCATAAACCATAATTAGCCGATCGTCACAATCTTATGGTCCATGTTCTCTCTCAGCCTGGGTGTCTGGCGTGGTGCCCCGGATTTTTGGCAGCACGAGCGGTAGAGCCGAGTGGTTTGAGGTAAAGGCATCGGAGTATCCGAGCCCCTCTCTCTGTTTTCGGATCTATAAGATGGATCTGAGAGGTCACCTATAGGCTTGTCCGCACTAAGGCCCGACAGATATGGTTGATTCGTTGGCTGTAGAGCGTTACGCTTCGTGTCGGCGCTATATATATATATATAGAAAGGACGATACTATATGTGATATCGGTTGTAGCCTATTATTTACCCATTGAAAACCCCTGAAATCTCCAGACTGGAGCCTGGAAGTCACCGTCCGCTGGCAGCTTTCTGCCCTCTGCATCTGATACTCTTATCTCGCAGCGAATTAGATTCTCTCTAATAACCGCTGAAAACCTTTTTGGTGCAAAACCAACGTTTCAGAACCTGATCCCCCGGTAAGACGATCCAGGAGCAGCCAGTCCGCAGTGTGGGAGTGTATAGAGGTACGCTGAGGACAAAGAATTCTAAGACGGCGGGTCCAAAATAAATGTAAAGAATCAGGAGCTTTCAGACACTAGATATTGTACAGCTCAGGCGAATAGAAATTCCATTAGGTTTTACTCCGTGTGGTTCTCTGCCTACAACTTAACCTCTCTCCGTACAGATGACCGGAGTCAGGCGGGCCCAATAACAGCACCGTCCCCAGAGAGGCGCTGCTGGGACGTGCTGATATCCGCAGCTGCTGGGATTGTCCCGGAGTGTCTCAGGTAAGTATGAAATGGTTCTTACCATCTTGTATTATTCAACGTAGCACTTTGCAAAACACGCACGGCCTCATATTGTATGCATCATTTGTCTCCAGCTGAAAACACATCCAAGTTCAGAGCAGGCAGCCGGAATCACAACAAACTCTCCGGCACAATAAGCAGCCTGGTCTACATCGTCTCCAAACACCCCAAAGCTGCCAGCGCACAATCCCCACGCCATGCCGGATACAGTCTGTTATATGGCTACCATTCCATACATTGGCTGACTCAGGGGAAGGGGGTGTCATAGTTTCATAGCATTATAGTCAGGTCTTTACAGGTGTTATAGTGCACTGTTTGTGGTGCCAGGGTAAATGGCAGGTGTATAGCCATGTGTCAGGGTAAAGGGCAGGTGTACAGCCATGTGACAGGGTAAAGGGCAGGTGTACAGCCATGTGACAGGGCAAAGGGCAGGTGTATAGTCATGTGTCAGAGTAAAGGGCGGGTGTATAGTCATGTGTCAGGGTAAAGGGCAGGTATATAGTCATGTGACATGGTAAAGTGCAGGTGTACAGCCATGTGATAGGGTAAAGGGCAGGTGTATAGTCATGTCTCAGAGTAAAGGGCACGTGTATAGTCATGTGTCAGGGCAAAGGGCAGGTGTACAGCCATGTGTCAGGGTAAAGGGCAGGTGTACAGCCATGTAATAGGGTAAAGGGCAGGTGTACAGCCATGTGACAGGGTAAAGGGCAGATGTATAGCCATGTGTCATGGTAAAGGGCAGGTGTACAGCCATGTGACAGGGTAAAGGACAGGTGTACAGCCATGTGACAGGGTAAAGGGCAGGTGTATAGTCATGTGTCAGGGTAAAGGGCAGGTGTATAGCCATGTGTCAGGGTAAAGTGCAGGTGTACAGCCATGTGACAGGGTAAAGGGCAGGTGTACAGCCATGTGACAGGGTAAAGGGCAGGTATATAGTCATGTGTCAGGGTAAAGGGCAGGTGTATAGTCATGTGTCAGGGTAAAGGGCAGGTGTATAGCCATGTGTCAGGGTAAAGGGCAGGTGTATAGTCATGTGTCAGGGTAAAGGGCAGGTTTATAGCCATGTGACATGACAGGGTAAAGGGCAGGTGTATAGTCATGTGTCAGGGTAAAGGGCAGGTGTGTAGTCATGTGACAGGGTTAAGGGCAGGTGTATAGTCATGTGTTAGGGTAAAGTGCAGGTGTATAGCCATGTGACAGGGTAAAGGGCAGGTGTATAGTCATGTGTCAGGGTAAAGGGCAGGTGTATAGCCATGTGTCAGGGTAAAGGGCAGGTGTATAGTCATGTGTCAGGGCAAAGGGCAGGTGTATAGCCATGTGATAGGGTAAAGGGCAGGTGTACAGCCTTGTGACAGGGTAAAGGGCAGGTGTATAGCCATGTGTCAGGGTAAAGTGCAGGTGTATAGCCATGTGTCAGGGTAAAGGGCAGATGCACAGCCATGTGACCAGGGCAGGTGTACAGCCATGTGACAGGGTAAAGGGCAGGTGTATAGTCATGTGACAGGGTAAAGGGCAGGTGTATAGTCATGTGACAGGGTAAAGGGCAGGTGTATAGTCATGTGTCAGGGTAAAGGGCAGGTGTATAGTCATGTGTCAGGGCAAAGGGCAGGTGTATAGCCATGTGATAGGGTAAAGGGCAGGTGTACAGCCTTGTGACAGGGTAAAGGGCAGGTGTATAGCCATGTGTCAGGGTAAAGTGCAGGTGTATAGCCATGTGTCAGGGTAAAGGGCAGATGCACAGCCATGTGACCAGGGCAGGTGTACAGCCATGTGACAGGGTAAAGGGCAGGTGTATAGTCATGTGACAGGGTAAAGGGCAGGTGTATAGTCATGTGTCAGGGTAAAGGGCAGGTGTATAGTCATGTGACAGGGTAAAGGGCAGGTGTGTAGTCATGTGACAGGGTAAAGGGCAGGTGTGTAGTCATGTGACAGGGTAAAGGGCAGGTGTATAGTCATGTGTCAGGGTAAAGGGCAGGTGTATAGTCATGTGACAGGGTAAAGGGCAGGTGTATAGTCATGTGACAGGGTAAAGGGCAGGTGTATAGTCATGTGACAGGGTAAAGGGCAGGTGTATAGTCATGTGACAGGGTAAAGGGCAGGTGTATAGTCATGTGACAGGGTAAAGGGCAGGTGTATAGTCATGTGACAGGGTAAAGGGCAGGTGTATAGTCATGTGACAGGGTAAAGGGCAGGTGTACAGTCATGTGACAGGGTAAAGGTTAGGTGTATAGTCATGTGACAGGGTAAAGGGCAGGTGTATAGTCATGTGACAGGGTAAAGGGCAGGTGTATAGTCATGTGACAGGGTAAAGAGCAGGTGTATAGTCATGTGACAGGGTAAAGGGCAGGTGTACAGCCATGTGACAGGGTAAAGGGCAGGTGTATAGTCATGTGACAGGGTAAAGGGCAGGTGTATAGTCATGTGACAGGGTAAAGGGCAGGTGTATAGTCATGTGTCAGGGTAAAGTGCAGGTGTATAGCCATGTGTCAGTGTAAAGGGCAGGTGTATAGCCATGTGTCAGGGTAAAGGGCAGGTGTACAGCCATGTGACCAGGGCAGCTGTACAGCCATGTGACAGGGTAAAGGGCAGGTGTATAGTCATGTGTCAGGGTAAAGGGCAGGTGTACAGTCATGTGTAAGGGTAAAGGGCAGGTGTACAGTCATGTGACAGGGTAAAGGTTAGGTGTATAGTCATGTGACAGGGTAAAGGGCAGGTGTATAGTCATGTGACAGGGTAAAGAGCAGGTGTATAGTCATGTGACAGGGTAAAGGGCAGGTGTACAGCCATGTGACAGGGTAAAGGGCAGGTGTATAGTCATGTGACAGGGTAAAGGGCAGGTGTATAGTCATGTGACAGGGTAAAGGGCAGGTGTATAGTCATGTGTCAGGGTAAAGTGCAGGTGTATAGCCATGTGTCAGTGTAAAGGGCAGGTGTATAGCCATGTGTCAGGGTAAAGGGCAGGTGTACAGCCATGTGACCAGGGCAGCTGTACAGCCATGTGACAGGGTAAAGGGCAGGTGTATAGTCATGTGTCAGGG
Source organism: Crinia signifera (assembly GCF_055691185.1). NCBI lineage: Eukaryota > Metazoa > Chordata > Amphibia > Anura > Myobatrachidae > Crinia > Crinia signifera. The sequence goes on from NC_139218.1 coordinate 9,088,892, forward strand.
TAAAGGGCAGGTGTACAGTCATGTGTAAGGGTAAAGGGCAGGTGTACAGTCATGTGACAGGGTAAAGGTTAGGTGTATAGCCATGTGACAGGGTAAAGGGCAGGTGTATAGCCATGTGTCAGGGTAAAGGGCAGGTGTACAGCCATGTGACCAGGGCAGCTGTACAGCCATGTGACAGGGTAAAGGGCAGGTGTATAGTCATGTGTCAGGGTAAAGGGCAGGTGTACAGTCATGTGTAAGGGTAAAGGGCAGGTGTACAGTCATGTGACAGGGTAAAGGTTAGGTGTATAGCCATGTGACAGGGTAAAGGGCAATTGAGGCTATGAATCAGGCCCAATGTGTGTCCCTGCAGTAGAACCACATAGTAGAGTATGGGACGAGCTGAGTGACATCTGCCTGAGTCTCCAGTGTTCTTATGCTTCAGGCTGTGAGTCCTACAATGCCCTGGAGTACAGAGCAAGGAAGGGAAACCCCAGCACATTAACAGCGCAGACCAGCACCGATAAGGGGACACACTGGCTGTTACTGTACATCGGCCCTCTGTAACGGACTGATCATAGAATGACTCAAGATAGACAGTCATATGGTGGACCACTAATGGTCGACAGTCAAAAGGTCAACAGGGTCAAAAGGTCGTCAGGGTTTAAAGGTCGACAGACAATAGGTCGACAGGGTCTAAACGTCGACAGTCAAAAGGTTGACATGCAATAAGTCAACATGGTCAAAAGGCCGACATGGAAAAGGTCGACATGAAACCGGTCGACATGCTTTTTTTTTTTTACAAAATTTTCAGCCAATATGTGCCGACAGGCGGAATTTCATGCCCTACCATCCACTAGGGCGTGGAGGGAGAATAAAATAGAGCCCGCGAGGGGACGAGGTACACTTAGGCAGTGTCCATGTCGACCTATGTCGACATAGACACCCTAAAAACATTAAAAACTCATGTCGACCTTTTTCCATGTTGACCTTTTGCATGTCGACATTTTAACCATGTCAACCTTTTGACTGTCGACATATGAGACCGTGTCGACCTTGTGACTGTCGACCATTAGTGCTGGACCATATGCTTGTAGACCTAGACACTGTAGATGTTTTATACCACAACCGTACCGGGGCGTCCTGCTGAAATGCCAGAAGAATATATACAGTGAATGAGCTGGTAGCCTAGGGCCTGGCAGTGCTGGAGGCTGGTGATCCTGGCGCACACACCAGCCCTGGTAATGTACAGCCACATGTGGTATTGGCAGCGGATGCAATGTTTGCTCAGTACCTCTTTAGTGCGGCAGGTCTGGGCGTCTGGCTGCGCGGCTCGCTCTCATTCCGACACTCTCTATGTGTATCATAAACATGGGAGGAATCTCAGGATATCGCCTGCGTCACCCGACAGTCACCTAAGGGGAGACAAATGGCACCGTTACCAAATGTACAAGAAAACAAAGCTGGGCTAGTAACATGTAATATATGACACCAACATAAGCCGCAGCGCTGTACTCTCAGTGATTTATGCAGGCACATGGGTCTATGGAGTTTATAATCCATAATCAGACACAGAGACATTCACATTAGTGAGCAAACATCTGGGCTAAGGACCATGGAAATGCACCATATAACCTATTTATCATCATGTAAAACCAGTTTCCACACTGCTACTTGGTTACATTGTAAGGGATACACATCGTCAGTATTCTCTGATCTTACAAAAACAAATACAGTACACGTTTGTCATAATAATAATCTAGTCTGACATATTAATAACAACATTTCATGCAGTATGCTAAGTAACCATATTATTTACAAACCAGAATATTACTGCTATACCTGTGTATTATAACACACAGATATAGGATATTGCAGTATACCTCAAAACCTTGACCTTGTGTGAATTCATCCCCAAGCATATAAGTATATTTTCGGTGTATTAAATGTTATTTTATTGTGAACACTGGACTGTCTGCAACTTGTAGGTACTTGTACCTATATTTATTGGATGTGATCCATACCATTATAGCATTAGCCAAATCAGTATGGACACCAGAAACTCTAATTTATGCAAATGTGTTTAACTAAAGAAATATTGCTAGCATAAATTCTTACCCTAAGTCACTCACTAGCAGCAGGATGCTATGGATAAGTGCACAACGGCACAAATAAGAAGACCCTGTGTGATCATGTGCTCCTGTCTCTCCTGTCGGGTTTCCACAAGGGGGGGTAATGAGAGTCCTCAGCAGGGACACCTGAGCAGCTACAACATATCACTGTCCTGGCAAACAAAGTCCCTTGTGGCACCCCTGGCAGAATTTGGTAGATTAAGAATACAATGCAGGGCAGTAAGAGATCGATGGCAAAAACAGGAGCTTCCTGCAGAATTTAGGAAAGTAGGAAAGTATGTAACATATGCTAGTAGAGGGCCCTGCTATTTCATCTATACAGCTTTCAGCCTATGGCTTCCTGCAGCACTGTCCTCACTGACACATCACTCATCTCCTGATATACTCTGTGCTGCTGGGGACCCTGCTCCTCCCACTATATAACTCTCAGTCTGTGGCTTCCTGCTGCCTCCATTCCCCTCCTCACATCATGTCACTGCCCCTGTCACATGCAGCTCTGTCCTCACTGACACATCACTCATCCCCTGATATACTCTGTGCTGCTGGGGACCCTGCTCCTCCCACTATATAACTCTCAGTCTGTGGCTTCCTGCTGCACCCATTCCCCTTCTCCCAGCATGTCACTGCCCCTGTCACATGCAGCCCTGTCCTCACTGACACATCACTCATCTCCTGTTATACTTTGTGCTGCTGGGGACCCTGCTCCTCCCACTATATAACTCTCAGTCTGTGGCTTCCTGCTGCCCCCATTCCCCTCCTCACATCATGTCACTGCCCCTGTCACATGCAGCCCTGTCATCGCTGACACATCACTCATCTCCTGATATACTCTGTGCTGCTGGGGACCCTGCTCCTCCCACTATAGAACTCTCAGTCTGTGGCTTCCTGCTGCCTCCATTTCCCTCCTCATATCATGTCACTGCCCCTGTCACATGCAGCCCTGTCCTCACTGACACATCCCTCATCTCCTGATATACTCTGTGCTGCTGGGGACCCTGCTCCTCCCACTATATAACTCTCAGTCTGTGGCTTCCTGCTGCCCCCATTCCCCTCCTCACATCATGTCACTGCCCCTGTCACATGCAGCCCTGTCATCGCTGACACATCACTCATCTCCTGATATACTCTGTGCTGCTGGGGACCCTGCTCCTCCCACTATAGAACTCTCAGTCTGTGGCTTCCTGCTGCCTCCATTTCCCTCCTCATATCATGTTGCATACAGCCCTGTCCTCACTGACACATTACTCATCTCCTGATATACTCTGTGCTGCTGAGCACCCTGCTCCTCCCACTATATAACTCTCAGTCTGTGGCATCCTGTGGCCCTTTCCCCCTCACATCATGTCACTGCCCCTGTTCCATGCAGCCATGCCCTTTTTTACATGATAACACTTGGGGACAGTGGGCAGGTAATATGGCCCCACAAGACCAGCACCCTACACTCCTGAAATGCTCTGTGCTGCAATGAGCACACTGACGAAACAGCTGTATACATGTCTGTCTGTACCTGTCAAGTTTAAAATGAGCAAATATGATTTTCTGATTAATAACAGAATGATGCGGTCACCCCAGGCACACAGAAGTGTTAAATAGATTGAGATGGGGGATATTTTTACATTTTATTACAGTATATTACATCGGGAAAGAGTGAGCCCCACCCAGTACACATACATAATGGCTCCTCTCTCCATCTCTCTCTGTATATCCCTTAGTTATAGACGCTTTCTGCCCAGAATGCTGAGATCCCAGTAATGACCATACCGGATGGAAAGCAGGCAACATGTGTCAGACATGTAAACAGATGATGTCACTGTGTACGAGTGACATCATGTAACACCCCGAGACGCTGATTTAGTATTTTCCTTGTGAAATATTACAGAGTCCCTTCAGCGGATATAAGCTAGAAAACATCCACATTCTAGGGCCAAATATCTGATGTCATTGTACATCAGAGCCAGGTTGCCCCAGCTCCTCCCACAGCGCATTACCATACTCCTCCCACAGCATATTACCATATTATGATGTGTTGGGGAAGACATACTCTGGAGACTTATATTAATATAACACTTAAGTTTATAGTTATTATTTATAACCATGGAATAAGCCCCACGTGGGGAGACTGATGCAAGATGACTGCAATTACTGTTGCGCTGTATGCATGGGAACAGATGTGTGCATTCGCCAATGTGCAGCGTGGCACCTGTGCCCTAACAGTGTACTTTTTCCAGACCCACCATCATCCTATAGACTGTAAGCTTGCAAGCAGGACCCTCCTACCTCTGTCGGTTCGTTTCTACCCAGTTTGTTTAATCGCTGTTGTTTTCCATTGTAAAACGCAACGGAATATGCTGCGCTATATAAGAACCTGTAAATAAATAAATAAATAATCATCACCAACAGTATACTCACTTGCACCAGACTGTACTCGTTGGGAACATAACTGCCGTTGGCGTAAGATCGCCATGTCACACATCGGTCCCCAGTGACGTGTGAGCGATCGCTGTCACTCTACAGTACACTGGGTGATGCCTGACAAATGGGGGATACTTGTGTACAGTATGCTCGGTTCTGGAGCACACGCAGAACCGGAACACCCAACATGCGCCCCAAAAACTGATCCACATTCATCTCTGCACCATGTACTATGTACAAACTCATCAATCCGTATCTGCACAGACTATTCTGTTCAT
>NC_139218.1:9096192-9324639 GCF_055691185.1 Crinia signifera
GCCCATCACAGGCATCAGCTTGTCCACGCCATGGGACCATCCAGCGTTTTCATTGAGACGCCCATGAAGCGCTGGGCGTTCCCATGTCCCAGCGCAGCCACCGCCCCTGTCCGCCCCCATCCCTCCCACACCTCGGCGAACGGCCCGGTGACATCGGTAAATCGCCGAGGCCGTTCGCATTCGAGGTTTGCACAAACCCTGTCCATCGGGAAAGGGGACGAATTCGGTTCTCATCCGTTTGATCCAGAATCGGCCACATAATACATAGCAGTGCTGGAATCTGGAGTCCTGTCCTGGAAGTCTACATTTCAGAGCTCCCCCTGCTGGTAGAATAAGTAACTGCAATGACAGAATATACTCTATATCGCAGTGGTTCTCCAACTCGGTCCTCAGGACCCCCAACGGTTCACGTTTTCTCGGTCACCCAGCAGGTGCACAGGTGCACTCATTACTCACTGACACAGGTGGGGCTAATTATTTCACTTGTGACTGTGTTGAGACCTGGAAAACATGCACTGTGTGGGGTCCTGAGGACCGAGGTTGAGAACCTGTGCTCTATCCTACAGAAAAGGCCCCTTCTACCACCCTGTACTGGGGATCAGCAGAGCTCTCCCCTAAACTGCAGAGGACGAACCCCCCCGGTCCAGGCCGACTGACCAATCACAGCTCTGTGCCATCCACTATCCCCCATACCAGCCTTTCCCGCCCAGATTGCAGTGCCTGGACCTATGCCCCCATTTGCAGGGCATATATTTATTTTATATTGAATTATTCTCTTATATAGCGCAGCATATTTCGTTGCGCTTTACAACTGGAAACAGTGATGTAACACACTGGTAGTAACAGACCGATATGGAGGTAGGAGGGTCCTGCTCGCAAGCTCACAATCAGCGTGATTTTGTAACATGGGTGCACACAAATACAGGTGTTACATTTGTATCTACAACCAAAGAAGCAGAATCAGTTGGGGGGGGTGGCAGCCTCCCAGAGATGGGCCACATCACCCCTAGGACAGGGCAGGCAGGTGCATGTGTGCGCTGGAGATGGACCAGTTACATAAGGGAAACTGTAACAGTGCAGCATTCAGGAACGGTTCTACCATTGTTTGTGGTGGTCAGTGGCATAAGTTTGTCACAGCTGCCCGGAGGCAAGATAAAAATTGGTGCCCCCTCCCCCCCCCAACACACACACCATCTTATATAAATATATGTATGCATGTATGCATGTTATGTTTAGAATAAAGAGAGTGTGACATCTATGGTCCTGCTAGGAGGAGGAGACAGCCACAGAAGTGATATCAATGGCTTTCAATTAAATTATTCAAACTCAGAGGGGAGGAGAAGTGCCCCCTTGGGAGCAGGAGCCCGGCGGCAGATGACTCCGTTGCCTCCCAGAGTTCTGCCTCTGCTGGTGGTGGAGCGGGGATGGGGGCCACATGAACAGTGGCCGTGTCCATAGAAACCCTGGGCAGCCGAGCAAAGGCAGGAGTACCTTTGCCTGCCTGAGACGGGCACATGACATCGGCCAGGGGCATAACTAGATAATCGTTGGCCCCATAGTGAAAGTTTGTAAGTGCCCCTTAATTAGCAACTGATGGTGATAAATGTATGTAAAACATATTACGTAGACAGTAAAGATGGGCCCCCTTCAACTCTGGGCCCCATAGCAGCTGCACCCCTTTGCACCTATGGTAGTTACGCCCTTGACATCGGCGCCTTCCCTGATTGGGTCACCCAGCATCTGCGATTGGAGAAATCCTTCAATGGTAACCTGCTCGCTGGGCTGCGAACATCCAGGCCCCATGAACAAAGTATAATACTGCAGGTTACACCCAGGTTCTACTGCAGCTGATTCCAAATAATAGCGTTGTTTAACAAAAAAGTTCCGGAAATCGTTACAGTATAACAAAGCACCACACGATACTAAGAAAGCCGACACCAAACAGTGGACATGCACAAGGCCGACACTGGAAAAAGGTTGGCACAAGCAAAAGGTCAACATGGCAACAGTCAAGCAATGAAAAGGTCCAGATGAGTTTTTCGTGATTTTTTCCCCTTTTTTTATGCTTTACCGTCCACGTGGCCTCGGAGTGGGAACGGTAAAGTGTGCCAAGTGCAATTAGCGAATAGAGTACACTATTTGGGGGTCACATGCTCAGGTGTCGACATTGACACCGCAAATAACCACACAAAAGTCATATTACATTTCTCTTTCAATGGTCCTGGTGACACAGCTTCACATTGGGATGTAGGAGGGTCCGCAGGAGCCAGGCACCTATCCTAAAGCTTTTGGAGGGTAGGCTCCTCCCCTACTGCATCCCAGATTCCCCAGTTCGTGTTAGGTGCCCACTGGAGTGGGTGCTATTCTAAAGGGCTGCCGGAGCAGCCGAAGGAGTAGAGCTAGTTAGGGTTTTTATTATTTTATTAACTTTTACACTAGCTAGGTAGGCACAGTGTGAGGATTCTCTTTAGTGAATCCTCACACTGCTAGCGCAGCAGGAGCTGACAGAAGCGAGTCCTGTCAGCTCACTGTGCACGAGGGAGACGCTGTCTGGCCTCCCTGTGCAGCGCTTACAGCTTCTTTTAAGAAGCTGCCTGGGCTCCGGAGCGCTCTGAAACCGGCTTCACGCTAGGTGGGGATCATGGGGGACAGGCACTCCGTGATGGCGGCGGCCATTTTATGCGGAGCTTACACACTGAGCTCCTGATATGAGAGGACAGCAGTGTTGTTACAGGCATGTTCCGAGTGGTCCCCAGCTGAGGGGGAGATACTGGAACAAGGAGATCCTACAATGGGAGCGGCTGTCTGGGGGTAGTTGGCGCCAAAAGTCACAGACCCCGCAGCAGCAGGGACTTGGTCCCTTCCCTCACTCTGTTTTGGCGCCATTCAGAACGCTTGCAGCGGAGCTGAGCTGGCTTACAGATCCTGACAGAGTGATTGGATTTCCTGGGCATCGCTTTCCCCATGCTGAAGACTACAGAAAGCTAAGTGAACTGAGTATATTGGTTCTGTATATAATGTATGTACATTTAATGCTGGGACTGTGTTAATTGAGAACATCAGGTCTGAGCAACAGCCTGTGGTCTTGGGGGAGGGAGCCTTAAATGCATTGAGCGCTTGCAGTGGTTGTACACTGAGATTTGTCCCTGTGGGGGGCTTATGTATTTATATGCGCTGCTGTGAAACCCATGGGGAGTGAACTCCAGAGGGTGGTACATCGGAACTTGCATGGGCCAAGCCCTAGGCAGGTTTAGAGAAATGCTTTGGTGCATTACTGGACAGGCAGAGTGATGGCTGGTAACTTCCCTAGACCATGCCATTCTCTCAGCAGTCCCCTAGCTCTGTGCCTCGGACCCAGACAGATCCTGATTTATTACTGACATGCAGGATACTGCTATGGGAATCAGCAGGTTAAATTACTTGTTGCACAAGTTTTATGGTTATTCTGTGGGGACCCCCAAAAAGGGTCTTATTCAGGGCCATTATTAGCTGCTGATGAGGTAGGAGAGTACACAGAACAAACCAGGGTGAGATTTCTGAAGAGTCCTCAGCCTCAAGGGTAGAGGATTTTATTACTGCTGTTAAACAGGCATTAAATTTGTCTGTGAAGGATAAACTCCTGCAAAGGTTGTTTTTTTTATGAGACAGCGTAAAGAATCTGATATCTCCCTGCAAAGGGGCCTGAAAAACCCCGATAAAAGGCTTCAGATACTTAAAAGATTTCTAAGCCTGTACCCCATGCCGTAGGCGCATGCTGACCTCTGGAAAAAAGTCCCAGTGGTAAATGATTCTGTGGCACGTGTATCAAGACCTCAGGTGGAGCCACTGTGCTACCAGTACAAGGGGGAGCAGCGTTTAAGGACCCCGCAGACAAAAAGCTGGAGGGTAACCTCAAAGCATTATTTTAAGGGGTGGGATATACCCTACGCCCTCTGATGGTTTCAGCCTGGGTCTCTAAGGCCATGATCGTGTGGGCCAGAAATTTGTGCACTATTTTACACGCTGGCCCTTGTGTGTTATTGCTTGCAGAGAAGCTTTAAAACGGCTGCAGAGCATGTATTGGAGTCTGAGAGGAAGCTCTCAAAATGGCTGCCAGAGTTTCCACAGGGTCTGTAAATGACAAGAGAGGGCTCTGGCTTAAGGCTTGGGAGGCAGATAATGTGTCTAAGAAAGCCTTAGAGAAAATAGCTTTTAAAGGAAAGCTGTTATTTGCTTCTGAACTGGAAGAGATTATTAAGCAGGCCACAGGTGGCAAAAGTACTTTCCTGCCAGTCCCTGCAGCCAAGCAGACATCAAGGTTTTCTGCTTTTAGGCCAGCCTTGCGGCCCTCCCTTAGAGGAGGTGCGTCTTTCCGAGGGCAGCCCTTCAGGGGAAAGGTCCTAAAGTCTAAATTTGGTTCCTTTCATAAGAAACCAAACACAAAGGAGAGGACAAACCATCTGCATGACTGCCAAGGGTTTTGCCCGGCGGTGGTCAAGATGGGGGGACATCTGACACTGTTCAAAGACGCATGGGCATTGTTAGACCGGGATTCTTGGGTGTTAGAAATTATAACCCAGGGTTACAGAATTCCCTTCAAGGGTCTTCTTCCAAGAAGATTCATTTCCACGCCAATACCAAAAGGGGCTCTGCTCCGTACAGCTCCCTTGGGAGCGGCTCATTCTCTTTTAGAGAAGGGTGTGGTGATCCCGGTCCCCAGAGCGGAATGGAAAAAAGGCTTTTATCCCACTCTGTGTCGGGTGTCCAAACCAGAAGGGTCTTTCAGACCGATTCTCAATTTAAAGTCGTTAATTATCCATTTGTGGGTAGACCATTTCAAAATGGAGTCTCTACGGTCAGTGCTGTGAAGCCTGGACCAGGGAGATTTTTGGCGTTCATGGATGTCCAGGACGCATACCTTCATGTTCCTGTTCACCCAGGACATAAGGCTCTATTGAAATAGGAGACCATGCACTTGCAATTCCAGGTGTTGCACTTCGGCCTGGCCACAGCGCCAAGGGTATTCACCAAGATAATGTCTGTATTGGCGGCTGTGCTTCGACTGAGGGGAAACACTGTGTTCCCATATTTGGACGACCTGCTGTTCAGAGCGGAGTCAGCAGACATGTTGAAGAGTCACTTGGCAAAAGCCATTGGGTTTTGGGCAGGCTCACGGCTGGTTTTTAAACTTACAAAAGTCTCAGTTGGTGCCGTCACAGAGACTCCAATTCTTGGGGATTGGTCTGGATACCCAGTTGCATTGGGTGTTTCTACCAGAGGCATAGGCCAGGGATCTGGCTGCCTTGGTACAAGAGATCCTAGGGTCTCAGAGCACAGCAGTATGGAGGTGTCTCAAGCTGCTGGGGAAGATGATGGCGTCTTTCGAGACGTTACAGTTCGCCAGGTTCCACTCTAGAGTGTCCCAGTGGACAGGGAACACTCAGACCATGAAGTCAGAACGAATGGTGTTGTTTTCAGAAACTCGATCCTTCCTAAAATGGTGGATGGAGGTGGATTCCCTTTGGGGGAGTCGGTCCCTGCAGTCCTGGAGCTGGTTGGTAGTCACTACAGACGCCAGTCTCAGAGGCTGAGGGGCAGTAGTCGTGGACCTGCGTCTGCAGGGCTTGTGGACTTTGGAGCAGAAAGACGGATACTTTACAGTCTGCCTTACTGATCAACATCTTGGAACTGAGGGCTGTGTGGAAGAGATTTTCTCTGGCGGGAGAAAAGATTACAAGAGCTCCCTTTTAGGCATTCAGACCGACAACGTCACAGCTGTGGCGTATCTGAATCACCAGGGAGGCACACACAGCAATCTGGCCATGTGGGAGGTGTCCCGAATCTTCTTGTGGGCGGAACAGAATGTTCTAGCATTATCAGCAATCTTCATACCAGGAGTGGAGAATATAGAGGCCGACTTCCTGAGCAGGGAGAAACTGATGGAAGGAAAATGGAGGCTGAATCCACAAGTATTCCACTAGATTACAATAAGGGGGAAACCCCGGATAGGGACCTGAAGGCATACAGGTTCATCCATCAGGTACCCAGGTTGTATGACAGGACGTGGGATCCACTGGCAGAAGCAGTGGATGCCATGACTATCCCCTGGGAGGGGAATCTTCTTTATGATTTTCCGCCAGTTCCAATGCTGGCAAGAGAGTTGAAAACAATACAGGCCCAGACAATTCCAGTAATTTTAGTGGCCCCAGATTGGCCAGGGAGATCCTGGTACTCGAGGCTTCAGAGATTCTCTGTGGACTCGTGGCGTCTACCTCTGAGGTCAGACCTTCTAAAACAAGGACCGTTCAACCAGCTGAATTCAGCTCGATTAATTTTGACGGTCTGGCTTGTTGAAAACGCCATTTTGAGGAATATAGGATTCTCAGAGGCGGTGGTTAACGCAATGAGGAAAGCCAGAAAGTCAGTGTCTTCGGTAAATTATTTTGGGGCCTGGAAGACCTATATGTGGTGGTGTGTTAGACAGAGGTCACGCACATCGAGATTTAAAATGGCTAAATTGTTTGGAGTTTTTTACAGGAGGGCCTTTCCTCTGGGTTAGGCCTTCAGTCACTCAGAGTACATATCTCGACCGTGTCAATTTTTCTTTCCAAAGAAGGATTGCGTTAGAACCAGAAGTACAGACCTTCCTGCAGGGGGTTTATCTATTGAAACCTCCCTACAACCAACCAGTAGCGCCAGGGGAATTATCTCTGGCTCTGGAGTACCTTAAAGAGGCGCCTTTTGAGCCGTTAAGGTCGGTTGACCTTAGTTTCCTTTCAGGGAAGCTGGTATTTTTGTTGGCGGTGGCGTCAGAAAAAAAAAAAAAAAAAATATATCGGAGTTGATTGCTTTGTTCTACAAGTCTTCCTCCCTTATATGTCAATATGATAGGGCTGCCTTTCGGACAGTACCCCTAGATTTGTACCAAAAGTAGTCTCTGCTTTTCTTCTAAATCAGGAGATTGTTCTGCCTGTGTTTCAACCCCCAGAGGGTTGTTAGGAAAAGGGACAAATTGAGGAATTTGGATGTTGTGCGCGTCTGGCGCGTTTATGTGGACAGAGTTAAGAGTGTCAGAAAGACTGATACGTTATTGGTTTTGTATGACATACACAAATTTAGTTGGCCTGCTTCTAAGCAGACCATTGCTAGGTGGTTGCGCTCTGTTATTGCGTTTGCATATACTAAAGTTGGTAGGCCTTTACCGGCCAGGATTAATGCGCATACCACCAGGTCGGTTGCCACCTCTTGGGCGGTTCGACATGGGGCAACAGCTGAGCAGGTTTGCAGCGCTGCCACTTGGTCATCTGTTCATAATTTTGCCAAATTCGATAGGTTCCATGAGTTCACGTCGGTGGACGCATCATGCGGGCGAGCAGTGATGAATACTGCAGACCTGAGCGTACCCACCCAAAAGGACCGGCTCTGGAACGTCCCAATGTGAAGCTGTGTCACCAGGACCATTGAAAGAGAAAAAGGGATTTTTGTAAGAACTTACCGTTCGAATCCCTTTCTCTGATATGGTCCTGGTGACACAGCGATCCCTCCCTTACGCTCAGTAAGTATGCCAGTGTTCATGATGTTTTCATGTTATAATTGGTTGAAAAGTTAAATTTAAAATTGTGCATATAATATGTGCAGGCGTTGTACTGAGTTAATGTATTCCAGTGGCTTTGAAAGATTGAACTGAGGAATCTGGGATGCAGTAGGGGAGGAGCCTACCCTCCAAAAGCTTTAGGATAGGTGCCTGGCTCCTGCGGACCCTCCTACATCCCAATGTGAAGCTGTGTCACCAGGACCATATCAGAGAAAGGGATTCGAACGGTAAGTTCTTACAAAAATCCCTTTTTTTCACGTGAAAACTGAAATACAGTTATGTGAGGAGAGCCAGCAGAACAGAGTGTTTAAGGACCCATTGTAAATAATGATCAAACCGTGTGCAAATTTAGGCGCGAGCGCTTCTGAAGCTGTGACGCCGCCCGCGTGACACCACCCTGAGCAACGCTGTCCCGCGTCAACCGGATTAATGTGTTCAGTTGATGTGACACCATGTGGGGAGGACACTAGAGCATGATATAGTACAATACACACCATACAACATGTAAGTCCGGTCGGCTGAACACACCAGTCAGCGGTACGATATATCTCAGGACACAGGTGCTTGGGGAATAATCGCTCGGTATAAATATAATTTCCCCGCTCTAGTTTCTGGTTTCACAGAACGGACAATGTCTCTGCTAAATGCTGGGTGAATGTTATTAGAGTGCGGGGGAATTGATCGGTAATTGGGGGGCAGAGCTATTTCGCAGGTTTAATAAAGGCGTCCCTGTTCCATATTTATGGCGCTGTGAATGACATCAGATAAACAAGGGCCGGGAGCAGGGAGGAGGTGAAACGCTTTGCTACAACTTATGAAGCTGTGAAAGAATCTGACGCTTCTGGTTAGCTGCAGGTCGTTAAGGAGCCGTTGAGTGCGTGACGGCTGGCAGGCGCTACGTCCCAAGTGCTGTGTTGCTGGGGCCCTGGAAGTATTGACAAGATGCCAGGAAGCGAGTATTGATGCAGACAGCCAGCCGCAGCAGCAGCAGACACCTCTCAGACACAGTGTTTAAATGTCAGATTAATGAATTTTCATGAAACAGTGAGACAAAAAAAACATGATCAAAAAGATTGTTTCCACAGCAGCCGACAGCGGCGAGGGTAGCGTCCACACACCACGGAGTGCCGGCTGCTGGGTAACACGCCGGACACACATTATCCATGGGTGATAAATGGGAATAATAAGGACAGGGCCGGGGGGCCTCAGATCAGTCTCCCCGTCAATATGACATCTGTTCAGGCAGCGACACCTACCATTGTGTATCACCAGGGACTGCACAGCGGGCACAGATCCTATGTATAATCCCCAAATCACAGGGGCTGTGATATCTAACAGTACAGGTGGGATTGGGAGATGGGGACACCGGTGCACCCCGATACTAGCAGCGTCCCTCACACAGAGATTGGAGAAGTGTCTCCTCGATAATCATATATAAGTCTCCATCCAGCTGTGGAACGTTGGTATTATACCAGGTAATCATGCCAGTCCTAAATCACATCTAGGGACTAATTCTGGTTCGTTCAGTAACCAGGAAAACACCGTCCGGCCGGTGTCCACCGAAGAGGTCTGGTTTTCCCAGGTTTTTACAAGGACGATCCAGTTTTTCAGACACTGTCCCGACTCCCCCCAAAAGGTCCCTTTTTCTACCGAAGCCACACTCCGTTTTGGCATGGCCGAGCCTCTGGTCTGGTCTCTAGTCCCAAGTACAGATTACAAGATGTTGGGGGTAAGAAGGACGCTTTCTGGCATTTGTGTGGTACCAGATATACCAGACAGTATTTGCCCTGCATACAGGTAACTGCAGCCTATGTATGACATCATGGTTTGTCCATGTACAGAATAACTCCTGTCTGCCAGGAGAGAACCATTGGCATCTATACAGTATAATGGGTCCTGGGGGCCCACACCACAAATCACCCCTCCAAACCACTAATATAGGGTTTATGTGCAAAAAAAAGTGAAAAACTCATATGTCAACTTTTTGCTCGTGTCAATCTTTTTCCAGTGTCGACCTTATGTACCACACCCATCTGTCAGTCTCTGGGCAGTGTTAAGGGGTATACACACTGGGGGATTTCAGCCTCATTTCTAAGCGAGCAATGACCGTGTGTATGCCCTGCAGTGATGGCGATGTGCGGTGCCGCTATCGCCTGCAGGGAAAGACCGGCTTTCCTGCTAGATCGCGGGGTGTTGCCTACAAATAATAGGCAAAGCCCTGCTCAGCATGATCGCTCAGCACACAGCGCCGCGGGTGCATCGTTAGTGCCGCGAGATGTGACGACCAATCGCGCTTAAGCCCGTCACTCAGCACGGAGTCAATTTGATTTTGCAGTGTAAATGATTGCCGCTTTAAAAAAACTTTCTTACCAAATCTCTCACTTTCTGAATCTCTCATTAAATGTCACCCATGGTGTCTGCCGTCTGACCCATTGCAAATATCGAGTAAATATTGGATGACAGCAGCCGCACTACAGTAACAGTATCGACGAAGATACACTCAGCCAATCAGAAGCGCCTCCCAACCATCACCACTGCACTTGCATGTTACACCCCCCCTTGGATAGGCCACTTTTCTGTACTATGCATGAGACACATCTGTGCCCACACCATCTGCCCACAGGCAACCCCAGCGAGACCTCTCTCGTCGCTCTAGTCTCTCTGACGCCCTCCGGAGCCCCATTCTTATCAATAATAACCTAATATGTAGGAAGCCGGTAATATACAATATCTAAGTCCCATTTTCATCATTTTTCCATATTAAACAACAGTGAGAGAGGAATTAAAGGGTACAGATAATAATAAAGGCCTGCGGTGACAGATACCTACAGAGAGGTACATGTTCCAGAGATGAGACAGCCTCTAATCGCATTTATAGGCACCTGCTGACTTTGCTGCTAGCAACACGTATATAATAAATCACTGGCTACAGGGAGAACATTGCCCGACGGCTGGAAGGGACTCGTCGCCAGCCATTGGCCAGGGGCTGGTTAAACGGCAATGAGGATGGCAGCATAAATAACAATGAGCAAGTGGGCAAATAATTACAGGCAGCTTGGGGGATGAGACTGTCCTCGGCGAGACTGACAGCGCCTTTATCAACAGACCCAAAAATAGACCGTCAGTGGTTCAGGAAATTACACGGTGACAAGCAATCTCCCCTCCAGTGTCTGTGCAGCAGGTGAGCCCGGGGGGAGGGTCTGTGATGGGCACAGCACAGGTGCGCGGTGGGTGTGATGGGTTACTGGTAGCCCTACCAGAGTCTATACATATATGAACACCGGGAGGGTTGTGTCTGTACATTTATAGGAGAAATATACTTCTAGGGGCAGTTTATAGAGACGCCAAATAATTCGGAATTGAATTTTTTCTGTTCATTTTGGCACCTAGAAAAAACTTCTAGATGGTTCTGGGTGGCGTTATCGCTATTGTATAGCTTAGTGGCCTAGAAAGAACCTGCGGTGCGTATGACCGCGCTGGGACATCAGGGGGAGGCGCAATAGCGGAAATAGGAGATGCTTGACACTCCGCGCTTGTTAGTACCGCAATATATCTATATATAAAAACCTAAACACTCCTCACCTCCTATGAGGTGAATTACCATCACTGACCACTAGAGGCCACTGGACGGACCAAATTATTCCTTTGTGTGCTAAAGTAACAGGAAGTGGAAGCAATTTTTGCAGGGACGCTGATCTGTTTCAAACGTGCTGGATATGGAGAGAGGGAGCTGTGAAGACAGAGATTGGAGGTGGGAGCAGATAGGGACTGGGGGTGGGGTGGAGAGTTTGTGGTCTAAAAACTGTCACAGCTCAAAGTGAAAGTACATTGCAGAAGCCGTCATTTTGACAGGCTTTTAACTCAATTTATTTGACGGGGTTTTAACTAATATATATATATATACACACACACACACATACATATACAGAACATACATCATACTTGCCTGCCATCCCGTAATGGCCGGGAGGCTCAATAAAATTGGATGGCCCCCCTGAAAGGTGGGAAATTCTCCCACATCCCATCCCCTTGCACCCGCATTCCCCTCGGACCTCCCCTTGGCGTCTCACTTATCAGCGCACGCGGGCAGACCATTTTGCACTGAATCGCGTCATCGTAGCCCTGACAGGTAAGTAACAGTAAAGGTGTGTACACAATCAACGGTTCGTGGTACCGCCGTTATCGTTAATGAACGAATGATACACCATGGACGATATTGTTAATGATATTGAGCTGCATGTACAGATGACAGTTGGGGGTCATCATTGTCCCGCGGGAACACGCATCGCTCTTTGTTTGCAGAGTACACACTGGGAGTGATATTTACACAATACCGCTCAGAAAGGTCAATATAAGCGATATTGTGTAACATATTGGATAGTGTGTACGCACCTTAAGTGTATTACGCTACTGCGACACCAGCAGGCACAGCCGCGCACGTCTCCCCCTTACGTAGGGCGAAGCCATTATTTTGCAGAGACATCGGCTTGGCGGTGCCATAGTTACAGTAAGTACGCTATAGTAATATAAGAAGTACGACCGGAAGATGTGCAGTTGCCATAGTTACAGTAAGTACGCTATAGTAATATAAGAAGTACGACCGGAAGATGGTCAGTTATCTACTCTGTTCACACACTTACATAATCTTTCAACGTGCGCAGAGAAATGATGGAGAAGGCAGGATGGCGCTCGAATGGTCTTCTCTGCGCCGACCTACCGCTGATACACCATGCTGCAACGCCAGGGCGGAATTACACTTATTGTTCCTTACAGAATGTACGCGCTCACGAGCAGGGCCCTCCCTCCTCGTGCTTTATCTCTCTGTGTCACCCTCATCAATGCTTCAGTGTCCTGTCCCCTGATGCTACTGTTATACTGTGTATATATATATATATATATATATATATATGTGCCGGGGCTGCTGCAGGAATGGCTGTGCCGTGCGAGGTTATACATGGCGTTTGAGCAGGCTGTAGATATGCTGGAGAGGGCGTTTCGCTCGCGGTCCTGTCTGATCGTGCTCGCCGCGTCTTCACAGGCTGGGGAGAGCAATACACGGACAATCTCCAGTCAGGAAGCCGCAGACAGATGCCTGGCTCCCAGCTGAGAACAAAATGCTAAAGCAGAAGCTAGAATTAATGTGATTACATGGTAGGCAGATCCACGTGGGGCTCCACAAATGGACCAGTGATAAAGGCGAGAGGTGGAAGCTGTGATTAATGTGACAAGTTTGGGGAGGATCTGAAGGATGCAGCACATCCGCGTTATAAAGTTAGCGGATGCCGATCTCGTACTAATAACTGGACCAGAGTGGTGATAAGAATGACAGGTCGTCAGATGTGGCAGACGGTCACAATGGGGGTGACAGGACTCAGAATAGGAGACGCTATAGAATCGCACATTTCAGCAAGAGGGGCGATTCTGGGATATGGGCAGTGATTCAAAGGATTGTACCACCGCAAAACACAGGATAAGGCAGCTTCCATATATTCTACAAGGTGACCTCGGAGGGAGATAAAGGAATTATGGTAAAGAGATGGTAAACTATGGCACTGTCACTGACCAGTGAGCTCAGCCAGCAGAATCACTAATACTGCCACAGAAACCAGCTGACGCACAGAATGTACAATACTTTCATCCCCTAGTCAGAAATGTAAAGAATATGTGCTTAGCGTGCTTCTATAGAACAGGGATGGTGTTATGGTGGATGAATGTGCACAGGAACACAAAGACACACGTGCACAAAAGGCTGCTTACCTGCATACATTCAACTAAATACATCAAGCTCAAAAACAGCAGTAAAATACGTTATCATCATTATTATCATGTATACATAATGCGCCGCAAAACTCCACAGCGTGATGTAGTGCGGAAATACAACAAAAATAACACGTAACACAACATATGGTACATAACACAAGTTACACACATAACACAGGTAACACAACTTAAGGTATATAACACAAGTTACATTCATAACACGGGTAACACATACCGCCCAACTTTCGAATAATCCACTGTGCATGCCTAACATTTGGGAGTGTGGCCTGGTGGCAAGGGTGCGTGGCCTACAAACTGAGGCTACGGTCTGTTTTGCTGCTGTGCACTCAGCTCTTCTGGCTGTGGGAATAGAGTCTATTCCCGGGTGTGGTATAGGGTTCTGACAGTCTGAATCCCGACAGTCATTATCCCGACGTCGGAATCCCGACTGGCCGGACTCAGACAGCATGGTCACGCTCGCCACACTGCCAGCACGGAACCCGTCTGTCGGTGTAAATAACTGTTGGGATCCCGACTGTCGGGACCCCGTCCGGCACCCCTATTCACAGGTGATGGGGGACTTCCAACTCAGCCCCCTGCGGGACACTGCCGGCACCAAACGTCCACAAAAAATGGGATGTCCCCGCAAAAATCGTGACAGTTGTGAGGTATGCAACATAAGGTATATAATAAGTTACATAAATAACTCAGGTAACACAACATAAGGTATAGAACACAGGTTACACAACACGGGTAACACAACGTAAGGTAAATAACACAAGTTACTCAACACGGGTAACAACATAAGGTATATGACACAAGTTACACAACACGGGTAACAACATAAGGTATATAACACAAGTTACACAACACGGGTAACACAACATTAGGTAAATAACACAAGTTACTTAACATGGGTAACGCAACATAAGGTATATAACACAAGTTACATAAATAACTCGGGTGACACAACATAAGGTATATAACACAAGTTACACAACACGGGTAACACAAAATAAGGTATACTGTATAACACAAGTTACATAAATAACACAGTTAACAAGTTACATCACAAAGTACAGACAAAGAGAATTACACAATGGAAACATAACAGCATGATACAAGAATAAAAAAAGAAAAGAGTTATAACGTGAAACACAAAGCTTAACTTTTTTTTATCTACCAAAAACCACGTGGTGTCATCACGTCAGTTTGAATGTCTAATAATCATAATGATGACAATACAAATCTTAGCGTAAGTATTAGGCATAGAGTGGAAGCACTGCGACAGGAAATACTGCTTGAAGAAGAGGTCAGGTGACAGGAAACACTAGCTGTAGAAGAAGCTAGGTGCCAGAAGACATTACCTGAGGAAGAGTTCAGCTGCCAAGAAACTGAGGAAGTGGCAACGTGCCAGGAAACACTGCCTGAGGAAGCTGCCAGGTCCCAGGAAACACTGCCTGAGGAAGTGGCCAGGTACCAGGAGACACTACCTGAGGAAGTGGCCAGGTACCAGGAGACACTGCCTGAGGAAGCGGCCAGGTGCCGGGAAACACTCCCTGAGGAAAAGACCAGGAGACACTATCTGAGGAAGCGGCCATGTGCCAGAAGACACTTGATGAGGAAGCGGCCAGTTCCCAGGAAATGCTGCCCAAGGAAGTGGCCAGGTGCCAGGAAACACTGCCTGAGGAAGCAACCAGGTGCCAGGAGAGACTGAATAAGGAAGAGGCTAGGTGACGGTATATGCTGAATGAGGAAGAAGAGATGTACTGGGATGGAAATGTTCACCACCATGATCTCCATTTGCTAGGCGCCTGCTGAATGTTACCAGTGGTGCACTGGACTCTTTCCCTGCAATCTCTAGAGCTACCTCTGTGACAACTGTGTCACTACTCCATCCTGTAACTACAGCTAGATGCCACCTAAGAGGACAGTCACACTCCTTCCTGTAACTACTGCTATATGCCACCTAAGAGGACAGTCACACTCCTTCCTGTAACTACTGCTAGATGCCACCTAAGAGGACAGTCACACTCTTTCCTGTAACTACTGCTTTATGCCACCTAAGAGGACAGTCGCACTCCTTCCTGTAACTACTGCTATATGCCACCTAAGAGGACAGTCACACTCCTTCCTGTAACTACTGGTTGATGCCACCTAAGAGGGCAGTCACACTCCTTCCTGTAACTACTGCTATATGCCACCTAGAAGGACAGTCGCAGTCCTTCCTGTAACTACTGCTAGATGTCACCTAGAAGGACAGTCGCAGTCCTTCCTGTAACTACTGCTAGATGTCACCTAGAAGTAGAGTCGCACTCCTTCCTGGAACTACTGCTAGATGTCACCTAGAAGGACAGTCGCAGTCCTTCCTGTAACTACTGCTAGATGTCACCTAAAAGGACAGTCGCAGTCCTTCCTATAACTACTGCTAAATGTCACCTAAAAGGACAGTCGCAGTCCTTCCTGTAACTACTGCTAAATGTCACCTAGAAGGACAGTCGCACTCCTTACTGTAACTACTGCTAGATGCCACCTAGAAGTACAGTCGCACTCCTTCCTGTAACTACTGCTAGATGCCACCTAGAAGGACAGTCGCAGTCCTTCCTGTAACTACTGCTAGATGTCACCTAGAAGGACAGTCGCACTCCTTCCTGTAACTACTGCTAAATGCCACCTAGGAGGACAGTCACAGTCCTTCCTGTAACTACTGCTAGATGCCACCTAGGAGGACAGTCACAGTCCTTCCTGTAACTACTGCTAGATGCCACCTAGAAGGACAGTCGCACTCCTTCCTGTAACTACTGCTAGATGCCACCTAGAAGGACAGTCACACTTCTTCCTGTAACTACTGCTAGATGCCACCTAGAAGGACAGTCGCAGTCCTTCCTGTAACTACTGCTAGATGCCACCTAGAAGGACAGTCACACTCCTTCCTGTAACTACTGCTAGATGCCACCTAGGAGGACAGTCACACTCCTTCCAGGAGGGACTATTAGTATACAGTGTCCCTGGTAAATCACTGCTCCGTATCTTAAAGGTTACATCTGTATCCATTCATCTACACTGCATGGTCACACTCTGGTGCAGGGGCATTCTATACCTAGTGCATGTGCACACTCTGGTGCAGGGGCATTCTATAGCTAGTGCATGGGCACACTGGTGCAGGGACATTCTATATCTAGTGCGTGGGCACACTCTGGTGCAGGGACATTCTATATCTAGCGCATGGGCACACTCTGGTGCAGGGACATTCTATATCTAGCGCATGGGTACACTCTGATGCAGGGACATTCTATATCTAGCGCATGGGCACACACTGGTGCAGGGGCATTCTATACCTAGCACATGGGCACACACTGGTGCATGGGTATTCTATATCTAGTGCGTGGTCACACACTGGTGCATGAGCATTCTATACCTAGCGCATGGTCACACACTGGTGCATGGGCATTCTATATCTAGTGCGTGTTCACACTCTGATGCAGGGACATTCTATATCTAGTGCGTGGTCACACTCTGGTGCAGGGACATTCTATATCTAGTGCATGGGCATACTCTGGTGCAGGGGCATTCTTTACTTAGAGTATGGGCACACTCTGGCATATATTAATTCTCTACCTGGACTGGTGCACACTTTCTCTGGCATATGTGCATTCTCACACTGGCACAGATGAATTATTTTTGTTTGGTACATGGGCATATTCTCCCTGACATTGGGGCATATGTACATACTCCAGTTGGCACAGGGAGATGCTTTCTGTTGTATGGGATAACTATTTCTGAAACAAGGACATACTCACTGGCACATGACACACTAATGTGGCATATGTGTATACTCATGGCACAAGGGCACACACCCTTGGACATAGGCATACTCTTCCTGGCACATGGACACACTCTCCCTGGCACATGGTCATTCTCTCTATAGCACATGGGCACTCACTGGCACATGGGCATACCTTTCCTGACACAAAAGCACACTCTCCCTGGCACAGGGACACACTCTCCCTGGCACATGGTCATTCTCTCTATAGCACATGGGCACTCTCTGGCACATGGGCATACTCTCCCTAGCAAACTGGAATTCTCTCCCTGGCACATGGACATAGTTTCCCTGTTTATGGGCACTCCCTCCATGGCACATGGATGCACTCTCTTTGGCACAGGGGCATTCTCTCCCTGGTACATAGGCATACACCCTGGCATATTGGCACACTCTCCCTGGTACAGGGCCATATGTAATCTTTGTGTAATAACAAGAAACAAAAGATGAATGGCTGAATAACATTGGCAGATGCAGACGTAGTCTCCGAAACTGTCCGTACACCGGTGTAGATGCCCCAGCAGGACTGAGCTGATCTCCCTGAACCCATTTCATGCCCCATTGCGTGCCTTGTACTAATGCACTACATGCAGCAATAATCTATACTACGGGTATCACCTCATTAATAATCAGTTAGGGAGCTGGTGGCACAGGAAGGCACGGGCCCCACCCCAGGTGACAGACACCCTGCCTTAGGGCCCGAGGAATAGTCCTGATCTCTGCGTAGAAGGAACCTTGGCGATTCTCCACGCTCATTTCCCTGCTCTCAGCTGACAAGCCGCGCTCATTAAATACACAGAGAGCACTGCGCCGAGCAGGAAAGCGTTAACCTCCCGTCATCTGTGTCTCAGAAGTCACTGCCATCTGCTACGCTTGTACGAGATAGCAACAATATTACAGAGCTCACAGGCTTCAGCAAAACATTGATGATGGATTTCACAGGAGACATTTGCTCTTTTAGCTCAGACTGTGAAAGGTTACAATGTAGCAGAGACTCGCAGGAAGAACATACATGATCAGTAATAACATCTCACTCTGCCACAAGGAACGTGATCCCACACCGGGGGGATGCCTATTCCCAAAGCTGCTCATCCATACAGTGCAAACACTGTTCCAGGAGTGAGACGTGTCATCTGGATGACATCACGGTTAGAGCTTGGTGTGATGTCACACTCTGTACTGATATATATCTTGTGATGACGTCATCTCACAAAGCTGTGAGGTCATCGTTAGGATTAAGCCAAGAAGGCAAAAAAAGTTCTTGGTGCCCACATTACTCAGATAATAAATCTTCTTTGGTAACAATAAGGGTCATTTATACTTCCACAGGGATCTCATGCTGATCAGTGGCAGAAAACTTAGGCCTCAAAAACACAGGAACTGAATACACCATTCGCTAAGAAAGCCCCTTCGCCAGCTGAGGGGCCGGTGCAGCAATAGAATGAGATACGCAGCAATAATAAGATGCGGGTATCGTGAGGAATTACACCGAGCGCACTGATCTGGCTGATTTATTGCCTTATGCTAATGCGAGTATGAGTTCAGCTAATGCGGGGGTGGGGTGTCTTGTGTGTAAGAGCAGAAATCCGCACCGCTGCCAGTACCGCCATCATGTGTCAGAATTTACACCGCCCCGCTAGGTGCATGAGATCTGTCAGAGATCCGCCTCCCTTCCTTCTACGCACGAATCACACAGAGCCTCTGATACACGCCTGTGACACTCCCACAACAAGTCAGGGCGGATACGTGTGATTGCGGTGTCACCGCCCAGTTCACATCCAGAAACATCTTGGGGGAAATTTACTAAAGGAAATTTGAAAAAAAATAGGTGTATTTGTATCCAGAAATACACTTATTTTTGACACTTACTATCCCGAAAATACGGCAATTCGTAGTCGTATTGATGTGCTAACAATACAAATACGATTTGCCGTATTTTCGGGATAGTAAATGTCAAAAATAAGTGTATTTCTGGATACAAATACACCCATTTTTTACAAATTTCCTTTAGTAAATTTCCCCCCTTATGTCATGGAAAGGGTATCCCGTCCATAGGTCAACAGTGACTATTGCGGCAGAGGTGGACATGGTAATGATCGACATGTGAAAAAAAAAATCGACATGGGTTTTATATGAACATTTTCATATTTTCCCATCCACATGAATTAGAATCGGGAATAATATATCACTGTACCTATCAGGAAAGACAGATGGCCAGAGCCGCCATAATTCAAGAATCCCTATCACAGCATATTAAGGCAAATGTTGGCGGAAAGATGCCCACCTAGCTGGGATCTTCGCATACGGGATCTCTGTAATTCCGGGATCTGAATGAGTATCCAGCTGCCAGGATCATTTAGAAGAGACGGATGCCATTGGGATCTGCTGCCCCATTCTCTGATCTTGTGAAGTACTGTTTCTATACAAAACAATGGGGGCCGCTGCTGCGGTGGCTGCAAGTCCTCTCCTCCCCCACCCAAATAAACAGATCAACTGTATAAAAGGGAACTTTTAATGGTAATAATACAATATAAAATACAGTCTCAAGGAGAGTACATACAAAATAAACACATACACAAATATTCATATATAGTACAGAAACATACAAAGCGACCGATTCAGATGTGTGCGTACAGATTCCTGTATATAGCTAGAAGGTGCCGGGGATTACTGTACAGCTAGATGGTGGCGGGGATTACTGTACAGCTAGATGGTGGCGGGGATTACTGTACAGCTAGATGGTGGTGGGGATTTCTGTATAGCTAGAAGGTGCCGGGGATTACTGTACAGCTTGAAGGTGCCTGGGATTACTGTACAGCTAGATGGTGGCGGGGATTACTGTACAGCTAGATGGTGGCACGGATTACTGTACAGCTAGATGGTGGCGGGGATTACTGTACAGCTAGAAGGTGCCGGGGATTACTGTACAGCTAGAAGGTGCCGGGGATTACTGTACAGCTAGAAGGTGTCGGGGATAACTGTACAGCTAGAAGGTGCCGGTATTCCTGTACAGCTAGAAGGCGCCGGGGATTCCTGTACAGCTAGAAGGTGACGGGGATTCCTGTACAGCTAAAAGGTGCCGGGGATTACTGTACAGCAAGAAGGTGCCGGGATTACTGTATAGCTAGAAGGTGCAGGGGATTCCTGTACAGCTAGAAGGTTCCAGGGATTCCTGTACAGCTAAAAGGTGCCGGGATTACTGTACAGCAAGAAGGTGCCTGGGATTCCTGTACAGCTAAAAGCTGCCGGGGATTACTGTACAGCAAGAAGGTGCCGGGGATTACTGTACAGCTAGAAGGTGCCGGGGATTACTGTACAGCTAGAAGGTGCCGGGGATTACTGTACAGCTAGAAGGTGCCGGGGATTACTGTACAGCTAGAAGGTGCCTGGGATTACTGTACAGCTAGAAGGTGCCTGGGATTACTGTACAGCTAGAAGGTGCCGGGGATTCCTGTACATCTAGAAGGTGCTGGGGATTCCTGTACAGCTAGAGGGTGCCCGGAATTACTGTACAGCTAGAGGGTACCGGGGATTACTGTACAGCTAGAAGGTGCCGGGGATTCCTGTACATCTAGAAGGTGCTGGGGATTCCTGTACAGCTAGAAGGTGCAGGGGATTCCTGTACAGCTAGAGGGTGCCCGGAATTACTGTACAGCTAGAGGGTACCGGGGATTACTGTACAGCTAGAAGGTGCCGGGGATTCCTGTACAGCTACAAGGTGCCGGGGATTCCTGTACAGCTAAAAGGTGCAGGGGATTCCTGTACAGCTAGAGGGTGCCGGGGATTCCTGTACAGCTAGAAGGTGCCGGGGATTACTGTACAGCTAGAAGGTGTCGGGTATTCCCGTACAGCTAGAAGGTGCCAGGGATTCCTGTACAGCTAGAAGGTGCCAGGGATTCCTGTACACCTAGAAGGTGCCGAGGATTCCTGTACAGCTAAAAAGGTTCCGGGTTTCCTGTACAGCTAGAAGGTGCTGTAGATAACTGTACAGCTAGAAGGTGCCGGGGATTCCTGTACATCTAGAAGGTGCTGGGGATTCCTGTACAGCTAGAAGGTGCAGGGGATTCCTGTACAGCTAGAGGGTGCCGGGGATTCCTGTACAGCTAGAAGGTTCCCGGAATTACTGTACAGCTAGAAGGTGCCGTGGATTACTGTACAGCTAGAAGGTGTCGGGGATTCCTGTACAGCTAGAAGAATACCCAGCACCTTCTGTACAGCTAGAAGGTGCTGGGTATTCCCGTACAGCTAGAAGGTGTCGGGGATTCCTGTACAGCTAGAAGGTGCCAGGGATTCCTGTACAGCTAGAAGGTGCAGGGATTCCTTTACAGCTAAAAAGGTTCCGGGGATTACTGTACAGCTAGAAGGTGCCGAGGATTCCTGTACAGCTAGAAGGTGACGGGGATTCCTGTACAGCTAGAAGGTGCCGGGGATTACTGTATAGCTAGAGGGTGCCGGGGGTTCCTGTACAGCTAGAAGGTGCCGGGGATTACTGTATAGCTAGAGGGTGCACATTGATTTGGGTAGTAATCCAACACCGGTATATCTGTGCCATGAACAATGTGAATATTAATTACCATAACTCAGGAATTCAGCATCAGTGTTAAATACAGCAATGATCATACTGGACTGTGCCAATACATTCATCCAGTCCCAAAATAAGACAGTTTTTAAAATCAGGAAAAGGTTGGCAGGAACTAATACAGTACAGAAATCCAAGTAGCAGATATTGTTGTAATTATCAGACACTATCATTATCCACAGTGGGGCTATTCAATGATGTCCAGATATTTCGGCTAGCTGAAATGGTAAAAGTGGAATCTTCATTGGGAGAAGGTAGTTTAAAATCGCTGCATTTTCGACGAAAGCACGTGGATTGGCAAGTAATATTCTTATCTAAGTGTTGTCTGGCCGTGATGATTTTTCTGGCAAAATCAGCACTTGGATTGAATAGGTTTAATGTAAATTCGATTGAATACCTGTATATAAGTCATACAACTACCGGTATATATGGACATAATGTATGTGCGTCTCCTGGTCATGCACTAAGTGAAGTGCAATAAATTAGATGAAACTCAGTATTGTATCATAATGTCACTAGTTAAATGCCCGTCAAAATGACATCTTCTGCAATGTACTTTCACTTTAAACTGTAACAGTGATTATTTTTACTTTGAGCTGTGACAGTTTTTAGCCCACAAACTCTACCCTGGAGATAAGACTATCAGCAGCACTTCTGGGGGCGGGGCCTGATGTAGACATCATCAAACCCAGCCCCAGTAATGCAAATCCGCAATTCATGTGTCTTCGAGGGGGCGGGACTTAAAGGGCACATTTTGAATATTTAGCACCCCCACCTCCGAAAAGCTGAAGTGATGTGGGAGACTTGCCCAAAACGTTAAACATAACATAATAAACAAATCCACAAACATAATTGAACCAGTACTGCACTTTCTAAGCTCACATTCTCCCACCTCATAGGAAGGCTCCTGTCTCCTCTTTCTGGCAGCTGCTCTCTGGTCCAGTGCACTGACTGAGGACTTAGATCCACACACACACACCACAAATTTACACTATTGTACTATATTAATACAATAATAGCTGCCTTGTCATAATCTGCTGACAAATTCTGTGCCAGGAGTTGTGTAATCCTTGGCACTGGTATCACAAGGTGGCACCGGCGGAGTACTACACGCGCTGGGCTGCTCCTCACCTCCTGCTCCACTTCCTTCCCTCAGCGTTAGACCCACTTTAAGCCAGAGAGACCGGCAAGCAGCAGGTGGCAGTAGTTAGACATTTGCCACCCAAAGAGATAAACGGTACCTATGCCAGCTCTACCATACAGTAGGTACAGCATACAGCTATACACAGAGGATAATGATTACACCCAAGGTTCTGTCAGCCAACCAAAGATAATATTTGCTTTTGCAGGTGAGCCGGGAATATACATATTAATATAAGCACAGGAGCACAGGATGTGGGGATATCAGGAACTAGCCATTATAGAGATGAAACGTCCTGTTCTGCGATGCACAGATACACACTGTGTAACATTCACAGGAGACTACATGATAAATGACTGCTGATTGCTTAGGATGAGGCACAGGGCACACAGAACAGCGCCCGTTTAACGCTTCCGTCCTACTTGGATCACTCAGTAGAACGATGGCGGTGGCAATGCCAGTTTTACAGGACAAATCCAATATAAAACAATGCAAGGAGATCTGAATAATAGTTCTATCGTGTATAGATAGACAGCAAGAGATGGACATGCTGTAGGTCAGCATAAGGGTCAACACAAACAAAATGGTCGACACATGGAAATGTTGACATGCGTTTTTCACAATTTTTTTTCATACTTCAACATTCACGTGAACTCTGACTGGGAACAATGCGAAGCTTGGCGAACGCGTGCGCTACACTATCTGGGGTTCACGTGCTCAGGTATCGACATGGACACCAAAAAAGCTGAAAAACTCATGTCCTCCTTTTCATGTGACAACTTTTTCCACATTGACCCTTTGACTACGGGGGGGAATCAATCTTGGCCGCTATTTACGACAGGGGAAATCGCTGCCGCCTATTCAATGCTATCGTTTCCGACAGCATCGAAGGCGGATTCCGACAAAACAGATCTGACTTTAAAACAAGTCGGATCTGTTTTGTTGAAAAGATCCGTGCATTGTCAAATTCATGGCTGTTTTTAGACAATCTGCGGCCGATTCTGCCGACACACCCACTTTTCGACACGTGGAACATTGAATTCTTCCTGTCGAGTGGGGCAAAACCAGTCCAGGATACTGACTGGCGGAATATTCTGCCAGTTGGAATCCAGGATTGAATACCGCCAAAAGTCAACGTTTTGCTGATGTGGAACTTTTGCTGTTGACATATCGACTGTCGACCCTGGGATCTGTGGTTATTTGCAGGTACCCCCGAAGGTGTTTTTGGGGTGATATGCTGCAAATATTAATTAACAGACCCCTTACTGTTCAGTTTCTCCCAAACCTGGCGTTATTGGTCCGGACACACATGTACAGTATGATTTAATACGCCAGAACTATACAGATGCGATACGTGTATTGGCCATTGAAA
Source organism: Crinia signifera (assembly GCF_055691185.1). Classification (NCBI taxonomy): domain Eukaryota; kingdom Metazoa; phylum Chordata; class Amphibia; order Anura; family Myobatrachidae; genus Crinia; species Crinia signifera. Next base: position 9,120,441 of record NC_139218.1, read on the forward strand.
TGAAACAGTGTGATGACTAATAACTATATCCCCCCCGATACTATAGCAGCGTAGGATGGCGGACGCGGTTACATGCATCCACATCATATGTGCCCGGCGGGTGGAGACCACTTCCAAGGAATAATCTTAAAGATTGAAATGGCCTCTCGAATGCGATATTTACAGCTCCCGCGGGCAGCGAAGCCCTCAGGGAAATGACAGCCTTGCAATAGCCACCAGCAGGGTCTCCTTATTCTCCGCAGAATACCCGGGCAGTGAAAATTGCTGTGTGTGCGCAGGTTCCCCTTATCAGCGCTTATTGTAGGCATGTTCCTGTACGATATGATTAGGCTGCTGATCGCGGTGTAACACATCTAAGTGCTGGGAGAATAACACCTCACACAGCAATAATGTAATTATACCGCGCCGCACTCTATATACACCCGGTAAGTGATACGTACAATGTACACACCAGCCTGGCGGATGGAGAACACAATACCAGCAACGTGTTAAGGAAATGACATTGTGACTCTGCCATTTATTGTACTATAAACACTTACATTACCGAGCTGTATTTAATGATTTCATTCTGCTGCTGGTATTAGCCTGCTGCTGGCTGGTGAGGCCACAGGTTAGTGCTGAGAGTCGGGGACAGGCCATAAGGCAGCATTACACAGCGCTGGCTGCTATCATTATTCATTTATTTTATTATTATTCATTATTTTATTACGTTAATCTTTCTTATTTATTTTATATATTTCAAAAATCCTTTATAATAATTTATTTAGAGGCATTTTCCAATGCATTCAGCAGTACATACGTATGTACGTACGTACATACAGTACTGTAGCTCAGATTTGGAAATGCAGTTGATCACTGCTCATCACAGTGTAATACTGTATGCAACACTGGCACTCGGTGCTCATCATAGAGCCCTGTAGGATTTCGTACTTGTGGTAGGTGCTCATCGCAGTGCACTGCAGGATTTCATCATGGCCAATATGCCTGAGCAATGGTCATCGAACATCAATGATTTTAATTCATTGATGGTTTATGGCTGATGTAGAATAGTTTTGCCATCGATAGGGGAGATCCAGATGGTTTCCCACCATCGATTTCAAGCATAAACAAATTGTTCTTTTCTCTTTTCCCCAGAAAATGGATGACCATCGATAAGTAAAAACATTGATGTCTTCCATTGCACAGTTTGCCACTATCGTTGACCAGTTGCCCTATTGCCATAGTAGGCAGGCAACGATGGCCATCCCTAATATGCACTCACCACAGTGCACTGCGGAATTTATTATGGCCAATAGGCGCTCACTACAGTGCACTGCAGGACTTTATTATGGCCAATAGGCGCTCACCACAGTGCACTGCAGGACTTTATTATGCCCAATAGGCGCTCACTACAGTGCACTGCAGGACTTTATTATGGCCAATAGGCACTCACCACAGTGCACTGCAGGAATTTATTATGGCCAATAGGCGCTCACCACAGTGCACTGCAGGAATTTATTATGGCCAATAGGCACTCACCATAGTGCACTGCAGGATTCCATCATGGCCAATAGTGTCTCATCACAGTGCACTGCACGATTTTATCACTGCCAATAGGCACTCACCACAGTGCACTGTAGGAATTTATTATGGCCAATAGTGTCTCATCACAGTGCACTGCACGATTTTATCACTGCCAATAGGCGCTCACCACAGTGCACTGTAGGACTTTATTATGGTCAATAGTGTCTCATCACAGTGCACTGTAGGACTTTATTATGGCCAATAGGCACTCACCACAATGCACTGCAGGATTTCATCATGGCCAATAGTGTCTCATCACAGTGTAGGGTAGGATTTCATCATGGCCAATAGTGTCTCATCACAGTGTACGGCAGGATTTCATCACTGCCAATAGTGTCTCATCACAGTGTACGGCAGGATTTAAGGTTCTATCTGCTGTTTGGGCTACAGCGATGCCATCTGGACAGTTGCATTATGGTTTAAACACTGCTTTTGTAGGGTGTGGACTGGGTGACCCTGGTTATGTAGGTGAAGGGCGATTTTGGGGCCTCTACCCCCCATTCAGACTTTCTAAATACCCCAGCAATTCCAGACACTACATTGGAGGATATGTGATATACCATGCAGTGCTCAAGGGAAGAGGAAGAAGAGGAATATAACAGTGAGTACAGTATATGATAGGTTTGTCTGGTTGTGTTGGCCCCTGGCATTAGGATGCCCATGCATATCACCCTAGAATAGTGATGGACATCGTATCGCGATCGTGTGCAATCATGAATGTTTTGGTCCAATGGCGTGGTTTATCCATTCGATGGTGGTGTTTCAATGGTTTCCGCTAACGAATTTTAAACATTTGAAGGTGGTGCGATGGTCTCGCCCTAAATACCATCCCCAGCCGGCAACAAACTAGGATTTGTTTGCACATGCGCAAATCATATGATTTTTTTTTTATCAAATAATTTTGATGCGATGTCCAGTTACCATTGCATCTAAAAAATTTAATGGCGGATGTCCAGCCATGATTTAAGGTGGGCTTTCCCTGTCCATCCCTACCCTACAATGTCCAGGAGCCTCACAACAGTTCCCACACAGATACCACTTCTTTATCACCTGAAGTGGGAGGGGCATAAGTGATATAATCTGATTTGCATAATCAGGCTCCGCCCTCGCGATGTGATAAGGTGATTTTAGCCACTGTGTCGCGTTTATGGTATCTATCCCCTACATTCTCGTGGATTCTACACACGGAGTGATTTCAGCCCATTTTCTAACCGATCTGACTAGATCGCTCCATAGCGATAGCGATTTGCAGCCCCGTGCGTCGCTCTCACCCGGTGATTAATATCCAGCATGCAGATAATATAATCAGGCTAGAATTAATCATGGAGAATGCCGTTACCATTGTACATATACATGACATAAGTTCTCTCAGCCGCTATGTAAGAAATATCAGTATGCGCACACCAGGAAAAGCCTACTGTGACTGTAACAGGTATTTATCACAGTATGATAACTGTGAGAACGCTGCATCTCCCCAGTATCTCGCTAGGAGCGTATGAAAGTCTTTCAGCAGCACATCCATTGCTGTACACCAGTGATTTTCTACCTTTTTCACACCGACAAGACTTTAAAAGTGCCAAGGCACACAATCAAGTCCCCACAGGAAAAAAACAAGCACAGTGGCCCCCACAGTATTTAAACAAGCACAGTGGCCCCCACAGTAGTGGAAACAAAGTGCACCCAAAGTAGTTCAAATTCAGTGACCCCCCACAGTAGTGCAAACAAAGTGCCCCCCGCCCACAGTAGTGCAAACGCAGTCCCCCACAAGAGTGCAAACACAGTGGCCCCCACAGTAGTTCAAACACGGTGGCCCCCACAGTAGTGCAAACAAAGTGCCCCCCCCCCCCGACAGAAGTGCAAACGCAGTCTCCCACAGTAGTGCAAACACAGTGGCCCCCACAGTAGTTCAAACACCACAGTGGCCCCCACAGTAGTGCAAACAAAGTGCCCCCCCCCACAGTAGCGCAAACGCAGTCCCCCACATTAGTGCAAACACAGTGACCCCCACAGTAGTGCAAACAAAGTGCCCCCCCCCCCCCCACAGTAGTGCAAACGCAGTCCCCCACAGTAGTGCAAACACAGTGGCCCCCACAGTAGTTCAAACACCACAGTGGCCCCCACAGTAGTGCAAACAAAGTGCCCCCCCCCACAGTAGTGCAAACACAGTGGCCCCCACAGTAGTTCAAACACAGTGGCCCCCACAGTAGTGCAAACGCAGTCTCCCACAGTAGTACAATCACTGTGTCCCCCACAGTAGTGAATCAAACACACTGCCTCCCACAGTAAACCAAATACAATGTACTAAATAACTAAAGATAGTTCTCCTCTACAGAACAAAGCACACTGGCTCCTACCAGCGATGGCGTAACTGTAAGAAGGGAGCAGTACCATGCATGTGGGTATGGGGGCTAGCGGACAGGTGCATGCATGCTGGGGGGGGCCCACAAACGCGACGTGCTATGATGTCGTGTCTGAGCCGCTGTTCCCAAGCCGCATCTGAGCCGCCAGGCCAAAAGTATATTACTTTACGGCAGCAGATGAAACCTCTTATGGTCATCGTCCTAAGCGGCACACACCAGTGTGCTGCGGCACAGTCGTTGAAAACCGCTGCTGTATACAATTAAGGAGTTTCCGTATATCACCAGTGCTACACAGACAGTGGGGGTTGGCGGAGCAGTAGTTTACGTACAACAATATTGTGACCAGAAATCCAACGTACGATGCCATCAGAACACCAGCTCCAACTGATGTGACTAAATGCCCCTGATCTCTGGTGCATAATATGACCTGGGGCATTGCACCAAGGGGGCCTGCCACACGTGGTCAAGATAGCCGCCATGGAACTGAGGGATTTACTATTTTCATATGGACTATTGGTGCTGTGCAGAGAGAGTTAGATTTGGGTGGGATGTGTCCAATCTGAAGTGTCAAAATAAAGCAGTATTTATCCTGCACAGAAACAAAAGCACTCACCCAAATCTAAAGGTGCAAACACACTGGACGACGGTGACCAATATACAGTACCTTGTCCTGGACTACAGACATGGAGCATACACACTGAACGATGCAACGGACTATGAACGATGTACAGTAGCTGTTGTCCAGAAGCTTTTTATTAAAGACATCCATATTGAGCTGCCTGCACAGTGGACGAACAACCTTTATAAATAGCCCACGAATCGTCGTTCGTAGTATACACTGAACGGTATTTAAACCAACATCCTTCAGAAGGTCCAAAATGAACAATATTGGTTGGAAAATCATACAGTGTGTACGCTCTCTCTGCAAATGTTACATCTGCCCCACTTGCAGCGCTGCGTGGTTTTGCCCATTTGAGAAAAAAAGAAGCCATGCGATCAAATATGGTTGTCGACATGGTTCAACATGTTTACAGGCAACTGGTTGACACCCAGTAGTTGACAAGCCCAGATTGCGGACTGGAGAGGTACGCACCACCGGGAGGGTTAGACTACAGGGGAGAAGGGGGGATTTGGGTTAGTCACTAAGGGAAGAACAAGGTAAGTAACCTCTGGTGGACAATCAGGGGTGTTAGGTTTGCATTCTATCATGTCAACATGTCATCCGTGTAAATAAATGTATATTTTCATGCTGATCTAATGCATGTTGGGCAGCACGGATGGTGTAATGGTTAGCATTACTGCCTCACAGCGCTGAGGTCATGGGTTCTATCCCCACCATGTGTTATATATACGGGGCAGTACGGATGGTGTAATGGTTACATTACTGCCTCACAGCGCTGAGGTCATGGGTTCTATCCCCACCATGTGTTATATATACGGGGCAGTACGGATGGTGTAGTGGTTAGCATTACTGCCTCACAGCACTGAGGTCATGGGTTCTATCCCCACCATGTGTTATATATACGGGGCAGTACGGATGGTGTAATGGTTAGCATTACTGCCTCACAGCACTGAGGTCATGGGTTCTATCCCCACCATGTGTTATATATACGGGGCAGTACGGATGGTGTAATGGTTAGCATTACTGCCTCACAGCGCTCAGGTCATGGGTTCTATCCCCACCATGTGTTATATATACGGGGCAGTACAGATGGTGTAATGGTTACATTACTGCCTCACAGCACTGAGGTCATGGGTTCTATTCCCGCCATGTGTTATATATACGGGGCAGTACGGATGGTGTAATGGTTAGCATTACTGCCTCACAGCACTGAGGTAGTGGGTTCTATCCCCACCATGTGTTATATATACGGGGCAGTACGGATGGTGTAATGGTTACATTACTGCCTCACAGCGCTGAGGTCATGGGTTCTATCCCCACCATGGCTGTAACTGTGCAGAGTATGGGCCTTATTCTGGTTTGAGCGGCCGGGCCGTACGCGTACGTCCCGGGGTTTTTCATGATCTGCGCATGTGCAGATACGCTAATGCGCCGGCGCGAACACTCCACAACGCTTACGGCCGGGCTCTCAACGTGCAAAAAAACCTGTACGCGAGTGTACGGGTAATGGGGCGGCATAGGGGCGTGTTGATGGGAGCGGCCGAAATAATGAGGGAAAATGGGCGTAAATATGGGCGTACACAGGGGTGTGCACCAAAAATGAGCAGTGCTACTACCGCACGATCGACTAAGGCACCGTTCATTTCGGACACCAAACAGGCGGCCGCCAACCGCCAGCTCAAACCACCCCTACAGATACCGCATGCCAGCGTGCGCCTGAGTTGGCTAATTAACGCTGATTACTACTCAAACACATACACCTGAATGTAATAAGCAATGCTGCAGTCTATTAAGTCCAAACCATGATTTCACTGCCTGCAAGCCACACATACAGCACGCAAACACATTGGAAGCTTATGTTTCTATACTTCTCCACATTTAAAGGTTTGTTTAATTTAAGGTAAGAATCTTTTTATACGCTAAGGTAGGTATTTGCTAAACAGTTATACACATTCACTACGTGCTTTCATAGACTTTACACAGTAGCACACTCAATCTACACAAGTCGACATGTGTCAACGTTTTCACTGTTACATCAACATAAGTTGATCTAAAAGTAACAGCAATATGGGGACACATAGATAGTGATTAAAATGCCACATTAGAACATAACAAATATACATGTAATGAGGGTTCAAATGTAGTTTTATTAGGTCTTTATTAAGGTAGACAATTGAGTTAATAGAAAACAATAATTGAATAACAAATAGATTAATTAATCAATTGTCAGATTAGTAGTTGAGAGGCAAGATTTGCAGGTCCATATATGTGAAGGGTATGCCAGCGTGCACGGACGTACGCTCACTCTCACGAGCGGTGACATAAGCTGAGTTTTCCATTGAAAACAATAGGGACCCGTCCGTGCAAACTGGCGTACGCTCAGATCTCCGCAAGAAGTCGGTGGGGAGACGGAGGAAAGACGGCCGTACACGGCGCCGTACGCTCAGTTGTACGCCTGTTGTCGGAGTGCAAGGGCTGGCCCGTCCGCGTACGTTGCCGTACGCTCATTTGTACGCCACTCCCCTTCTACGGTATTTCTGCCCGTACGTAAGCGGCAGATTTGTGGGTGGACCTAACCCTAACGGCCGCGTACGGCTAGCGTGCGGTAATGGCGAACGTACGCACGTTTGGCAGCTCCGATCAGAATAATGCCCTATGTGTACAGGACAGTACGGATGGTGTAATGGTTACATTACTGCCTCACAGCACTGAGGTCATGGGTTCTATCCCCACCATGTGTTATATATACGGGGCAGTACAGATGGTGTAATGGTTACATTACTGCCTCACAGCACTGAGGTCGTGGGTTCTATCCCCACCATGTGTTATATATACGGGGCAGTACAGATGGTGTAATGGTTACATTACTGCCTCACAGCACTGAGGTCATGGGTTCTATCCCCACCATGGCTGTAACTGTGCGGAGTATGTGTGCAGAGCAGTACGGATGGTGTAATGGTTAGCATTACTGCAGCACCCACGCTGAGGTCCTGTGTTTGATTCCCACCATGACCCTAACTGCACGGAGTTTCTAGGGGAGACCCTTGCCTGCGTGGTTTTCCTAACAAAAAACTAACCCTACAATGTCTGTGTACATGTGGTAGGGAATATAGATTGTAAACTCCACTGGGACACGGACTGCTGTGAATGTTTAAATATTCTCTGTACAGTGCTGCGGAATATGTGTGCGCTATATAAATAACTGGTCATAATATTCATTGTACAGCGCTGCGGAATATGTGTGCACTATATAAATAACTCGTAATAATAGTCTCTGTACAGTGCCGTGGAATATGTGTGCGCTATATAATAACTGGTAATAATAGTCTCTGTACAGCGCTGCGGAATATGTGTGCGCTATATAATAACTGGTAATAATAGTCTCTGTACAGCGCTGCGGAATATGTGTGTGCTATATAATAACTGGTAATAATATTCTCTGTACAGCGCTGCGGAATATGTGTGCGCTATATAATAACTGGTGATAATATTCTCTGTACAGCGCTGCGGAATATGTGTGTGCTATATAATGACTGGTAATAATATTCTCTTTACAGCGCTGCGGAATATGTGTGCGCTATACAAATAACTGGTAATAAATAAATAATAATCTTGGTCTAACAGATCACATTTTTAGGAATCACCTTGTTTTCTGACATCCTGTAGGAAGTGATATGATAATTATCCTGGCCCTAGCAAAAGGTTTAGAAGACCAATCCTTTGCATAGATTCTTTGCAGTCCAGGGTCTATTCCTGTACTATGGAGCATTTTACGGAAGTGTTAAAGAAAGTTCTAACGTGTGTCCAAGTCAGAATGGTTTATTTTGGGTCAAAACTACATCAAAGGATGAATGCAATTAACCAGTTCCTGTGCACTGTAAGATATATTTATATTTTATGAGACAGTTGCCTGATTTGTGTTCCAGGAGAGAGCGGTAGTATATGTGCCTGGGTTACAGCAGGAGAGAGCAGTAGTATATGTTCCTGGGTTACACCAGGAGAGAGCTGTAGTATATGTGCCTGAGTTACAGCAGGAGAGAGCAGTAGTATATGTGCCTGGGTTACACCGAGAGAGAGCAGTAGTATATGTGCTTGGGTTACACTGGGAGAGAGCAGTAGTATATGTGCCTAGGTTACAGCAGGAGAGAGCAGTAGTATATGTGCCTGGGTTACACCGGAAGAGAGCAGTAGTATATGTGCCTGGGTTACATCGGGAGAGAGCAGTAGTATATGTGCCTGGGTTACACCGGGAGAGAGCGGTAGTATATGTGCCTGGGTTACACCGGGAGAGAGCGGTAGTATATGTGCCTGGGTTACACCGGGAGAGAGCAGTAGTATATGTGCCTGGGTTACACCAGGAGAGAGCAGTAGTATATGTGCCTGGGTTACACCGGGAGAGAGCAGTAGTATATGTGCCTGGGTTATAGCAGGAGAGAGCAGTAGTATATGTGCCTGGGTTACACAGGAGAGAGCAGTAGTATATGTGCCTGGGTTACACCGGGAGAGAACAGTAGTATATGTGCCTGGGTTACACAGGAGAGAGTTGTAGTATATGTGCCTGGGTTACACTGGGAGAGAGCAGTAATATATGTGCCTGGGTTACAGCAGGAGAGAGCGGTAGTATATGTGCCTGGGTTACACAGGAGAGAGCGGTAGTATATGTGCCTGGGTTACACCGGGAGAGAGCAGTAGTTTATGTGCCTGGGTTACAGCAGAAGAGAGCGGTAGTATATGTGCCTGGGTTACACTGGGAGAGAGCAGTAGTATATGTGCCTGGGTTATACCGGGAGAGAGCAGTAATATATGTACCTGGGTTACACTGGGAGAGAGCGGTAGTATATGTGCCTGGGTAACAGTGGGAGAGAGCTGTAGTACATGTGCCTGGGTTACATCGGGAGAGAGCAGTAGTATATGTGTCTGGGTTACAGCAGGAGAGAGCAGTAGTATATGTGCCTGGGTTACACCAGGAGAGAGCAGTAGTATATGTGCTTGGGTTACACTGGGAGAGAGCAGTAGTATATGTGCCTAGGTTACAGCAGGAGAGAGCAGTAGTACAGTATATGTGCCTGGGTTACACCGGAAGAGAGCAGTAGTATATGTGCCTGGGTTACATCGGGAGAGAGCAGTAGTATATGTGCCTGGGTTACACCGGGAGAGAGCGGTAGTATATGTGCCTGGGTTACACCGGGAGAGAGCGGTAGTATATGTGCCTGGGTTACACCGGGAGAGAGCAGTAGTATATGTGCCTGGGTTACACCAGGAGAGAGCAGTAGTATATGTGCCTGGGTTACACCGGGAGAGAGCAGTAGTATATGTGCCTGGGTTATAGCAGGAGAGAGCAGTAGTATATGTGCCTGGGTTACACAGGAGAGAGCAGTAGTATATGTGCCTGGGTTACACAGGAGAGAGTTGTAGTATATGTGCCTGGGTTACACTGGGAGAGAGCAGTAATATATGTGCCTGGGTTACAGCAGGAGAGAGCGGTAGTATATGTGCCTGGGTTACACAGGAGAGAGCGGTAGTATATGTGCCTGGGTTACACCGGGAGAGAGCAGTAGTTTATGTGCCTGGGTTACAGCAGAAGAGAGCGGTAGTATATGTGCCTGGGTTACACTGGGAGAGAGCAGTAGTATATGTGCCTGGGTTATACCGGGAGAGAGCAGTAATATATGTACCTGGGTTACACTGGGAGAGAGCAGTAGTATATGTACCTGGGTTACACCGGGAGAGAGCAGTAGTATATGTGCCTGGGTTACATCGGGAGAGAGCAGTAGTATATGTGCCTGGGTTACACAGGGAGAGAGCAGTAGTATATGTGCCTGGGTTACACCGGGAGAGAGCAGTAGTATATGTGCCTGGGTTACAGTGGGAGAGAGCAGTAGTATATGTGCCTGTGTTACACTGGGAGAGAGCGGTAGTATTTGTGCCTGGGTTACAGCGGGAGAGAGCGGTAATATATGTGCCTGGGTTACACCAGGAGAGAGCGGTAGTATATGTGCCTGGGTTACACTGGGAGAGAGCGGTAGTATTTGTGCCTGGGTTACAGCGGGAGAGAGCGGTAATATATGTGCCTGGGTTACACACGGGAGAGAGCGGTAATATATGTGCCTGGGTTACACACGGGAGAGAGCGGTAGTATATGTGCCTGGCTTACACCGGGAGAGAGCGGTAGTATATGTGCCTGGCTTACACCGGGAGAGAGCGGTAGTATATGTGCCTGGGTTACATCGGGAGAGAGCAGTAGTATATGTGCCTGGGTTACAGCGGGAGAGAGCAGTAGTATATGTGCCTGGGTAACAGTGGGAGAGAGCTGTAGTACATGTGCCTGGGTTACACCAGGAGAGAGCAGTAGTATATGTGCCTGGGTTACACAGGGAGAGAGCGATAGTATATGTGCCTGGGTTACACCGGGAGAGAGCGGTAGTATATGTGCCTGGGTTACATCGGGAGAGAGCGGTAGTACTGTATATGTGCCTGGGTTACACAGGGATAGAGCGGTAGTATATGTGCCTGGGTTACACAGGGAGAGAGCGGTAGTATATGTGCCTGGGTTACAGCAGGAGAGAGCAGTAGTATATGTGCCTGGGTTACACCAGGAGAGAACAGTAGTATATGTACCTGGGTTACACAGGGAGAGAGCAGTAGTATATGTGCCTGGGTTACAGCAGGAGAGAGCAGTAGTATATGTGCCTGGGTTACAGCAGGAGAAAGTGGTAGTATATGTGCCTGGGTTACACCAGGAGAGAACAGTAGTATATGTACCTGGGTTACACAGGAAGAGAGCGGTAGTATATGTGCCTGGGTAACAGTGGGAGAGAGCTGTAGTACATGTGCCTGGGTTACATCGGGAGAGAGCAGTAGTATATGTGTCTGGGTTACAGCAGGAGAGAGCAGTAGTATATGTGCCTGGGTTACACAGGGAGAGAGCAGAAGTATATGTGCCTGGGTTACAGCGGGAGAGAGCAGTAATATATGTGCCTGGGTTACAGCGGGAGAGAGCAGTAGTATATGTACAGTACGTTACTATTACCATCCTTGCTGGCGGGTCGCCAGAACGTACGCGCTGGCGACCCGCCAGCAGCCACGCCAGCAAGGAGACTGAGACGCGCGTGGCTCCGTCGCTAGAGGGCCAATGTGTTTTATATATTTTTTGTGTTTTATATATTTTTCTTCCCCTTGTGGGGTGTACTGTGTTTTATTTTTTTCCTGTCAGGGCAGGTGTATTTTGATTGTTTGCACTGGGTTATTTATCTACAAACCACCCTGCATCATACCCCACCCGATGTCCAGTATATACAATGCAGTGTTTCCACAACAATATTTTTGTTACTGGTACATTTTCGTTAGAAATGTCAAAATTGTAGACAACACCGGCAATAATGCAACAAAAAGAACAAACACAAGTGTACTGAAAAACTCATAAACAAAATAACCACATTATCAAAATGAAGAATGATTTAATAAGATTAAAAGGGGGTAGGGAGACAATCCAGAAACACGGGGGAAAGGGGGGTGGGTACTTGTTTCCTAGCACGGCCACCCCGATTTACATCGGGGTGGTCGTGTCGGAAAAATCGGGTCGATCGCATCGCATGCGATTTGGTCGCATGCGATGCGATCGACGCGACCGACCGATTTTGGACCCGATTTTTTTTTTAATGAAATGTAAATCGGGTCCCTGGGACCCGATTTTACATTGTTTTCAATGTAAAAATATTCCCAACCCCCCCAAATTTAACGGCGTACAGCGCACCCCACGATAGACGCCAACCCGAAGCGTGGCGAGCGCAGCGAGCCCGCGTGGGGCGGCGGTGCGCGTCCTACGACCTTTTCATTCCCCTACTATCCACGTCGGCGTGGAGTTAAGAATAGAATAGTGTGGCGAGCGCAGCGAGCCACCGCGCCCGAAGCGTGGCGAGCGCAGCGAGCCCCGCGAGGGACGCGGATACCTTCACAGGTAAACGCGTCCCTTCGCGGACTTCACAGGTGTCCGCGTCGCCACGGACACCTGTGAAGGCCGCGAAGGGATGCGTATAACTGTGAAGGTATCCGCTTCGGGCTCGGTGGCTCGCTGCGCTCGCCACACTATTCTATTCTCAACTCCACGCCGACGTGGATAGTAGGGGAATGAAAAGGTCGGAGGTTGCGCACCGCCGCCCCTCGCGGGCTCGCTGCGCTCGCCACGCTTCGGGTTGGCGTCTATCGTGGGGTGACGACGGGGACATCTATAATGTGAAATGGGTCATATTGGCCCATTTCACATTTTTCACATTTTTTCACTATTTCAATGTAAAAAAATATTTTTACATTGAACCCGATGGAAAAATCGGGGGCATCGCGTCGTGACCATTGTTAATGGTCCCGACCGACGCGATGCCCCCGATATTTTACCTTTCCCGACACGATTTCAATGTTAAAATATTTTTTAACATTGAATCCTATGGGGAAATCGCGGGCATCGCGTCGGTCGCGTCGGGACCATTGTTAATGGTCCCGACCGACGCGATGCCCCCGATATTTTGTCCTAGCCGGCCAAATGGACCTCATTTCAAAGGAAATCGGGTCCATCTTATGGATCGTGTACCTTAACTAAAGGTACACGATCCATAAGATTTGTGGCCGTGCTAGGAAACAAGTACCGGGGGGTGTATTCAACTCAAACCACCACCCCTCTCCCCCATCCGACGGCAAGGATTTCCCTGGAACGTACAATATGGCGATCGGCCGGCGAGGGGGCTGGGCGGAAAGCATGGCTTTTACTCACTAGAAAAAGCCATCGTCGCCATGCAAATCCCTCGTCGCCGCTCGCCGTGTGCTATTGAATATACGTGACAGAAGCATATAATTATTAGAAAGGTATACAAAAGAAAACATATATACTGTATGTCAGGTACGTTATGAAGAAAAAAATATGCAGTAATAACCCAATAGAGTTTAACAGTACCCCATTGCATGAAACACAGACCGTGTACAATTTCTGATTATGATGTTTTATGATTACAGTCTTGTCCATCTTATCATTTCCTAATTCACCTAATAGGACTCAAATGGGGGTATCCAATTAGCTGTGATAACATGGATTTTTTTCGCATATGGCTTTTTGACCGCAATCCGATTATCCGCATGCGATAATTATCCCTAGGGTTTATCGCAAATTCTCTTCACCTACTCGGAGCAGGTGAAAAGTTGGGGAAAATCCCTATTTTGGGGTAAAAATGTCAAGAAGGTACAGAACCCCATGTCCATCCCCACTTTAATGACTAATTAGGAACTTTGAAGTTTTTAAATATTTTTAATTAGCCAGTAATGAGATGTCAGTTTTGAGGTGAAAAAGTGCATGTAAATGGGGGGTAGAAGGTTTAGGACAGGTATATTGGGGTTCTTTATGAATGGGACAGGTGAAATATATTTTTATACCCATTTCATGCAACCCAAATGTTATTGCTTTTTGTCTTTTTTTAAAAAAATGCATATTGCAGCCATATAACTAATTTGAAATCACCAAAATCTTTTTTTTATGCCCCCAAATATACTTCTTTGCTGGTTTTATATGTTACTTTGCCATTTTGGGGGGTACAGGTTGATTTACATATTTCAGAGCTTTATATATCGCTCGTTAATGTTCTATTAGGACAAGGTAAACTCACAGCACAAAATACAAAACATACCTAACTAGATATTACTGAAATGCTGAGTAAATAGGTAAGCCTTGAGTCTGTTTTTGAAGGATTCTAGAGTGCAGGAGACAGGATTCTAGAGTGCGGGAGGAAGGAACCTAGAGTGCGGGAGGAAGGAACCTAGAGTGCGGGAGGAAAGATTCTAGAGTGCGGGAGGAAGGATTCTAGAGTGCGGGAGGAATGATTCTTGAGTGCGGGAGGAAACATTCTAGAGTGCGGGAGGAAAGATGCTAGAGTGCGGGAGGAAGGAACCTAGAGTGCGGGAGGAAGGAACCTAGAGTGCGGGAGGAAGGATTCTAGAGTGCGGGAGGAAGGATTCTAGAGTGCGGGAGGAAAGATTCTAGAGTGCGGGAGGAAAGATGCTAGAGTGCGGGAGGAAAGATGCTAGAGTGCGGGAGGAAAGATGCTAGAGTGCGGGAGGAAGGAACCTAGAGTGCGGGAGGAAGGAACCTAGAGTGCGGGAGGAAGGATTCTAGAGTGCGGGAGGAAGGATTCTAGAGTGCGGGAGGAAGGATTCTAGAGTGCGGGAGGAAGGATTCTAGAGTGCGGGAGGAAAGATTCTAGAGTGCGGGAGGAAGGATTATAGCGTGCGGGAGGAAGGATTATAGAGTGCGGGAGGAAGGATTATAGAGTGCGGGAGGAAGGATTATAGAGTGCGGGAGGAAGGATTATAGAGTGCAGGAGGAAGGATTCTAGAGTGCGGGAGGAAAGATTATAGAGTGCTGGAAGAAGGATTCTAGAGTGCTGGAGGAAGGAACCTAGAGTGCGGGAGGAAGGATTATAGAGTGCAGGAGACAGCATTCTAGAGTGCGGGAGGAAAGATTCTAGAGTGCGGGAGGAAAGATTCTAGAGTGCTGGAAGAAGAATTATAGAGTGCTGGAGGAAGGAACCTAGAGTGCGGGAGGAAGGATTATAGATTGCAGGAGACAGTATTCTGGAGTGCGGGAGGAAAGATTCTAGAGTGCGAGAGGAAAGATTCTAGAGTAAAGGAGGAAGCAACCTAGAGTGCGGGAGGAAGGAACCTAGAGTGCGGGAGGAAGGATTATAGAGTGCAGGAGGGAGGATTATAGAGTGTGGGAGGGAGGATTATAGAGTGCGGGAGGAAGGAACCTACAGTGCGGGAGCAAGGAACCTACAGTGCAGGAGTTAGGATTATAGAGTGCGGGAAGGGGGGATTATAGAGTGCCGGAGGGAGGATTATAGAGTGCCGGAGGGAGGATTATAGAACGCCAATTTTGGTGCAGCAAGACCTCATCCAAATTGCTTATAGAGGAATACTGCCAAGTGTAGAAGTATTGGGCTTTAAGAGACAGAAGCAGAGACTTATCCATAGTCATAGCCAAATGTATATTATTTGTAATATGAAGTTGTGGAATAGAACTGCGTGGATATCATACAGGGATAGTAAATAATAAGACGTCACCTACAAACTACAGCTGGTATGACACTACTAAAATACCTGAATTCATGTTGTGATTCTGGATTCCCCATTTTGTACCCCTGTCTACTTACAGAGGAAATGAGGAATCGCTAAAAACCCTAGCCCAGGGATTCGCGTACAGTGCAGTGTCCACATCAAACCTGGGAGGAAACCTGGACAAATACAGCCAATGAAAAGCAATGTCAGCCTCCAATGATAGGATTAGCGGTGGAACTGACCATTCCTAATTCAATAAAATGAAGACCCTCCTGCATTGTTGGGGACTTGTCTGTCCATAATTATGCTCACTTGGTCTTCATTAATTAAACTCAGGAGAAGAGGTTTGAGCTGATTAGCTAAGAGGTCGATATGTTTTGGGGAAAAGTGTGATCTGTGCCTGGTTTGGGTACAGTAATGACTCTAGCCTCCCACATTCCCCCAGGAAATCCTGCATTTCTATCAGAATCATTTAGCAGCGCAGTTGAAATATGTCCCAGAACCAATAGAAAATTAACCCTTCAAGTGCCAACAGCTCTGAGAGAGATGTTTAAAATATCCACAAAATATGTCAGCATTGCTCACATTTATTATATAAATTCAACAAAAAAAGTTGTGCAAAAAAAGATTATATTTCCTATATAAGTTACATTACAGGCCATTATGATGAACAAAAAAGTTTGCTCTGCAATTTTTACACCTATTTTCACAAATTAACTTGGCACTCAAAGGGTTAATATAGAAAAAGTTTGAGAAGCGGTCTTGGCCGGGGTTGTAATGGGGTGTAGAGGGTCCCAGAAGCTCTTCTACATTCCACATTGCATAGAGCTAGCGAGTCTGCAGGTGAAAGTTTTGGGAAATGAAGAGCGTCCAAGAAGACAATAGACAATTCTATGGGTTGGGGCGCAGGAGGATAATTATGACGATTATACAATGATTTGCAATATTCCTGGGGTTTGAGATCGGGAATTCACCAAGTGACTAATGTCTTTCTTGCTTTATGTGCTAACAATTTACTAGCCCCATGCCCAAGGTATATCACGACTGATTACTACAATCTTTGGCACACTGAGCATGTTGAAGAGACCATGAATGAAGCTTTCTTCAAGCTTAATCTACTTTGGCTTTAGGAAGGACATCTACAGCAGTGGTTTCCAGCTCATGTACCCCCAACAGTTCACATTTTCCAGGTCACCCGGCAAGTGCACAGGTGTATTCATTATTCATGTTATTCCCTGATGGGCATCCTTGGGATCATTAGTGAGGATGTAGGAGCAGGTCCTCAAGATCTACCAACGGTCCACGATTTCCACAGCTGTTGTCATTACTGTAACACTATCAAACCTGCTGGATTCATTCCTACTTTAGATCCACAGGATGCCGGATTAACATGAACTGTTGGTAAATCCTGAGGACAGGTTTGGCCGCCCCTAGTCTACAGCTGCTCAGTATAATTGCAAGCCTACTCTAACCCGCAGAAATACTAATGCTATTAACTTTTCACAACTTTCCACCTCTCTGCAACAACAGCTCTCACTAATTTCTACATTTACCTCTACTGACTCTGCTGGTACCAGCCCTTGATGAAGTGGCTCCAGCTACCCATTACACCCCACGCAGGCTTAGATGCCAGCCATGGGACTCCAAGACAAAAAGACAAAATCAGTCACGTAAAGTAGAACGCCAATGGCGTAAATCTCGTAATCTGACTCATTTCCTCACATAAAACACTATCTACCACTCCTACTGCAAGGCTTTGGACACTGCCAAACAAACATACTTCCAATCTCTCATCTCTTCTCATGCCACCAACCCTAAGCAACTTTTTAACACATTTAAGTCTCTTCTGTACCCTCCCCCTCCTCCCCACCGGCTACCATCAGTGCACAAGAACTTGCCTCCTACTTTAAGGACAAGATTGAGATGAAATGGTATGCTCTTCCACAACCCTCTTTCTTCCCCACCTGAACCCTCTGGTACTTTCTCTTCATTTGAGCCCACAAATTAAAAAAAAAGTTTCCACACTCTTCTTATCCTCCTACTCTACTACCTCTCCTCTCGATCCTATACCTGCTCAAGTCATTAAAACTCTATCTCCTGTGCTTATTCCAACCTTAACTAAAATCTGCAATCTCTCTCTTGCTACTGGTACTTTACCATCTCTGTTCAAACGGGTAATGGATGCCGCTCCGACAGTGGGGATCCCGACAGTCAGTATCCCGACTGCCGGTGCTCCGAAAAGGGGGGATCCTGACTCACAGGGGCTATTCTCCCTTGTGGGGGTCCACGACCCCCATAGAGGGATAATAGAACCTGTGGTGAGCACAGGGAGCCACCGGGCCCGCAGCAGGCAAGCGCAGTGATCCCGCAAGTGGCTTCTTTGCGCTTGCGCCCCGTCAGAGCACCGGCAGTTGAGATCTTGATGTTGGGATACTGACTGTCGGGATCCCCACTGTCGGAGGCGCATACCACACCCGTTCAAACATGCAGTGATTACGCCCATTCTGAAAAAACATAATTCTGACCCTAACTCTCTTTCTAACTACCGTCCTATCTCTCAGCTCCCATGCCTCTCCAAGCTACTGGAAAGACTTGTCTACTCTCACCTCACACACTTTATGAACTTTCACACCCTATTAGACCCACTTCAGTCAGGCCTTCGTTCCCAACACTCCACTGAGACAGCACTGACTAAAGTGGTGAATGATCTGGTAACTGCCAAGTCTAAAGGCCATTGCTCAACACTTATTCTTCTAGATCTTTCTGCTGCATTTGACACTGTTGATCACACTCTTCTCATACAAACACTGCACTCCTTAGGTCTTAATGATACAGCCCTTTCCTTGATCTCATCTTACCTATCTAATCGCTCTTTCAGTGTTCGCTTCTCTGACTCTACTTTCTCGTTACTACCTCTGTCAGTCGGAGTTCCGCAAGGCTGAGTCTTAGGTCCTCTGCTTTTCTCAAACTATACCTCATCTCTTGGCAAACTAATCAGCTCTTTCGGCTTTCAGTATCACTTCTATGTGGACGATACTCAAATCTATCTATCAACCCCAGAGTTGTCACCAGTGGTCTTGAGCCGAGTCTCTGAATGTCTCTCTGCCATCTCCTCCTGGATGTCTTCTCGCCACCTCAAACTCAATATTTCCAAAACGGAAGTACTTATATTCCCACTGCCCAAGAACAGTTACCATCCTGATATATCCATAACTGTTGACAACTCGACAATCTACCCTACCCCACAAGCTCGTTGCTTAGGGGTCACCCTCGACTCTGAACTGTCCTTTCTTCCCCAAATTCAATCTGTCTCCAAGTCATGTTAATCGCATCTAAAACATATCCAACATACGACCGTATCTCACACAAGACACTACTAAATCTCTTATCCATGCACTCATTATATCCCGCATTGATTACTGCAATAGTCTCCTAACTGGTCTTCCCAAGAACAGACTCTCACCATTGCAATCCATTTTAAATGCTGCTGCTGCTGCTCATCGTCTGCTGATCCGCTCTGCCAGTCCCTCCATTGGTTGCCTGTATCTTACCGTATTCAATATAAAACACTTCCACTCACATATAAAGCTATTAACCATACTGCAAGTGGCGTAACTCTTGGAGGCAATGGAGACATTGGCCGCCGGGCGTTAGCCACTAAGGGGGGCACTGAGGAGCAGGCACCAGGAGCCTGTGACTTCTGCAGTGAGCGGTAACGCACCTGCTTCTGCAGTTGTCACAGGAAAGTAGGAGCCAGCACCACAACTATGGGGGCATGATCTGACGCAGGAGCCAGATCAAAGTAAGTGCCGATATCACTGCTGCAGCAGCCGCGTCATAGGTGCAGGGTAGGGATGAAACTGAAAGTAAACTACAGTTCCTAGCAGCCCTTGCTGCAGGAAGCTCAGGGCTGCTGGGAGCTTTAATTTATTTTTAGTTTCTTCACTCAATGACAGAGTCAGTGTAATGCTGTCAGTTTTATATATATATATATATATATATATATATATATATATATATATATATATATATAGGTGACAGGAACGTGCAGCACTCCGAAGTAAATTTTCAATAGAATAAACGCTTTTATTGCAGACAACGTTTCAATATCATCGATATTTTCATCAGGTATAAAACACACACATAAAGCTCACAGTAAATGACCAGTGCAGACAATCAACCGTCATCTGTGTAATGCGCTGCCATACACACCCCCCTGCGTTCACCGGCTGGACATAGTGACAGCCCCGTTACCAAGACAACAGTTAAACAAATTTAAAAACAACAGCAAAAGATTACTACTAATTTATTCAAAAAGAGTACAGATAGAAACAATATTTTTATGTGTGTGTTTTATACCTGATGAAAATATCGACTGACTTGCGGAGTGCCCCCTGTCACCTATACTATTCAACTTGTGCGGGCACCCATACAGGAATATCACAGGAGGAAGTGCCGGACAAGCATTGCATACCTCCCAACTTCTGTGCTGATGAAATAGGGACACTTGCGCGAGCGTCCGAAAAGGGGGCGGGATGTATGCAAATGAGGGCGCAGCTTATGCTAATTAGCTGTGACCTAATTTTCATACGAGAATAGACGCTGTGCGCATGCGCACAGCGTCTATTCTATTAGATTGGGGGGTCTCCCAACTGCCACCCCCGCAGCGGGACAATGCCTGACGCTGGTGGGACAGGACCCTAAAATCGGGACTGTCGTGACAGTTGGGAGGTGTGCATTGTGTAGTGTGTGTGTGTGTGTGTGATTTTATGTGTGTAAAGGTGGAAATTTTTAGAAAAATCACAAAGCGTGACTTTTGCAGAGTCCAAGGTGTGCCAAATTGTGCCATATATGGCGCAGTAAAACCAAGATGTATGTGGACACATCTGTATATTGTACACACCATTGCAGACAGGCTGACGTGGACTGGGGGACCGTGTTTGGTGATGGGGGGGGTTTCCGAAATCCTAGTTTCAGTTACTACATTCTGGGGGTTGCAGGTGTTGTCTGCAGATCTGGGGGTCACTTATGCTATGTATGTGTAGTTGGGGGGACACTACCAACTTTGATGCCTCCGGGCACCTGATATGAACTTACGCCACTGCATACTGCACCAGCTTATATCTCTGCACTTATCACAAAATATCTCCCATCTCGGTCACTCCGCTCTACACAAGATCTGTGTCTCTCTTCTGCACGGATCACTAGCTCCCATTCACTATTACAGGACTTTCATCGGGCTGCTCCCATCCTATGGAATGCCCTTCCATGCACAGTAAGACTCTCCACCAGTCTCCAAACTATCAAGCGTTCCCTGAAAACTCACCTCTTCAGGCAAGCCTATCATATTTATATACCACACACACATAACCCTCTGAGGCACTTATGTATTATATAGCTTCCCTTCTGGACTTGTAACTTGGTGGGACTGCTATGCTATTACTGGTACCTGTCCTTGTGTCTCCCTCCTATATCCCTATAGATTGTAAGCTTGCAGCAGGGCCCTCCTACCTCCAAGTCTGTCTGTTGTTACCCAGTTTGTTTGGGTATGGATCGTTAGGTCACCAGCATTATGGTCAACAAGCATTAGGTCGACACCATTAGGTCGACATGAGTTAAGGTAGACATGCAGGAATGTCGACATGACTCTAGGTCGACAGGGTCATTAGGTCAACATGGGTAAGGTCGACATTGAAAAAGTCGACTTTTTTTTTTTTAACCGGAATGTCAAAACAGTCAACATAAACACTAAAACATAGAACCGCGCCACGTTGCACGGCTCATTGCGCACGCCATGCTTCGGGCACACTATGTTATTCTCCCTACACGCCCTAGTGGATGTAGAGTATGAAAAAAAAATCATCTTAAAAATCACTCAACCTTTTTTCATGTCGACCTTTGTCATATTGACCATTCAGAGATGTTCTCCACTCCCACTCTCCAGCCCGAACCCCCATCTACAGCCCCATGCAGATGTAATGGGCCAGCCAGTGCAAGGAGCTGCTGTGCATCCCAGCTCACGTGTGCGGATTGGGACTGGAACCCTACATGGGGCATCAACTTACATGTGCAATAAAATAAGTACAAAATATATACAGTATATAGAGAGGGAGAGAGATAGATGTCAATCAGGGTGTAAGGCTGGGGTTGATGCACATTGTGGGGTGGTCTGCCATGTGTTCCGGATCTGGGATCCCTGCTGGGGACATCATACACCACATGTATATGCACAGGGTCGGGAAGTCCACAGTATCTGTGTGTCCAACTCCCCTGGCCGGAGGCTGTGAGTCATGGATCTCACTTCTAGGGAATGTGTATAGGCTGACTCAATGCATCCTGTCCTACAGCAAATGGGAATCATTCTCTGCCACTGCCTCCCTCTCTCACTGGTGCCCCACTGTCTCTGAGGGCACTTGTATGGGGACACTGGTGCCTCACTGTCTCTGAGGGCACTTGTATGGGGACACTGGTGCCTCACTGTCTCTCTGGCTCTGAGGACACTTGTATGGGGACACTGGTGTCTCACTGTCTCTCTGGTTCTGAGGGCACTTGTATGGGGACACTGGTGCCTCACTGTCTCTCTAGTTCTGAGGACACTTGTATGGGGACACTCTGGCCAATGCCTAAATGTCTCTGAGGACACTCTTATAGGGACACTCTGGCCATTGCCTCACTAGCTCTGGCACTGTGGGCACTCGTAAGGGGACACTCTGGCCATTGCCTCACTGTCTCTCTGGTTCCGAGGGCACTCGTATGGGGACACTCTGGCCATTGCCTCACTGTCTCTCTGGTTCCGAGGGCACTCGTATGGGGACATTCTGGCTCATCCCTCAAAGTCTCTGTGGGTCTGAGGGTACTTGTATGGGACACTGTCTCACTGTCTCTCTGATTCCGAGGGCATTCATATGAGTACAGTGCGCCCATTGACTCCCTGGCGCTGTAGGCTCTCCTATGGAAAAACCATGGGCATATTTCCTGCAACACGGAGGGCAATGCTATGGGCACACTTTGGACCTGGCTCTACAATGACTTTGTATATCTGCCAGTGTGGCGTCCTATAGCAGGCCTCTGTGTATACAGTGGAGCTGCCATGCCATCCTCTCTATGCCAGGCCCGAGTACCGGAGCTTACACGGGTCCATCAGCCAGCAGAACACAATGTGTTTCTATGACTAAGTGTTTGGTATTTGTTGATGGACACAGATGTGCAGATCTCAGTGGAGCGTAAGGGAACAGAATATACGTCACTATAAATTGTAACTCCAAGGGCAGAACATCATCTTTGTGCAGCTGCTATCTGTATGTGTGTGTACAGCGGTGAATTAGGACGTCCCTGGGATGAACATGCAGCATGAACCTCAATCCGTCACCCCATCCAAGTCTGTTATAACAGGACGATGCTGGGGCCTCATCATGGTGTCCCCCTTCATTATGCGGTCATGCAGATTGCGGTATCACATGGGCGGGGGGACAGGCGGTTCAGAGCACATTGCGTCATCCTAACCACCGCACCAGGGTTGGCCTCCTAGAGGAGAACGCGTCGGGATATTGGCAGATACATTCTAGACCAAACATACAGTATGCCCCCTATTCATTCAGAACTTACTCAGAAGTGTATCGTAATAACAACAATAACAGAACAGGCATCACAATAACCAAGATGAAAACACATTAAAGCAAAACGACAGCAGCCCGCATACATCCGCCACCTGCCTCATAATATCTCCCACACTGACCCGCCCACTGCGCCCAACCACACTCATAACCTGCTCCCATTCCAGCTAAAGGGATCATTCCCAGGACGGCACCTTCAGACAATTTTACCAATTGCTTAAAAATTCCAAATCATCGTAACCCCAAGACAATTGTAGCAGAATACCACACCTCTACACCAGTGGTTCCCAACATCGGTCACCAAATACCCCTAACAGTTCAGGATTTCCAAGTCACCCACCCGGAGCACTGTGTATCACTTATACCCTTTTTTTGAGATTGCAAATGCCGGGTACACCCAGGATTTTATAGGGGTCTGTCACGGGAGTGACCAGGCATTTGCAATGTGAAGCTCCCACAGCGACCTGACACTGGTGCCTCACTAGCTGGGTCACTGATTTCATCAGTATTGTGAGACGGAGCATCACCGGGGGGAAACCACTTGGAGCTGACACTGCATCCTCCCTATAATGTGAACAGGACCTAGGTTGCTCGACCCAGGTTATCCATTCACACTGCCCACCAAACCAAGTCCGACCCAGGTAAAACCCTTCTTTTAACCCGGGTCGGATTGCCGGTTTGCTGGACCCAAGAGTTTTCAAAAGGCCCTTTCACACCGCACAGTGACTCGGGGCGACCCGACAGCAACCCTGGTCGGACATGGGTTATTTGTGCGGTCTAAAAGGGGTACAACTGTCACAACTGTGGCACACAGCTCACAGTGGGCACCCCATGTGGTAGTCACCACCAGGGACCCAACTCCAATCATCCTATTGATGGTAAGCCTGGGGGACAGCACCCTCTCACCTCTGGGTGCTAAACCCAGTCTGGTTTTATTACTTACTCATTATAAAATACATGCTAATAATAATAATAACACTGTTACAATGTTTTATTACTTTTAACCTATATGCAGTGACAGATCCAGGGGTGGAGCTGCAGCGCAGTTCAAAATTCAAACAGGGGAGCCACACCCACCGTCAGATTGGAATGGCAGTTGGTAGCAGTGGGTGTGGCTCCCCTATTTGAATTTATTATAAATCCATAACCCATCTGGCCAATAGTTCTCCACATCATACACTGCATGTCGCTAGAAGCTGAAATATCCAGCAAAGGGGCGGTACACAGGTTGCGATGCGCTAGGAGTGGTGGCAACGGTTTTTTGTGCCACCGGAGCCGAACTCCGAACTTTGCATCGGTACGATCACACGCCGCTAAGGGTAAATGCCATCCGTCAGTGCACTGCCATACAACAGGCGGCATTATACAGATATACGCATTTATAAACATGGATAATTTGCAGCATTTTGTTACAGATTTACTAAATAATAATAAAGCAAAGTTACAGTATAAAATCATTTCTGACTTTTACTTACTGCAACTTTTAAACTTTGACACACGAGGAAAAAGTTAAAAATGGAAACGGCAAGAAAATCCAAACGTATCATCGGACACAATATAAGAGCATTGTGTGTTTGACATCAGATGCAACCGAGTACAATCACGGAATCCGCTACACAAACCAGCACGGGACGGTGCCGCACAACGCACAAAAATATGTTTTATGCTTTTGGTTGTTTACTGAATGTTCCCATAGGAATGCAGCTGGCACGGAGCGAGACAACCCAACAAGCTTACAACGGGAAAACATCCACATAAAAGCAATAGAATCAGGCTTACTGTGACCCGGGCCCGTGCTGCGATGGACCCGAAACTTGCCAGGGCCTGCGGAAACCGTTCTAACAAAAATGAATAATAATGTAAATCTCATTGTAAATCCAACAAAAGGAATAAAAAATCAAAGCGAAAGTAGGACGACCCAGGGGGTAGGTGGGTCCCGGCCGCATAGGGGGAAGGGGGGGGGGGGGTGTGTTTGGCCTGGTCATTATTTGCTACCCATAACTATGGCCTTTCCAGAAGAGTTTGCTGTGACTATTCTACTTCCCCTGCAGTTTCTCTCCTCTCTCTCTCTCTTGGCCGGGCAATCCGCAGAATGCAAATGCTTGGAATAGAAAGAGATGTGAACGTCTGCCAGTATAAAACTCCAAGTGAAAGATCCACATATTCCTCGCCGAGCTCCCCCCACCCCACCCCTTCCCGTCCCTGTACCAGCACCTTGTTTGTCATGCCAAATCCGACACCCACTAGCAGCATCCGGATATCTCGCCCAACTCACACTGGGCACATGTTACACTGAAGCCAATGTGAGCGTGGATTCTCCCGAATCTGCTATCTCAGCACTAAAGAGCGACGAATCTGTCTCCTGCGTTGGTCTCCCCAGGGAGGGGCAGAGAACACCCTTTTCAAACATCTTTTGCACCTGAAAGCCGTGGATTCCCACCACTCACCGTGGCGGGCGGTCGGTCCGGTTTCCATCCGGCGATGACGCTTCGAGCCACACTCGGCAGCCTCCCGAGAGCGGTCGGCTAAGATTCTGATAATAGCTACACGCTTTAACTCAGTGATTTTTTTTTTTTTTTTTAGTTCACAGTGTTCCAGAGTGCAGGACTGGGAGGGAGGAGGAAAATTACTGGAGCCTCTTACGATTCAACTTCCACTAACCAAAAGGAAATGTCTTATTAAACAAACAACCAATAACAACAAGAAAGGAAAAAAAAACTGACATATATACATAACGGGTCCGTCTGGTCTTGCCAGGAACCTTCGTATTATTGTCATCCGATAGAAAGCTTTAAACAGCGGACATTGAGCCAACGTCTCTGGGAGATGCGTGGAAAGAGGAAAGCTGCTTTTTTTCAGAGGGGATATTTATTTTCGCACACTGTCTCCCAGCCCAGTAACAAAAATGGTCCAAATTCAACAGATTGTCCCAGTTTCCAGATTCCACGGGACGGCTAGTCAGACATGTTAACTCTATACGGACAGCAGGGGGCGGTTATTGGTGAAAACTTGCTGTAAATGTGGAAGAGACAGGGAGAGTGCTGTGCTGTGGCATGCCTGACACAGGCTGTGCTATACTGTACGTTGTGTACCATACACACATCACCACTACACAATGATATACAATAATGCACACAGTGCAAGAAGCAAGAGTGCAACCTGTTATAATCTGGTCTTGTGTTGATCAGGGGAAGAGAAACCTCCAGTGTGACAGTTGCCAAATTAACCTCCCAGGGGAAACGGAAACTCCTTCATGCTCTGGTGGTATCTTGTAACTTGCAGGTGGGGCAGATGCGACATGTGCATAGGGTGTTAGATTTGTGTCCTAGATCATATCACATCTGCCAACTTTTATGTCTTCTCTCTGGGACTAGTCCAGACAGGAGATGCTGCTGTCCAATTCAAAGGGCGTGTCATTAAAGCCGGCCCCCAATTACAACAAAATGCCATGATTAGTGGGTCCACAGGGAAGTGGTGGGACTTAAAAAACATTTGTTATTTTATGTCCCATAGTAGTGCCCTGGTTTATTTTATGCCCCATAGTACAGTAGTGCCCTGGTTTATTTTATGCACCATAGTAGTGCCCTGGTTTATTTTATGCCCCATAGTAGTGCCCTGGTTTATTTTATGACCCATAGTAGTGAAATGGTTTATTTTATGCCCCATAGTAGTGCCCTGGTTTATTTTATGCCCCATAGTAGTGACCTGGTTTATTTTATGACCCATAGTAGTGGCCTGGTTTATTTTATGCCCCATAGTAGTGCCCTGGTTTATTTTATGCCCCACAGTAGTGCCCTGGTTTATTTTATGCCCCATAGTAGTGCCCTGGTTTATTTTATGCCCCATAGTAGTGACCTGGTTTATTTTATGCCCCATAGTAGTGCCCTGGTTTATTTTATGCCCCATAGTAGTGCCCTGGTTTATTTTATGCCCCATAGTAGTGACCTGGTTTATTTTATGCCCCATAGTAGTGCCCTGGCTTATTTTATGCCCTATAGTAGTAACCTGGTTTACTTTATGCCCCATAGTAGTGCCCTGGTTTATTTTATGCCCCATAGTAGTGCCCTGGTTTATTTTATGCCCCATAGTAGTGCCCTGTTTTATTTTATGCCCTATAGTAGTGACCTGGTTTATTTTATGCCCCATAGTAGTGCCCTGGTTTATTTTATGCCCCATAGTAGTGACCTGGTTTACTTTATGCCCCATAGTAGTGCCCTGGTTTACTTTATGCCCCATAGTAGTCCCCTGGTTTACTTTATGCCCCATAGTAGTGCCCTGGTTTATTTTATGCCGAATAGTAGTGACCTGGTTTACTTTATGCCCCATAGTAGTGCCCTGGTTTATTTTATGCCCCATAGTAGTGACCTGGTTTATTTTATGCCCCATAGAAGTGCCCTGCCATTCATATTGTGCCAATTACAGTGGCCTCCAATACAAATGATGCCACGTTAGTGCCCCCTTTCCAGTATAATACTACACACAACTTATACTATAAATGTAATGTGTCACACAATTCAGGCTGGGCAATGGATAAGATCCAGGCTAATCTGGAAAATTGGTATGTAACTATATACCCGGGGTCTGTCAGGGCATGAGTAAATAATACACCCCCTCAATGTACACACACGGCATACATGTGCACCTCCTCCACAGCATCAAGCAGTGACCCTGCCAGGTTACATCAGTCAGTGCCCACCCCAAATTCAGCGGACAGAGGTCTACACTGACTTTACCGAAGGGGACAGAAATCATTTGATGGTGAGCAACCATTGGTTGATATCTCTCATGTTCAGCCTCAGTGGCCCCAACATGGGTCTAGGTGCGGTCTGAATGAGCCATCAAGGGTCGAGCAACACGGGAGTTCAGCCCTGGTAATGACCAGGGT
Source organism: Crinia signifera (assembly GCF_055691185.1). NCBI lineage: Eukaryota > Metazoa > Chordata > Amphibia > Anura > Myobatrachidae > Crinia > Crinia signifera. The sequence continues at coordinate 9,148,578 of NC_139218.1, forward strand.
TGAACACAGCTCTTACCCGTGTCAACTGCAGTGTGAACTGGTGTCTAGGTCGAGCGACCCGGGTCCTGTTCACAGTATGGAGGAGGCAGCACTGTCAGCTCCAAGCGCTGCCTCCTCCCAAGCCCCGGGTGACGTGTCGACACTCAGCTCCGCCCCGTGTGACGTCACCGACACTGCAATAAACCGGGTCGTGTCAGAGCTTTCAGACCGCATAGGCTGTGTCGCTCTGAGGGCGGGACCCGTGTCCTAATCCCGGGTGCGACACGGCATATGCGGTCTGGAAACAGTATAAAAGTCATTGAACAGTATGAGTTGCTTCTCAGTAGCAGTACATGTCCCCGCCTCCAGGTGTCACCATCACAGTTTCCCTGACAAGCTTCTTCACAAGTTTGGTTGTATATTATAAAGTACTTTGATAATTGTGCTACATTCTCCTGTTAAAATGTTACAAAATGTCACAAAATTGTACAGTGGATATGTCCATACACAGAGTATAACATCACTGCTGAGTATTACCTCTAACATACACTATAACAGAAGTAGTACTATGGATATGTCCATACACAGAGTATAACATCACTGCTGAGTATTACCTCTAACATACACTGTAACAGAAGTGGTACTATGGATATGTCCATACACAGAGTATAACATCACTGCTGAGTATTACCTCTAACATACACTGTAACAGAAGTAGTACTATGGATATGTCCATACACAGAGTATAACATCACTGCTGAGTATTACCTCTAACATACACTGTAACAGAAGTAGTACTATGGATATGTCCATACACAGAGTATAACATCACTGCTGAGTATTACCTCTAACATACACTGTAACAGAAGTGGTACTATGGATATGTCCATACACAGGTATAACATCACTGCTGAGTATTACCTCTAACATACACTATAACAGAAGTGGTACTATGGATATGTCCATACACAGAGTATAACATCACTGCTGAGTATTACCTCTAACATACACTGTAACAGAAGTAGTACTATGGATATGTCCATACACAGGTATAACATCACTGCTGAGTATTACCTCTAACATACACTGTAACAGAAGTGGTACTATGGATATGTCCATACACAGGTATAACTTCACTGCTGAGTATTACCTCTAACATACACTGTAACAGAAGTGGTACTATGGATATGTCCATACACAGGTATAACATCACTGCTGAGTATTACCTCTAACATACACTGTAACAGAAGTGGTACTATGGATATGTCCATACACAGAGTATAACCTCACTGCTGAGTATTACCTCTAACATACACTGTAACAGAAGTAGTACTATGGATATGTCCATACACAGAGTATAACCTCACTGCTGAGTATTACCTCTAACATACACTGTAACAGAAGTAGTACTATGGATATGTCCATACACAGAGTATAACCTCACTGCTGAGTATTACCTCTAACATACACTGTAACAGAAGTGGTACTATGGATATGTCCATACACAGAGTATAACCTCACTGCTGAGTATTACCTCTAACATACACTGTAACAGAAGTGGTACTATGGATACGTCTATACACAGAGTATAACCTCACTGCTGAGTATTACCTCTAACATACACTGTAACAGAAGTAGTACTATGGATACGTCCATACACAGGTATAACATCACTGCTGAGTATTACCTCTAACACACACTGTAACAGAAGTAGTACTATGGATACGTCCATACACAGGTATAACATCACTGCTGAGTATTACCTCTAACACACATTGTAACAGAAGTAGTACTATGGATACGTCCATACACAGGTATAACATCACTGCTGAGTATTACCTCTAACACACACTGTAACAGAAGTAGTACTATGGATATGTCCATACACAGAGTATAACATCACTGCTGAGTATTACCTCTAACACACTCTATAACAGAAGTAGTACTATGGATATGTCCATACACAGAGTATAACATCACTGCTGAGTATTACCTCTAACATACACTGTAACAGAAGTAGTACTATGGATATGTCCATACACAGAGTATAACATCACTGCTGAGTATTACCTCTAACATACACTGTAACAGAAGTAGTACTATGGATATGTCTATACACAGAGTATAACATCACTGCTGAGTATTACCTCTAACATACACTGTAACAGAAGTAGTACTATGGATATGTCCATACACAGAGTATAACATCACTGCTGAGTATTACCTCTAACATACACTGTAACAGAAGTAGTACTATGGATATGTCCATACACAGAGTATAACATCACTGCTGAGTATTACCTCTAACATACACTGTAACAGAAGTGGTACTATGGATATGTCCATACACAGAGTATAACATCACTGCTGAGTATTACCTCTAACATACACTGTAACAGAAGTGGTACTATGGATATGTCCATACACAGAGTATAACATCACTGCTGAGTATTACCTCTAACATACACTGTAACAGAAGTGGTACTATGGATACGTCCATACACAGAGTATAACCTCACTGCTGAGTATTACCTCTAACATACACTGTAACAGAAGTAGTACTATGGATACGTCCATACACAGGTATAACATCACTGCTGAGTATTACCTCTAACATACACTGTAACAGAAGTAGTACTATGGATACGTCCATACACAGGTATAACCTCACTGCTGAGTATTACCTCTAACATACACTGTAACAGAAGTGGTACTATGGATGTGTCCATACACAGAGTATAACCTCACTGCTGAGTATTACCTCTAACATACACTGTAACAGAAGTGGTACTATGGATGTGTCCATACACAGGTATAACATCACTGCTGAGTATTACCTCTAACATACACTGTAACAGAAGTAGTACTATGGATATGTCCATACACAGGTATAACATCACTGCTGAGTATTACCTCTAACATACACTGTAACAGAAGTAGTACTATGGATATGTCCATACACAGAGTATAACATCACTGCTGAGTATTACCTCTAACATACACTGTAACAGAAGTAGTACTATGGATATGTCCATACACAGGTATAACATCACTGCTGAGTATTACCTCTAACATACACTGTAACAGAAGTAGTACTATGGATATGTCCATACACAGAGTATAACATCACTGCTGAGTATTACCTCTAACATACACTGTAACAGAAGTAGTACTATGGATATGTCCATACACAGAGTATAACATCACTGCTGAGTATGAGCATTAGATCTACCATACACAGCAACATAAGTGGTACTGTGCAGCTGTGCATACAGAGTATAATATAATGACGGAGATTACATCTACCCCCCATAACTACAGAAGTGGTACTATGCATCTGTCCATACAGAGTATAATATCATTACTGAGATTACATCTACCCTCCATAACTACAGAAGTGGTACTATGCATCTGTCCATACAGAGTATAATATAATTACTGAGAATGACATCTACCCTCCATAACTACAGAAGTGGTACTATGCAGCTGTCCATACAGAGTATAATATCATTACTGAGAATGACATCTACCCTCCATAACTACAGAAGTGGTACTATGCATCTGTCCATACAGAGTATAATATAATTACTGAGAATGACATCTACCCTCCATAACTACAGAAGTGGTACTATGCAGCTGTCCATACAGAGTATAATATCATTACTGAGAATGACATCTACCCTCCATAACTACAGAAGTGGTACTATGCATCTGTCCATACAGAGTATAATATAATTACTGAGAATGACATCTACCCTCCATAACTACAGAAGTGGTACTATGCAGCTGTCCATACAGAGTATAATATCATTACTGAGAATGACATCTACCCTCCATAACTACAGAAGTGGTACTATGCAGCTGTCCATACAGAGTATAATATCATTACTGAGATTACATCTACCCTCCATAACTACAGAAGTGGTACTATGCATCTGTCCATACAGAGTATAATATCATTACTGAGAATGACATCTACCCTCCATAACTACAGAAGTGGTACTATGCATCTGTCCATACAGAGTATAATATAATTACTGAGATTACATCTACGCTCCATAACTACAGAAGTGGTACTGTGCAGCTGTCCATACAGAGTATAATATCATTACTGATAATGACATCTACCCTCCATAACTACATAAGTGGTACTATGCAGCTGTCCATACAGAGTATAATATAATTACTGAGATTACATCTACCATCCATAACTACAGAAGTGGTACTATGCAGCTGTCCATACAGAGTATAAACAGAGTATAATATAATTACTGAGATTACATCTACCCTCCATAACTACAGAAGTGGTACTGTGCAGCTGTCCATTCAGAGTACAATATCATTACTGAGAATGACATCTTCCCTCCATAACTACAGAAGTGGTACTGTGCAGCTGTGCATACAGAGTATACTATCATTACTGAGATTACATCTACCCTCCATAGCTACAGAAGTGGTACTATGCAGCTGTACATACAGAGTATAATATCATTACTGAGATTACATCTACCCTCCATAACTACAGAAGTGGTACTATGCAGCTGTACATACAGAGTATAATATAATTACTGAGATTACATCTACCCCCCATAACTACAGAAGTGGTACTATGCAGCTGTCCATACAGAGTATAATATCATTACTGAGAATGACATCTACCCTCCATAACTACAGAAGTGGTACTATGCAGCTGTCCATACAGAGTATAATATCATTACTGAGATTACATCTACCCTCCATAACTACAGAAGTGGTACTATGCATCTGTCCATACAGAGTATAATATCATTACTGAGAATGACATCTACCCTCCATAACTACAGAAGTGGTACTATGCATCTGTCCATACAGAGTATAATATAATTACTGAGATTACATCAACGCTCCATAACTACAGAAGTGGTACTGTGCAGCTGTCCATACAGAGTATAATATCATTACTGATAATGACATCTACCCTCCATAACTACATAAGTGGTACTATGCAGCTGTCCATACAGAGTATAATATAATTACTGAGATTACATCTACCATCCATAACTACAGAAGTGGTACTATGCAGCTGTCCATACAGAGTATAAACAGAGTATAATATAATTACTGAGATTACATCTACCCTCCATAACTACAGAAGTGGTACTGTGCAGCTGTCCATTCAGAGTACAATATCATTACTGAGAATGACATCTTCCCTCCATAACTACAGAAGTGGTACTGTGCAGCTGTGCATACAGAGTATACTATCATTACTGAGATTACATCTACCCTCCATAGCTACAGAAGTGGTACTATGCAGCTGTACATACAGAGTATAATATCATTACTGAGATTACATCTACCCTCCATAACTACAGAAGTGGTACTATGCAGCTGTACATACAGAGTATAATATAATTACTGAGATTACATCTACCCCCCATAACTACAGAAGTGGTACTACAGTATGCAGCTGTCCATACAGAGTATAATATAATTACTGAGATTACATCTACCATCCATAACTACAGAAGTGGTACTATGCAGCTGTCCATACAGAGTATAATATCATTACTGAGATTACATCTACCCTCCATAACTACAGAAGTGGTACTGTGCAGCTGTGCATACAGAGTATAATATCATTACTGATAATGACATCTACCCTCCATAACTACAGAAGTGGTACTGTGCAGCTGTGCATACAGAGTATAATATCATTACTGAGATTACATCTACCCTCCATAACTACAGAAGTGGTACTGTGCAGCTGTCCATACAGAGTATAATATCATTACTGAGAATGACATCTACCCTCCATAACTACAGAAGTGGTACTGTGCATCTGTCCATACAGAGTATAATATAATTACTGAGATTACATCTACCCTCCATAACGACAGAAGTGGTACTGTGCATCTGTCCATACAGAGTATAATATAATTACTGAGATTACATCTACCCTCCATAACGACAGAAGTGGTACTGTGCAGCTGACAATACAGGGTATATTATCATTACTGATAATGGCATCTACCCTCCATAACTACAGAAGTGGTACTGTGCATCTGTCCATACAGAGTATAATACCATTACTGAGATTACATCTACCCTCCATAACTACAGAAGTGGTACTGTGCAGCTGTCCATACAGAGTATAATATAATTACTGAGAATGACATCTACCCTCCATAACTACAGAAGTGGTACTGTGCAGCTGTCAATACAGAGTATATTATAATTACTGAGAATGACATCTACCCTCCATAACTACAGAAGTGGTACTATGCAGCTGTGCATACAGAGTATAATATAATTACTGAGAATGACATCTACCCTCCATAACTACAGAAGTGGTACTGTGCATCTGTCAATACAGAGTATAATTACTGAGAATGGCATCTACCCACCATAACTACAGAAGTGGTACTGTGCAGCTGTCCATACAGAGTATAATATAATTACTGATAATGACATCTACCCTCCATAACTACAGAAGTGGTACTATGCCGCTGTCCATACAGAGTATAATATAATTACTGAGATTACATCTACCCTCCATAACTTCAGAAGTGGTACTGTGCAGCTGTCTATACAGAGTAAAATATCATTACTGAGAATGACATCTACCATCCATAACTACAGAAGTGGTACTGTGCAGCTGTCCATACAGAGTATAATATAATTACTGAGATTACATCTACCCTCCATAGCTACAGAAGTGGTACTATGCATCTGTCCATACAGAGTATAATATCATTACTGAGATTACATCTACCCTCCATAACTACAGAAGTGGTACTATGCAACTGTCCATACAGAGTATAATATCATTACTAAGATTACATCTACCCTCCATAACTACAGAAGTGGTACTGTGCAGCTGTCCATACAGAGTATGAAATCATTACTGAGAATGACATCTACCCTCCATAACTACAGAAGTGGTACTATGCAGCTGTCCATACAGAGTATAATATCATTACTGAGATTACATCTACCCTCCATAACAACAGAAGTGGTACTATGCAGCTGTCCATACAGAGTATAAACAGAGTATAATATAATTACTGAGATTACATCTACCCTCCATAACTACAGAAGTGGTACTATGCAGCTGTCCATACAGAGTATAATATAATTACTGACATTACATCTACCCTCCATAACTACAGAAGTGGTACTATGCAGCTGTCCATACAGAGTATAATATAATTACTGAGAATGACATCTACCCTCCATAACTACAAAAGTGGTACTGTGCATCTGTCCATACAGAGTATAATATCATTACTGAGAATGACATCTACCCTCCATAACTACAGAAGTGGTACTGGGCATCGGTCCATACAGAGTATAATATAATTACTGAGAATGACATCTACCCTCCATAACTACAGAAGTGGTACTATGCAGCTGTCCATACAGAGTATAATATAGTTACTGAGAATGACATCTACCCTCCATAACTACAGAAGTGGTACTGTGCATCGGTCCATACAGAGTATAATATAATTACTGAGAATGACATCTACCCTCCATAACTACAGAAGTGGTACTGTGCAGCTGTCCATACAGAGTATAATATAATTACTGAGATTACATCTACCCTCCATAGCTACAGAAGTGGTACTATGCATCTGTCCATACAGAGTATAATATCATTGCCAATAATGACATCTACCCTCCATAACTACAGAAGTGGTACTATGCAGCTGTCCATACAGAGTATAATATCATTACTGAGATTACATCTACCCTCCATAACTACAGAAGTGGTACTGTGCAGCTGTCCATACAGAGTATAATATCATTACTGAGATTACATCTACCCTCCATAACTTCAGAATTGGTACTATGCAGCTGTCCATACAGAGTATAATATCATTACTGAGAATGGCATCTACCCTCCATAACTACAGAAGTGGTACTGTGCATCTGTCCATACAGAGTATAATATCATTGCTGAGATTACATCTACCCTCCATAACTACAGAAGTGGTACTATGCAGCTGTCCATACAGAGTATAATATCATTACTGAGAATGGCATCTACCCTCCATAACTACAGAAGTGGTACTGTGCAGCTGTCCATACAGAGTATAATATAATTACTGAGAATGGCATCTACTCTCCATAACTACAGAAGTGGTACTGTGCAGCTGTCCATACAGAGTATAATATCATTACTGAGAATGACATCTACCCTCCATAACTACAGAAGTGGTACTCAGGTGAAAGCGGGAATCAGAGGTGCTCGACCAGTTAGAACTTATCTTCCTTGATCCCGCACATACTGCATAATACAACAGTCATTACCTGTATCACAGGTGCAGAGCCCTATTCCACATGTGTCCGGATAATGAAGGGCTCAGTGGAAATTATGGGCGAAATAATTATCTATTATACTGTATAACAAACACATATTGGTAAAGGATTAAGGGAACAATTAGTGTATTTAACGTCATCGTCCAAATGTCTCTGTTTAATCTAAATTAAATGTCACATGTTTCGTTGCTAACATACAATGAATGTGTAATTTGTGAGGGCGAACGCCCCATATTGGCTTAATCCCAACACGCATCCCAACCATGAATCATGGTTGAAAGTTGAAGTTGATTTAAAAATGTTGGGTTCGATTCAGGCCTGTTCGCACAGGTCTAAATTCGTCCCCGTCTGCGCATGTCTGATATTTCATTCGCTGGGGCGGTCGCTGTCTGTGTGATTCGATAGAAATCGGCCATGTTAGACAATGACAAAATAAGGATATTTTATACCGTTCCTCAGATGTTTGCAGTTATTATTACATTATTATCGGACAGATACGAGTCGCCGTAAATATTTGGATTAGTTGTAAAAGAGCATGGGAGTTGTATCACTCTTACGGTATAGAGACACAACACCACTGCCGCCGTCAGGGTAATCCCCAATATACGGAAACAAACAGCTTCATTTTGTGAATTACTATCAGGCTGGAAAACAATAATCACTGCTCTTGTTTAGTCTTATATTAAAAGTTATTAATATAGGTCACAGATGTACCACCGCACTCACCTTATCGTCGCAATGCCGACAAGGGGGGGGGGGGGGCAGTTTTTCACTCCCCCCCCCCCCCCACTTGCGGGCCCGGTGCCTCTCTACGCTCGGCACACTATTTTATTCTCCCTCTATGGGTGTTGTGGATAGAGGGACAAAGTGCCGGCATTGCGACCGCCGGGATTCCGACCACCGGCATATTGACCGCATCCCGTATCATCATAATGCGAATTACAGTGACCAGGGAAACTTTTGAATGAGAAATAATCTACTGTTAGTATTGTTATGTTGGCGGCTAAAGCAAAACAATAACCTGCGTTATACAGAAATTCAATTAACACGCACACACACACATACACACACACACACACACACACAGAGCAGATCAAAGTATCTGCTGTAAGGGTTTTGGATCCATGTGACAGATCCATTATTACCTTTGATGATATTGGTCCTTGAACCACAGGAGGAAAATTGTGTCAGTGTCAAACCAGCAGATTGCGGTAAGTTCAGCACCTTGGATACCATCTATGGTCATTCAAAGACAAAACTCCAAATCAACGGGTGCCAGATGACTGGCTGACGGTCGGGACCCCGACCAATAAGGGCTATTCACCATGACACCCATAGAGTAAGAATGGAACCTGTGGCTCTGTCGGAGTACCAACGGCTGTTAATCCGATGTAGGTATACTGACCGCCGGGGTCATGAGTGTCGCCCAGTCATACCACACCCCAAATCAACTTATACCAGAGAAACAACAGACAGGTGCCCAAAAATAGGTCTTCAAGATTAGCGAACACACTAACTAGGGTGGCCAATCCCGGGATCTGGCCCCAAAAACACCGGGATTTCAATCCTGGGATTTCGGGATTAGACTGCGCATGCGCAGTCTAATGCCGGGCAGCATCTGAGCACTCGCTCAGACGCTGCCCGGCTGTTCCCTATGCCCGATCTGCTCTCTCTGTGCATCATGATGGTCAGAGGTCATGCTGCACAGGCCTCACAGTCGCTCCGCTTGCCTGCCCACAGCCTTGCATCATCGCTCCCCAACCCTGCTCCAGCCGCAGCCTGCCAGATGCACAACTCCACCTGGACCTGCTCTGCCAGCTTCACAGCCAAACGACAGCACAGCTCCCGGCCGCTCCTGCCCGCAGGTAAGTATGCGGGGCTGCCGGGGCATTAGGGAAGCCAATCCCGGATGAGCATTTTTCAATTCCAAATTCCGGGATTGAAAAAATGCCCCGGGATTGGCATCCCTAACACTAACAAACGCCTGGTTATGGAAGAAGTAAGTGATAAAAAGAGGACCAATGCCCAGCCCGAGATGCATGGCGTGGTATTCTTAGTGGCTATTTTGTGCATTAGAAGTGGTATTCTATTGGTCTCCTTTAATACTGATTAGTTTGTATTCAGGCCCAAAGAGCGAAGCTAGAAAGGCTTCAGATCCACCAATGCAATCAAAGAGTTTGAAGTCTTTGATTTATCATGGTCATTTTGTTCCATCCGCAGTTGGTGACGTACGGCTTAGACCAGAGGTTCCCAACCACAGTCCTCAAGGCACACAAACAGTCCAAAGACAGCCATACTTGAGAACAAGTGACTTAATTAGTGCCTCAGTTATTTTGATTTAACTATCTAAGTTGAAGCTTGGATATCAATAAACCTTGACGGCTCGTGTGCCTTCTACACTGAGGTTGGAAAACACTGGTCTAGAGTGTGGTCCTCCTGCTTGAGGAGATCTCAGCTGAGGCGGGGGAAGTGGACTCCCCTTTCCCCATTATATACTGTAAACTCAGAACCCTGACAGTTCTATAGATAATTATTAACCGAGGGATCATGTACTGTAATTATTGCAAGCCATTGGCTCTAGATGCAGAAAAATTGTCCTAATCTGACAACTTGACAAATGATTGGGTTCATTGGGTTCTGTCGGTATTGAGAAATAATGAATTTATAAAAACAAAACAACAAAAAAAATCAGAGAATTCCCAAGTAAAGGATTGGACTGAACTTCCTTGCAGTGACCATTGGTGATCACTCCGCTTTATAGAGTTGAGGGGGGCTGACTTCAAAAACGTCCCCTGGAAGTTTCAACAGCTGATGTAATGTATAGAGGTTTTCATGAGTGACTATAGGGATCCTAAAGAACTGCAATGGTTTATAAAGTTATGTCCAGGTCATCAGCTCACTGAACGGAGAGATCAAGATGGGGGGGAGATATGGATTGGAGAGCTGGTAAGGTCGCAAAGGAAGGCTGCGCTGAGATCATCATGACTTTGCCATCTCCTGGACATTCTGTGATAAATCCAGTGGCACATGGTACGTGCCCAGCCCTAAGTAGTTTCTGCAGGACATTCTCTGAGTGTAAAGAGGAACCTGGTCCATCAGCTTGGACTCTTTGAGAGAAGAAGGCAGTAGCTTCTGGAAACTCGGCTCCAAACAGCACGCCTGAAACTCATGTCCAGAAAACTGGATGAGTCAGTGTACACAGCCATTTGCATGCCGGGGCGGACATCTGCACTACTTCCCAACTACTGGAACAATGCAGATTGGACAACTTGGTCCAGCGGGTGGAGATCACCACTTTAGCACTGCAAATGCCCCGTGTCCGAGCAAACGCAACTGCGGTTAACTTACGGCTGAATGGACGTACTTAGCGTCAGAGGGGGTTCACACACAGGCTGAGGGGTACAATTACCAAAGCTTCTAAACATGAAAAGAAGCGATGTAGCCTTCAGATTCTGGCTATCATTTCCTAGAATGCAATAGAAAAATGACAAACACGATCTGATTGGTTGCTATTGACAACATCACCTATTTTTAGAAGCTTTAATAAATACCCCCAATGTCCTCGGGCGCGTGTTATGGGCATGTTGGTGGAATTGGTGGTTGGGCGTTCAGAGGTCCGTCTGATTTTGGGCGGCTCTCGTGTAGGGTCCATGCACCTGCGCGCTCTTAGCAATGTCGGATGCTTATGCATGCGCATGGAATGCTGCTGTCACTAGTGAGGCCAGAGGTCCCCGGTGCTGAGAAATGTTACATATGAAGTAGACTTTATTGTAAGTTAGGCATGCTTCTAATTGATTATAACTAGTCAAACAACCCTTCTCCACCTGCATATAATACATTGTACCCAGACTGCCGAGAGCCGGATAAACCGGCAGAGAGCGGGCATAATGCATATCTCGCCCATCCAACACCCTGGACACCCACTTGCCGGCGCGAATGGCGTCATAAACTCAGGTTCTCCTGTGTTCCTTGCACCCGTGGGCCTCTCATCGCCCATTTGTTTATATGCCACTGCCTAATTGTGGCGTCCTGCCTCCAGCACCCCTCCCTCGCCGGCTGAACAGGCTGCTAATGAAGTCTGATCCAGGATCCTTCCTCTCCTGTTGCCGCTGTTAATATTTCATCTCCCTTCTATAGCGAGGGCCACTGAGGACTCCATCTAACGCTGTTTACATGCCGGCCGGGGGATTTGTTCTCCAGCATTAGACTGGGTTTGCTCATATCTAATTAACTGAGAGTAATCAGCTCAGTATGACAGCATCCTCTCTGCGTGTACATTGTGTTCTGGCTCAGGCTCCTCCGAGACTCTGCGTTAGGACCCTGGCTTGTTTGCGAGACCACTCCCACTGACGGCTGCACACTGAGTAATAGGACGTTGGCCACCGCTAGCCGTCTCTCTCTTTTATACTGCTGGCCTGCGGTAATTAATTAGAGATAATTAGCTTCTGTCTTTCTGGAGGATTAACCCCTCTCCAGATAAATATCTTGTCAGTGGGAAGTTTCTTGAAAGATGAATTGCACAGACACGCGGCAGATGTATTTATATCCAACCAGTCGGTGATAATCCAAATCATATCAGAAATCCCAGCGATCCCTATAGCCGGGAATCGGGAAGGGTATTGCCGGACGGCTGCGCCTGGAAGCTCTGACACAAAGTATTATATCCCGAATTCTCTGACAGCTGCAGACGCCTTGCTGTACTGCAGGTGCACGCATTACACTGTCACAGGGGTGCTTATAGTCTGGGAATATTACCATATAGTCTTCTGTACAAACAGTGCAGTTTAGTCACAGACAATGTCCATGTTGACAGTTAGATCGATACTACCATGTCGATGTTTGCTGAGTCTACCTCTAATAGATATGTATTTTGTATCTCCAGCTATAAGAATCAATGTCAAGTCTCCTGAGGACACCGAGGCATTGTCCCAGTATCCTCAGGTAACAGTGCTGACTGACTAATACAATGTCAAGTATTTCTATTCACCTGATTTATAGAATTAAACTAACGAAGCCGTCAAATCTGTTCTGAATTTGCTGCTTGTAATACACCCTGCTTTTCTGAATGAACAACCTTGCTTTAAAATGACTTTGAAATACTGAATGAAACCATTTCACATTTTGACAAACATTTGATATTAGTATAGACTATTTTTAGAACTTTTTTATTGATGCACTTTTTGGAAATAGTCACAAAGCCTATTGTGTTGTATATCACAGGAAAGGGCATACAAAATAAAATGACAGAAAATGACCCTCTGTAATTAGGAGAGCTACTGTGGTGATTTGAATATATGCTGGTTGTGTATTTTTGACAGATTTTTTTACAGCTTTTCATAACCATAATTTGGAAATGGCATGAAATATTACAATAAAATGTTGTCCTTTTCTTGGACTTTATACTCTACATATGTATACCTAATTTGAACAAAATCTGAGCAGGTGAGGTAATATTATCAACAAAAAAAGTGTTTTGATTTGACCCCATAATGTGTCCACTATAAGCCAGAAGACACATGTCCAGTGTGAACAGTGACGGCTTAGGAATAATACTGGTCCGTCACCAAAGTGTGAAAGGGGTAAAGTAATAAATGCTAGCATCCTGGGTCAGAGTCAGATTATTGTAGGGTTTATGTGTGAAATGGGTATAAAGGTCAAATCTCAGACATGGTATGGACTGAGGAGAAAACTGTGTGATGTAAGGAAGTGGTGTGAAGTGAGGAGGAAGTTGTGTGAAATGAGGAGTAAGTGTTGTGGAGTGAGATGGAAGGGGTGTGGAGTGAGGAGGGAGTGGTGTGAAATGAGCAGGAAGTGGTGTGAAGTGAGGAGGAAGTGAGATGGAAGTGGTATGAAGTGAGGAGGAAGTGAGATGGAAGTGGTATGAAGTGAGGAGGAAGTTGTGTGAAATGAGCAGGAAGTGGTGTGGAGTGAGGAGGGAGTGGTGTGAAATGAGCAGGAAGTGGTGTGAAGTGAGGAGGAAGTGAGATGGAAGTGGTATGAAGTGAGATGGAAGTGGTATGAAGTGAGGAGGAAGTGAGATGGAAGTTGTGTGAAATGAGGTGGAAGTGGTGTGAAGTGAGGAGGAAGTGAGTTGGAAGTGGTGTGAAGTGAGGACGGAGTGGTGTGAAATGAGCAGGAAGTGAGATGGAAGTGGTGTGAAGTGGGTAGGAAATGAGATGGAAGTGGTGTGAAGTGAGGAGGAAGTGAGATGGAAGTGGTGTGAAGTGAGGAGGAAGCGAGGAGGAAGTTGTGTGAAATGAGCAGGAAGTGGTGTGGAGTTAGGAGGGAGTGGTGTGAAATGAGCAGGAAGTGAGATGGAAGTGGTGTGAAGTGAGGAGGGAGTGGTGTGTAATGAGCAGGAAGTGAGATGGAAGTGGTGTGAAGTGAGGAGGGAGTGGTGTGAAATGAGCAGGAAGTGAGATGGAAGTGGTGTGAAGTGAGGAAGAAGTGAGATGGAAGTGGTGTGAAGTGAGGAGGAAGTTGTGTGAAATGAGGTTACTCTGTGAGGTGAGGTGGAGTGAGGAGAGAGTGGTGTGAAGAGAGGAGGAAGTGGTGTGAAGTGAGGAGGAAGTTGTGTGAAATGAGGAGTAAGTGGTGTGGAGTGAGGAGGGAGTGGTGTGAAATGAGCAGGAAGTGGTGTGGAGTAAGGAGGGAGTGGTGTGAAATGAGCAGAAAGAGAGATGGAAGTGGCGTGAAGTGAGGAGGGAGTGGAGTGAAATGAGCAGGAAGTGAGATGGAAGTAAGTGGTGTGAAGTAATGAGAACAAGGTGAGAAATAAGGACATATTCTGAAGAGAAGACTAAGCTGTCTGAAGTGACATTTGTGACGTCCGGAGAATGTGAGAATTGAGGAGAAAGTATTGTAAAGCAGGAGTATATGGTACTGAGTGAGTAGGGCACACTGGGAAGCATGAGGCTGTAGTGTGAAGTATGATGACTGAGGAGGAAATGGTGGGAAGTGAGGAAGGAATGGTGGGAAGTAAGGAGGGAATGGTGGGAAGTGAGGAAGGAATGGTGTGAAGTAAGGAAGGAATGGTGGGAAGTGAGGAAGGATTGGTGGGAAGTGAGGAGGGAATGGTGGGAAGTGAGGAGGAAATAGTATACAGTGGAATGATATGACTTAAAAAGCTGAATATACATATGTTAAACAATAATCATGATAACGACCAAGCATAACGTAATTTTCCCGCGAATCGCCCAGTCTGTACACTCTATATCATTACCATTCCTGCGAGTCATTAGCGATGCCAGTACATGCTGCTCAATCTGAGGATATCGTCATCGACAGCTATACTGGCTCCGCCCACTGACCATACCATTGTATGTACACACAATATATAGTACACACACTGACCATAACATTGTATGTACACACAATATATAGCACACACACTGACCATACCATTGTATGTACACACAATATATAGTACACACACTGACCATACCATTGTACGTACACACAATATATAGTACACACACTGACCATACCATTGTATGTACACACAATATATAGTACACACACTGACCATACCATTGTATGTACACACAATATATAGTACACACACTGACCATACCATTGTATGTACACACAATATATAGTACACACACTGACCATACCATTGTACGTACACACAATATATAGTACACACACTGACCATACCATTGTATGTACACACAATATATAGTACACACACTGACCATACCATTGTACGTACACACAATATATAGTATACACACTGACCATACCATTGTACGTACACACAATATATAGTACACACACTGACCATACCATTGTATGTACACACAATATATAGCACACACACTGACCATACCATTGTATGTACACACAATATATAGTACACACACTGACCATACCATTGTATGTACACACAATATATAGTACACACACTGACCATACCATTGTATGTACACACAATATATAGTACACACACTGACCATACCATTGTATGTACACACAATATATAGTACACACACTGACCATACCATTGTATGTACACACAATATATAGTACACACACTGACCATACCATTGTATGTACACACAATATATAGTACACACACTGACCATACCATTGTATGTACACACAATATATAGTACACACACTGACCATACCATTGTATGTACACACAATATATAGTACACACACT
This sequence comes from Crinia signifera, assembly GCF_055691185.1. Lineage (NCBI taxonomy): Eukaryota > Metazoa > Chordata > Amphibia > Anura > Myobatrachidae > Crinia > Crinia signifera. Next base: position 9,165,028 of record NC_139218.1, read on the forward strand.
GACCATACCATTGTATGTACACACAATATATAGTACACACACTGACCATACCATTGTATGTACACACAATATATAGTACACACACTGACCATACCATTGTATGTACACACAATATATAGCACACACACTGACCATACCATTGTATGTACACACAATACATTGTATAGTTCGCTGTGTCGTCTAGTGCAGGCATGTCCAAACAGGTATGTATCATTGGATAGACACCAACTAGGTCAACAAGCATTAGGTCGACACCACTAGGTCAACATGCATGAAGGTTGACATGACTGAAGGTCGACACGGGTAGGACGACAGGGTCATTAGGGCGACTCAATCATTAGGTCGACATGGGGAAGGTCGACAGTCAAAAGGTCAACATGGGGTATTTCACTTTTCTTTGTCCTGAATGTTGACTCAGTCGACATGGACACTAAAACGTAGCACCGTGTCCCCTCGCATGCTTGCTGCGCTCACCATGCTTCGGGCACGGTGCCTCTCTGCGCTCGGCACACTATTTTATTCTCCCACCGCGCCCTAGTGGATGGTAGGGCATGAAATACCGCCTGTCGGCACATGTCGGCTAAAAAAGGGAAAAACCCCATGTCTACCTTTTGACTGTTGACCTAATGCTTGTGTCGACCCTAAGTCATGTCAACCTAATGTTGTATACCTAGTGACCGTATCCTGTACAAACCGTGGCCCTATGTGATGAGGAAGAGGTGAAACATTTATTACCACAACTATTTTTGATTTCCGTGGCAGTAAAACACCTTTTGTGGCCAGAAACTGGCTGCGTATATATTATGTCAGCCTCGGTGCCAGCCTAATTTGCATGATTGTGCCATTGGCAGTACTGGCTGGTATATGATGGAGGACAACTGTGACTGAGGACAACACACATACAGATAGCAAAGTCCTGTAATCCTGGCACCTATTACACAATCCACTATTCCTGGCTCAGGCACTTTGTGTATATGGCCCCATATAAATAATAATTACATGTCACAAGACTTGCGTATGAGTAGTGAGCTCTATGTACTGTACATGTATTGTCCGTGTTAGTGTGCTCTGTACTTTGCGTGTACGGCCATGTTAGTGTGCTCTGTGCTGTACATGTACGGCCATGTGAGAGTACATTAGCAGTATTTGATGCCAGCGCACAAGCCACTGTCCCTACATCAGGCATTCCCAACCACGGTCCTCAAGGCACACCAACAGTGCAGGTTTTAGTGATATCCAGGCTGGGAGCTGTGTGTACACCATATACAATGGTTACCGTATCACCAGGGCCCATTCCGCACTATACAGCTCATAAACTTACAGCGATGACTGAAAACAGAATGTCCTGACCTGGTGATGACCGCTTTCCGGAAGTAACACGGTTAATCTTTACGGCACATTAAGAAAGGATTTGCTGTATATTAAACCTTAACTGTTTCTTCCCCATCCCAGCTCTCAGTAGCTGTAAGTACCGGGAGCCGGTGGTGCTGTATAATACCTCGCGCCTGCCGCACAGTCTCCTGATTACAGTATCGCTGCTCTGTTGTGACTCATGTGTAATATCCCTGCCGTTCTCCTGTACAAGCGTATAGGGGTGCACACACGGGCTGGAGGCTGGGCCAGTTTCACTAAGTGTTTTTGCTTGGTCAATATGGCTATGTTACTGCTGGAGATAAGCCGGCGGCCATCCGCAGCAGCAGCCCGCATCTAGTCAAAATCCTCTTGCCTGTGGTGTCTATTTGGCCAGACGACAGCGACACTGCGGGGCCCCAAATTGCTATCACCCTCTGTGTACACATGGGGCGAATCAGGGAAACCTTATAAGCGATTTTGACCCTAACCCTCCCCACTCGTGCCAACCCTAAAGCTGGCCATACACTACTGCGATGTTTGACAGTAGTGTATGGCCAGCCGACCCCCCCCCCCCCCCCCCCCCTTCAATTTGAGCTGCCCAGGACCCTCCTGGTTGGCAAAATCACATGCGATGAATATCATGTGGTCCTTTGAACGTGTGATATATCGCATGCAACCCCGTTCCCCGTCGCACCTAAACCTAACCACCCCGCAGCTTAAACATAATCCCCTCTTATAAGTGCCTGACCCTCCCTCTCCGCAGCCTGATACCAAGTCCCCCCTATTGGCTAAACCTAACCCGCTAGGCATACTTATGTCTGCATTGTGAATGCTGCCATCCCTGAACACAGCCCCTGTAGACAGGGAAGAAAAACGTGGTGGCTCAGTGGCCTCCCTCCCACAAAAAAATAAGTGCCGCTGTTATTACTGCTGTCACCTGTGATCATTATGTGTATAAGGAGCACTACTGTGATCATTATGTATATAAGGGGCACTACTGTGATCATTATGTGTATAAGGGGCACTACTGTGATCATTATGTGTATATAGAGCACTACTGTGTTCATTATGTGTATAAGGAGCACTACTGTGATCATTATGTGTATAAGGAGCACTACTCTGATCATTATGTGTATAAGGGGCACTACTGTGATCATTATGTGTATAAGGGGCACTACTGTGATCATTATGTGTATAAGGAGCACTACTCTGATCATTATGTGTATAAGGGGCACTACTGTGATCATTATGTGTATAAGGGGCACTACTGTGATCAGTATGTGTATATGGAGCACTACTGTGATCATTATGTGTATAAGGGGCACTACTGTGATCATTTTGTGTATAAGGAGCACTACTGTGATAATTATGTGTATAAGGAGCACTACTCTGATCATTATGTGTATAAGGGGCACTACTGTGATCATTATGTGTATAAGGGGCCCTACTGTGATCAGTATGTGTATATGGAGCACTACTATGATCATTATGTGTATAAGGGGCACTACTGTGATAATTATGTGCAAGGGGCACTAATAATGTGTGTATACTACTCCTTTGCTCCCAAACATTTTTCAGATTTTTGCTCCCACCAGACATATTGGACAGACAAATCTGTAGGTGTGTACCCAGCTTAAGGGGCACTGCTGTGATAATTATATGTATAAGGAGCACTACTGTGATCATTATGTGTATAAGGAGCACTACTGTGATCATTATGTGTATAAGGAGCACTACTGTGATCATTATGTGTATAAGGGGCACTACTGTGATCATTATGTGTAAGGGGCACTACTGTGATCATTATGTGTAAGGAGCACTACTACTGTGTGTATAAGCAACACTATTGTGTGGCATACATGTGTAAGAAATACTACTGTGTAGCATAACTTGTGTAAGGGGCACTACTGTGTGTCATAACATGAATGAAGTGCACTACTATGTGCTGTAATATGAATCAGGAGCACTACATGTGGTTCAATGTGAATATGAATGTGACTACTGTGTGGCTTAAATTGAATTGGCGGTACTATTGTGTGACCACACCACTTCCTTGTGAGATCGATGTCCCTTTATAAAATATAGGAGGTAGGGCACTAATTTATACTTTGTAGAGGGCGCCCAAAACCCTGTCACTGTCCCAGGCTCTGCCAACTAAGGGAGGTGGCAGAGGAAACGAGTTCCACCACCTCTACAGGACCACTTTATGCTCTGGTGAATAGGAGCACTGGTCCCGCATGACCAACTCCCTAGGGCACTTTTTTCAAACTGGCGGCTGATGGGTAGTAGAGGGGGAGGTTCCTTGCACTTATACTAAATTTAGTAGTGCCCAACTACTATTAGCCGCACCTCTATACCCAGTCTAATGGATCGCCAGTGTACATTAGGGGGTGCTGGGCCACTGAAGTTGGTGGTCCTTAGAGGAAACTTAAGAGGATGAGACTGTGCAGTAACAGTGGTAGGAGAGTGTTGGGCAGGAAATATGGGAAAGGTACAAAGATATACACAAACCTGGGGCAAATTATAGGGAATGCAAGCAGGGAATGCCTTGAGTTACATTGTAAAGAGGGGGGGCAAGGGTTTGTCCTAAATGACAACAAAAGGGGAGGGGGGGGCATGCCCTGGGTAACAGTGTAGGTGGGGCATGCCTGAGTTAACAGTATAGATACAGTGTAGAGGGGGGGCATGACCAGAGTTACAGTGTGTGTGTGTGTGGGGGGAGGGGGGGCATGACATGAGTTACAGTGTGGGGGGGGGGGGTATGACCTGAGTAACAGTGTAGGTGGGGGGGGGCATGACCTGAGTAACATTGTAGTGAGAGGGTGGGGGGCATGACATGATTTACAGGGTAGGGGGCCATTACTTGAGTTACAGTGTAGGGGGGGGGGGGGCATGAGCAGAGTTACAGTGTAGGGGGCCATTACTTGAGTTACAGTGTAGGGGGGGGGGGGGCATGAGCAGAGTTACAGTGTAGGGCGGCATGACCATAGTTACAGTGTAGGGGGGGTATGAATTGAGTTACAGTGTAGGGGGGGGCATGAGCAGAGTTACAGTGTAGGGGGCCATTACTTGAGTTACAGTGTAGGGGGGGGGGGGGATGACCATAGTTACAGTGTAGGGGGGGTATGAATTGAGTTACAGTGTATTGGGGGGAGGGGGTGGGCATGGCCTGAGTAACAGTGTAGTGGGGGTGAGGGGCATGACATAAGTTACAGTGTAGTGGGGTGGGGGCATGACCTGAGTAACATTGTAGTGAGAGTGTGGGGGGCATGACATGAGTTACAGTGTAGGGGGGATGACATGAGTTACAGTGTAGGGGGGGTTATGAATTGAGTTACAGTGTATTAGGGGGGGGCATGACCTGAGTAACAGTGTAGTGGGGTGAGGGCATGACATGAGTTACAGTGTAGGGGGGGGGGGTGCATGACCTTGTACAGTGTATGACCTGAGTAACAGTGTAGTGTTGGGTTACGCATACTGCCTTTGGTAACCGCCATGCTAACTACACATGATACATAACTGGCTAGAATGATGGAAAGGGATTTGCAGATCATTAAGCTGAGTGCGGAGACGCAGTGCCAGACTGTGAGTGTAGTGCCAGGCTGTGAGTGTACGGGGCGGGGGGAGGGGGACAGTAGGTGGGCACCTAGAAGTACTTCTACCTTGGTCGGACAATGTATCGGCGATGTCCACATCCAGTGTGTATAGTAAATTTCCCGTAGTTATAACTATTAAGGCCACATATGGAGTATGGGGGGACAGTTCTGCACCTCGCTGTAGTAAGGACCCAGCTCGGAACTCTCACTAATGAAAATGCTGTATTAAAAAATTAGGTTTGTTTATTTGGGGGAATGAACGTTGGCTTAGAGGTGACCTAATTTATGAGTATAAATGGGTGATATCCCGATCTGAACGGCCTTTCTGGGAAATAATGTAGGTGTGCGGTGCCCCTAAAAGTTAATTATTTATTTTATAGAGATAAGGTATTTTTTATTTAGATCCTTTATTTGATTTGGCAGCGGCGAAGTCATCGGGCAAAGGTCTGCAGAAATGCAGATGCATTGTATGTTTGTTAGACGTCAACCACTTAAGATTACATTTAAAGGGCCATTAATCTTAAAATGCAAGTGACCGTACATGTAACATATACAACTAACAAGTAATGTACGTGTAGACTAGTCCCCACGCACGACCGGTGGTCAGGAACCTATGTACATGTGCCATGCGGCTGGGGGAAGGGTGCCCACAATTACTGCCCATATATGGCCAGGGAACGTCCTTCAACTAGGCTATAGGGTACAATATGCCATCCATCGCCAGCACACTTGTCCCCGATTCCCGAGATCTGATAATGCAGTTTATGCTTTACAAAGTTTTGGTCAACTTTGTAACAGCCAACTTTCTTCAAGTGCAGTGGTCCTTTAAGTGAAAAGGACTTATAGGACCCAGGCCTGGATGGCGGCAAAGGCTTGTGACAAGTAAAACGAGCATTTGGTGCCACCGGTGGCCTCTCTATTATACAACGCATCAGGTGGGAAAAAAATGATCATCATTATTCCTCATCTACAGTATATCAGTGTGAACAGAATGGAGGTACGGAGGCGCAGAGGCTAGTAGGGTTTGCGGCAGATAGAACAGTATAGCGATACGTTACTAGGTTGCCATAGTTACACACAGTCAGATGGCCTGCTAGGGTACTACCAGCACAAACTACAGCACTCCAGTAAGTGGCTGACTGATACAGTCACAATGACAATCTCACCACAACACGGGAGCACTCTACTTGACCGCCATCCAAATTCCCCGCGACGGGGGATGACGACACAGAAACACAAAAGTCCTACAAAGTTGCCTTCAATCAATCAGCCACGTACCTACAGTAAGACAGACAACTCTTACTTCGGCCATGTCCACTGATATCAGTCCTGCGGTTCTATCTGCTGAGTAACTCCAAATATCTCAAACATTCCAGGAATTAAGTGGTTGCTGATTTGGCACAGCTGGTTGCTTCCTGCTGTTTCTCTGGCTGGCACCGGTGTACAATGGGCAGTATTGTTGTGGAACGAGGATTTTTTTTTTTTTCTTTCCCTCCTTTCTCGCTTTCCCAGTGCCCACAAGAGGGAGGAACAAGTAAAGAAGTGACTTACAGCGAATGAGCTGTACCAGGCTGCCCGGGCATACGATACCCCATTAACTCCATGTGCCTGCTGGGCATTAACTAGGACACAATCGTCGCTGGATTCGGCACACAGACAGTCCCTTAAAATGAGCAGATCTACGTACCTGATGTGAGCGGCCTCTCTCCGAACTCTGGACTCACTAAGATTTCCATAAACTCAGCCACTCCCAGCTTATAATACATTAGGCATTAATTCCAACATTTGATTTTACTGCCAGGCTGCCAGTAGGGGACATTACCAGCAGCAGGTTGTCAGACACTCACAGCCTACACTGTATTGTGCAGCAGAGAAGCTCGCTGTGTGCCCGAGACTAGAACTTACACACGGTGCTGCCAGCCCAAGTGGCACAGGGAGACGGAACTTCCTCTGTGACTAACGAGATCTCCGGAGCACTGGCATCTGTGGAATCCTGTGGGGCCGCTTGACCCATCGCCTGTTTGTTATGCTGTACAGCTGTGTACTATATGGTTAATCTGGGATCAGAGCCACTTGTAATATTAGAAAGCACTTAAGGGTACAGAGCACTGTGGGCAGGGAGTGTGTGCCTCTATAATGTGGCGCGCAGGGTGTTATCTGGTGGGGGGTTTGGGGAGGATAATGGCCAGTATTACAGGTGGGCAGGACCATTCTAAGGCTGGGCACACACTAGGCAATGTGTAGCCGTTGTGTCATCGTTAGCGCCCGGGGCCCCGACATTGGCTAGTGCATATACACTTGCCGCTGCCGGTAGCGATGTAGAGGGGACCATTCTGCCTTCCAAAGTATGGCCCTCGCTCATACTGCATGTACAGACAACGGAGGATGTCGCTGACAACGCGCCGGAACACGCATCGTCGGCGACATAGAACATAAACACGTGACACAATGGGTGGTCTACAAACTGTGACAGTTATTTTCACCCACTGCGCAGGGATTTTTTTAAATTTTAAAATGATCCAGCAAGTAAAACTAGTATATAGTTATTATACAATTAATATAAAAGTTTATCTCTTACACAATCTGATTTCTTATTGTTTGTTATTTGTCCCCTGGGGTATAACTGGGGGGGGGGGGGGGGGGTAATACAGAACGCAGTGACGTAGCGTGCAGACTCATGGATAGAGGCTCAGAAGCTTTACACATCCTGGTAAACCAATGTGCCCGGTCTACACAAATCTACACAGTTCACACAAAACTTAGGTGGGGTGAGAAGTAATATAATGAGATTTTAGTAAGATTCCGAAATTGCACCATATCGCTTTAAAATCGGCAATTAATGCAAATTTTCGTGTAGAAACAGAAGCTGCATCCGATTTGGAGCGATTTTTGGTCATGAGAGTGCGAATGAATACACATGTGCAAATTTTTAGACATGGTGACATGCGGTTTTTGGGCAGGGTTAACTCTGGAGGGGGGACCCCTTTATTGTGGGGGGTCCCCACTTCCCCGGGATCCCTGCCCGGGCTGACCAGCCACACAGATTAATGCAATGGCCGGGAGAACTTCGATAAAAAGTTTCCCCCGGCTGGGGCACGCCTTTTTTTAAATTTTTCTTTAACCCCATTTTTTGGGATAGAACTATGCAAATATCTCACTGATCTGTGCATGGTCCAGTCACCAGTCTGAACTTGGTCTATTGTTTGTGTGAATTGTGAGAACGTTTTACATTTGAAAATTGTATACTTTATAATGGGAAATCATCTGGATGCTAATTTATGCCGTGTTTTCTTCCTATTCTCAAACAATATACAGTATATAAAGTATATATATATATATATATATATATATATATATATATAAGGAAGGAGCTGGTGCGGCACTCAGTAGTGTAATGTAGAAGAAAATAAACTCACGGAGCCATCAGATTAAGGAGAACGTTTCAGTTGTATTAAAACAACTTTTTGTCAAGTATGTAAGACTTGACAAAAGTTGTTTTAATACAACTGAAACGTTGTCCTTAATCTGATGGCTCCGTGAGTTTATTTTCTTCTACATTACACTACTGAGTGCCGCACCAGCTCCTTCCTTGTTATCCCTCATTGTGAAGGCACCAGGAAACCATCGTTGTCTTATTGGGAGTGCCTGACTAGTACTTTGTTATATATATATATATATATATATATATATATATATATATATAATATATAGAGAGAGAGAGAGAGAGAGAGAGAGAGAGAGATAGGTAGGTAGATAGATAGATGATCTGTGACTGGTATCTCCCCAATAAGCACTTTCTTCCCATCATCGCTGGGAAAGCCGCCCACTGTGTATGCCCCGGCGGTGAGCGCTGCGGCGGGCTCCCGCATCATCACTGGGAAAGCCCCGGCGGTGAGCGCTGCTGCATGCTCCCGCATCATCGCTGGGAAAGCCGCTCATCTGTTAGTATTACCAGCAGATGAGCGGCTTTGAGGTTGGCTTTGCACAGTGCTGCGCTATGAAAAGCTTTCCACCCTCCTCTGACGGCACCGGGCAGGGGGAAAGCGGCTCAGTGTGTATGCACTGAGCCGCTTTCCCCCCAGAGATGATAGCAATCATTGCTGTCCATACACGCTGAGCACAGTCGCCCAGTGTGTATGGACCTTTACCTTAGTAAAATGGGTAGAAGGAAGGGGTCATTTTTACAAGATTTTCAGTGAATAGTGTGACTCCTCCCCCTCTGTGCACTGCCACCAATCACATTTAGCTGTTATGTAAATGAAGGGCATACTGCAGCTGCCTTTATTTCATATGAACTCCCAGAATATAATAAATAATTTCAGGAAAATTAGGGCATTTGTACCCTGCATATTGTCCAAAGACTCTGCTACTTGCTGCGCAGACTCCAGTCTTCCTGTTCTCCAGGGAGGCTTCATGCCCTCATCCCAAGATGGCCACACAGATCTCTACTGAGCAAGTGCAGTGGCCATCTTTTCTTTACTGTGTAGACATGGTGGGAAACTGAGGCCGCCTGCTTAGCGCCTGTGAGAGACCTGGTGATTATCTGCTATAAACCTGTTCCAGCATCACTGCACCACTACCCATCTCAGCTTACACTCACTGGCTGGTGAGCTGTATGAGACCTCACTCCATTTCCAATGTACATGTAACAGTGAGTACGGCATGTAACGGTGAGTACGGCTGTGTGTGCTACAGTATCTATTTATTTACCAACATCATTGGTTAACTTGGTGTGTGCCTATAAAACTCAATAAAACAATATCAAGAGAGCATATTACCCATGTGATTCTCCCAGCAACCAGAAGGAGACATGAATGGCTGACTAGGCACAGAGAGGATCTGACTAATGAGGCATGAAGGTAAGTACCTTCCAGATAAGGCCACTACTAGAGCATTGGGCATTCAGTGGTCATTCCCTTCCATCATCTGTCAGAGTTGGGATAACCCTCTATTAACACATTCAACATTTGTACTCATTACAGAGTGAGGCCTTGCTGTCTGTGCAAATCTGAGCAGGTCTGAGGCTGCCAATAATCTGCAACAGAGACAGGCTGACCAAGGCGCTGATGTCACAGACCCTCCCCTGAAATGCCTGGGCACGCCTGCATTATTTCTGACACACCCCCGGGATGGTGGTTTAGTCTCCCGCATTTTGACCACAGCCCCTGACCCTGAAGTTTTAAAAGTCGGTAGGTATGATTTGTGCACGACATGTACATTTACTGAGTCGCAATTCATGGTGAATTAAGAGCCCAAAACTCCAAGCATCCCCAAGTAGATAAATACATAGGCAAATGCTGGGGGGGGGGAGGGTTCTGGTTGCCCGGAAACCTCCCTACTCTTGGCAAGTGGTTCAGATTATTACAACAATTGCAGTGGTATATAATATGATTACTAGAGCTGACACCACCTAGAAGAACTACCAAGTCTGCGGTGTGTGCGGCTCAGTCAGTGCAGTGGACCAGAGAGCAGCTACCATGAAGAAGAGACAGGAGCCTTACCACCAGTAGGAAAATGTTGTGCCTAGAGAGTGCAGTGCTGGTTCTATGTATTAATTATGGTATGTTTATCCTTTTCATGACCATTTACAGGTAGAACGCCTGTCAGCGAGCCCGCAGGATCACCAGATGTCCTGAGCTTGATGCAGGATGGCGGACAAGAGCTCCAGCTGACGGGGACACCATCCCCGTAATCACGGTGGCTGGGAGCGGCTTCCTTGCCTTGTCCGCTTCAGGGAGACGGGCAGGGAGTAAGTCTGGGCTGCGGGGGAGCAGCGGGGAGATGGCGGAGGGCTTGACAGAATGGGGCACCGCCATGATCGGCAATCCTATCTGTATATATATATATATTATATAAATGTATGATACAGCCGATACTATAGACCATCTATAGTGTTAGATATTACTACTGTATCCATACAGTGTCCAGTGTATACAAAGACCAATGTTTCCATTAATCCATAGGTTTTCCTGCGCATGTGCAGCCACTGTGAGCGAGTGCTCGCACACAGAAGTCCGAGAGGGGGCACGGAGCGGCGTGGAGAGGCGAGCTGGGGAATTTGCCTATAGGAACGCTCAGCGCGCAGCTCGCTCACTGGTGTCTGCGCCCGACTATGACGCCTGCGCAGCTGCTAAACACTGTCAGCTCCTTCCAGGAAGATCCAGAGCTCAGGACACGATGCACACAAGAATCAGGAACAATAATAAAGATGGATGCATGGGTTTGGGCAGGCTCACAAGTACGTGATTTCCTTTGGCACAGAACCCTCGTTGTGCCCATCAGCGTGCATCTGTCCACTTCCCCATGATGCAGATATAAATAGGATACATGTATGTACACAATGAGGACTTGTGCTTTGTGTTCCACAGCTATAAATGTGTCATTAGACGCAGTGCCAGGTCACACAGCTGAGAACTATATGTCCGGCACACCCCAATCCTTTGGCCTCCTATATAGCAGCAGTGAGTGCAGGAAGGGAGGGGGAGCGCTGCTGCGAGAACATCGTGTCTTCATGAGTCTTATAAATAGGCACATTATTTATATATACAGTCCATCACTTACACTTTTACTCTAAAGCCTTTATATCCCACAAGCCTGTGGTTTCTGCTTCTGTCCCACAGTTTCCATGACCCGCTCTCCCACACGCCATAAGCAGACATGTAAAGTTTTGGGTTTTAATTATTTCTCAGAAATACACAGAGAACAAGTTTTAGGGAAAACAGAAAACTTACATAAAACTCATCCCCCCCCCTTTCCTCCGGTTCTCCTCGGATTGGAGGAGGCAGCGTTATCATTCCTCTATCGCTCCTGGGTGCAACGTGCTGCGGACAGACCGCTATATTTCTGTGTATTAGTTCTATGGCTTAAGTTCGTAAGTCAAATAAACTTTTGACGGTAAGCATAATTACTGTCTGCGCACAAATGCAACCGCCATTCTCTGGGCTGCGGCGCTGTTAATGACAGCAAGAGACGGCGCCGCTCAGGAATAAAAGGAAACAAAACGACAGGGCCATCGCAAACTCATTCGCAGCAGCGTGCACATTCGCAGCCTGCATGCAAAAATGTATGCCACTATGTATGCGCCTCGGCGTGCCATATCCGAGCCACGATGAGCGTAACTACAGCTGTGTATATATATATATATATATATATATATATTGGAAGAACCGCACTCAGTCCATGAGAGAGGGATACAGGGCGGTGCTCCACTTTAGAGGATTTTTGGATCCCAAACATAGAATTTGTAGAGAGGCAGGCACTCACCAACACTGAGAGTTTTGTGCAAAAGCAAAAGTAGTCTTTATTCGTCACATCATAGGGACATCAAAACAGGCATCGACGTTTCGACCCGCAACAGGGGTCTTTGTCAAGATCATCAAACATGGGTACACCAGACAAGGTGTCTGGTGTACCCATGTTTGATGATCTTGACAAAGACCCCTGTTGCGGGTCGAAACGTCGATGCCTGTTTTGATGTCCCTATGATGTGACGAATAAAGACTACTTTTGCTTTTGCACAAAACTCTCAGTGTTGGTGAGTGCCTGCCTCTCTACAAATTCTATATATATATATATATATATATATATATATATATGCACATTTCAAATAGACCGGCACTCCCAGCAAAAAGGTAATGCTTGCGCAATACTGTATATATATATATATTTTTTTTATTCAAAACAAGAGTGGGTTGGCGCCTTGGTACTCTGCAACCATCGAGGTACCTATTTACACCTGTATTCCCCTAACTGTCCGGGATCCAATTAGCGAGAATGTGTAGTTTTTCTTTTTAAAAAGTCTTCCATAAAATTCAAAGAAACGTTGTTGAATTTCAGCATAAGAAACGGGTGTGGTATAGGGTTCCGACAGTCGGGATCCCAACAGTCATTAGCCTGACATCAGGACCCCGTCTGGCACCCTAAGAAATGGTTTCACAGCCCCTTTTGGAGTTTCAAGCAGAAAATACCCAACGCGTTTCATCTAATACAGACTTCAGGGGTACATCTGTATTTCAAAGTACTATGCAACACCAATAAATGCTTCAGATGATATGGATAACAGTCTCAGTAAAGAGATTCATAGATGAAAACTCAAAGCTCTGTTAGTAAAGCGGAGATAGTCTTATATAAAAAGTGCAATCAGCTGTGTGATAAATAGCGTTGTTCCTGCACCAAACATCCAGCATCATTCACTCAACATTGTTTTGAACATTCCCTTGTATTCTCACCCTACAGAGAATTTCAGTGGATAAGGCAGCCTGTATTTTATCATTTAAATTAGCACATATATATATAAATCATACGACCCCTACAGTGCGCTTAACGAGATAGATGCAACACCTCCTGTTAGTGAGGGATGGGATATATATGTAAAGAACAACGGGCCACCCAGAACAATAAATCAAGTTTAAGATTTCACTGTGACATTAATTTATGGAATAACATATGTAAAAACATCATCTGTAATCACATTCTTTACAGATATAAAATATCAATAAAGTATTCATAAAAAAAGGATCACTAATCTTCTTTAGTGCATCCAATATTAACACGTTTTCACAGTTGTGTTCAGTAAAGATTCAAAGCAGGTGTGACCATTCAACTCGATACCCAACGTGTTTCCTCCTGAAGGAGCCCTTACACGCTCCGATCCCGGCGTGCGTTGTGGGCTTAAATAGCATCCATCACATCGCATTGCATGCCTTGTGCATGCAATGTGATGCGATGTGATGAAAAGCAAGTACAAAAAGTACGTGCAGCACATACTTTTTGTACTGTGCAATGAGGTGCCGCGGGAGCACGCACCTCAAAGCACACATCGCACCGCCGGGATCGGAGCGTGTATGGGCTCCTTTAGACTTCTTCAGGCTTAAGGTCAAGTAGGTGAAATAGCACTGATCAGTCTAATGATTGATATTGTGGTATCATTGGATGTCATCCATATTTAAGCCTAAAATACATACTGTATAGCCAAATAATTGTCCTTATGGTCAAAGAGGGTGTATACAATTCTATCCGGATTTACTTCGATCCAGGTGTAAAAATGGCAATTCAGTCCAGAGTGTGTAATCTCACACCTGACTCCACAATGTGAAAGGATAAAATGTGTCGGGTTCCAAGAGTTTCAATATACAATCTGTATGATTAAGAAAAATCTGACATTTTTGTGTACAATTGTTACATTTGTTGAATCAGTAATGTCTGTGCCAATCTGCAAATTCTGTGAATGAAATATTTGATTTTACTATTGAAGTTTTATTGTATAATGCCCAAATTGGCAATTTATGGTCTCTAGATGGAATTTATACTCTAAGCGCACTCTGATATTTCTTTGGCTTTCCTATTATATATGTGTGTATATATATACTACTGTTCTAAGGTTTGGGGGTCACTTATAAATTTCCTTCATTTTGAAAGAAAAGCACAGTTTTTTCCAATGAAAATAACATTGCATTAATCAGAAATGTATTTTATACATTGTTAGTGTTAAATGACTATACTAGCTGCAAACGTCTGGTTTTTAAAGGAATATCTACATACAGTACAGATGGGACTGCTCGCATCAAGACTACTGCTGTCCTCCACGATGCGCCATACGCCAGAATGGGGCACGTCCCATTGTTGACAAGCGTGTTAGAAGCTTGCGTTTCCACGTCCGCTGGATCGCCATCTGCAAGAAACCAGCGAATGGCGTGCCGGCGGCCACAATGAGAGTAGTCGCATCTGTAGGTGTATAGAGGACCATTTCCAGCAACCATCACTTCAGTGTTCTAATGGTACATTGTGTTTGCTAATCGTGTTAGAACAGCGAGATTGGGTTTAGTGCCGCGCTCTGTCACTAAGATTCTAACAATGGTTTGTTTAAATGAATGGGTGTTTTTATTAATGTATAAAACAAAAACAAAAAACAAAAAAAAACAAAAGTTGTGCAACAGAACACTTGCTCCTTTCAGTGCATTGTCCAGTCTGTATATGCTGGAGGAATGCACTCCTTCAAGAGCAAGGGTGCTTTGCAAAAAAGGAAGAAAAAAATGATTGAAAGAAATGTATATACATATATATCGAAAATTGATTTAAAAATACCAAAAAATTCACTCTGATAGGTAGTTCATAAATGGTGTGTCTGGAACCGACACCACGATGTGATAGGATATATATGTGGGGTGGTTACACGCAATTATGTTGGAATTGGAATGTCTACCAATAAGTTGCGTGGTGTGTACACTTGAAGATACAATATTGTCCGGCTTTCAAGAAACCAATAATCAGTCCCGGGACGCCGCTGAACTTTTTCAATAAGACTATCACTGATTATTGATTATGAGTGCATTCCTCCAGCATATACAGACTGGACAATGCACTGAAAGGAGCAAGTGTTCTGTTGCACAACTTTTGTTTTTTGTTTTTGTTCTTGTTTTGGTTTTATACATTAATAAAAACACCCATTCATTTAAACAAACCATTGTTAGAATCTTAGTGACAGAGCGCGGCACTAAACCCAATCTCGCTATACTGTAAAAACTCAAACGGACCCAGTCATCCGTTACAAGTGCAGCTGCTAGTCCTGAGTATACACCTAGATAGATTCCGTGCGCAGGTATACCAGGGAACCCCCCCCCCCTTTTCCGTAATACTGTAATCGTGTTAGAAGACTAATCGATGATTAGAAAACCCTTGTGCAATTATGTTAGCACAGCTCAAAATGGTGCTAATATGTTTGCTCATTAGAGAAGCTATAAAACTGCCCTTTCTTTGAGCCAGTTTAGTATCTGGAGCATCACATTTGTGGGTTCGATAATACTCTCAAAATGTCTAGAAAAATAGAACTTTCATGTAAAACTCAACAGTCTATTCTTGTTTCTGAAGTGAAGGCTAAGTGAAGAAATTGCCAACAAACTGAACATTTTACTACAACAGTGTGTACTACTCCCTTCAGAGAACAGCACAAACAGGCTCTTACCACAGTAGAAAGAGAAGTGGGAGGCCCCAGAGCCAGAAGACAAGTACATTAGAGTCTCTAGTTTGAGAAATAGATGTCTCACAGGTCCTCAACTAGCAGCTTCATTAAATGGTACCCACAAAACACCAGGGTTAATGTCTACAGTGACGATGAGTCTACATTGTTAATGTCTACAGCGTGGCAAAAAAAATCTGACACTGGCCAATAAAAGGAAAAAGTAAATATGGGCAAAAGAGCACGGAAATTGGACAGAGGAAGATTTTCAAGAAATAACCTATTAAGGAAAACTTCTATATTTATCATTTTTGGCTCCAAATTAACATGAGCTTAACACTATGGATCATTGGCCCTTATTCATATCTGGTCGCAGTACAAATTTGTTCTCAAAATGGGCAAAACCATGTGCACTGCAGGTGGGGCAGATGTAACGAGCAGAGAGAGTTAAATTTGGGTGGGGTGTGTTGAAACTGAAATCTAAATTGCAGTATAAAAAGAATGCACCCTGCACAGAAACAAAATAACTCACACAAATCTAACTCTCTCTATACACGTTACATCTGCCCCACCTGCCGTGCAGCATGGTTTTGCCCATTTTGAGAACACATTTGTACTGTGATCAAAGCTGAATAAAGGCCATTGTCTTGAAAGAGAATCTCATCTGTTGTAAGAAAAAAATATTTGCCCCTGATGAAGTCTGTTATAGACGAAATGCGTTGGTTTTCGCCGCTATGCACTTTTGATTAAAGATTAATCTGATTATTCTGTGCCAACCAAGTGAACCAAGTGAATAATTATTCAAATAAATACGTTCTCTTCTGATTCACTGGATATCGGACTTGGGAAAAAATTTATATATATATAGATATATATATATATCTAAAGGAAAAAACAAGAGCGCTCCATAGTGCAGCATTTAAAGATAGACAAGGTTTTATTTAAAACAAACTTTCCACGTTTAGGCAGGTGCTGGGTAACGTAACACAGTCAGTTGTTCAACATAGCAGCAAAGAATGTAAGTGTCCCAGACGCGCTTACTGTAGGAGCGGTTACACTCGGAAACACTGGTGCATCACGAAATAGCAGGTGGGCAGACAGCAATGCCAGGCCACGCCCCAACGCGTTTCATAGTCACGTACTTCGTCATATATATACAGTATATATATATATACACACACATATATATACACACACACACAGAGGAAAAAAAGTATTTGGACAGCCACCGATTGTGCAAGTTGACCCACTTAAAAAGATGAGAGAAGTCTGTAATTTCCATCATAGGTACACTTTAACTGTGAGAGACAGAATGTGGAAAAAAACTGGAAATCACATTGTATGATTTTTAACAATTTATTTGCATATTCTTGAGGAAAATAAATATTTGGACACCAGCAAGATTTCTGGCTCTCACAGACCTGTTACTTCTTGAAGAAGAAGAAGAAGAAGAAGAAGAAGAAGACTTCTTCTATCCTCCACTCGTTACCTGTATTAATGGCACCTGTTTGAACTGGTTATCTGTGTAAAAGACACCTGTCACAGTCAGACCGCAAACTCTCCACCATGGTCTAAGAACACCAGGGAGAAAATTGTAGAGCTGCACAAGGCTGGGGTGAGCTACTCAGCAAAATGCAGCAGCTTGGTGACAAGAGATCAACTGTTGGCGCAATTTAAAAAAATTAAAGAAATACAAGATCCCTGACAATATCCCTCGACCTGGGGATCCGTGCAAGATCTCACCTCGTGGGGTATGATCTTGAGAACGGTGAGGAATCAGCCCAGAACTACATGGAGAGACCTGGTAAGTGACCCCAAGAGAGCTGGGACCACAGTCACAAAGGTTACCATTAGTAACACACTACGTCGTCATGAATTCAAATCCTACAGCCCCCGAAAGGTCCCCATGCTTAAGCCAGTACATGTCCAGGCCCATCTAAGGTTTGCCAGTGACCATCTGGATGATCCAGAGGAGGATTGGGAGAATGTCATGTGGTCAGATGAGAGCAAAATAGAACATTTTGTTACAAACTCCATTCGCCGTGTTTGGTGGAAGTGGCATCCCCAAAAACACCATAACCCAGTGAAGCATGGGGGTGGAAACATCATGCTTCGGGGCTGCTTTTCTGCAAAGGGGACAGGACAACTGATACGTATTAAGGAGAGGATGAATGAGGCCATGTATTGTGAGATTTTGGCCAAAAACCTCCTTCCCTCAGTAATAGCATTGAAGATGGAACATGTGTCAGTGAGTAATGAGTACTCCTGTGCCCCTGCCGGGTGACCTGGGACATGTGTCCGTGAGTAATGAGTACACCTGTGCCCCTGCCGGGTGACCTTGGAAATGTGGCTGAGTGTATCAGCATGACAATGACCCCAAACACACCACCCGGGCAACTAATGGTGGCTCCCTGAGAAGCATTTCACGGTCCTGGTGCGGCCTAGTCAGTCTCCAGACCTCAACCCAATGGAAAATCTGTGTTGCCGGACGACAGCCCCAAAACATGACAGATCTACAGAAGATCTGTCGTGGAAGAGTGGCCAAAATATCCGCTATAGTGTGCGCAGACCTGGTCAAGAACTACAGGAGACGTTTGACCTCTGTAATTGCCGACCGAGGTTATATAACAAAGTATTACGTTTAACTTTTTTATTGTCCAAATATTTATTTTCCGCAAGAATATTCAAATAAACTGTGTACAAATCATACAATGTGATTTCCTGGTTTTTTTTCCCACTTTCCCCCCTCTGTCTCTTGAAGTGTACCTATGATGGAAATTACAGACCTCTCTCATCTTTTTTAGTGGGTCAACTTCCACAATCGGTGGCGGTCCAAATACTTTTTTGGCCAACTGTATATCTCTCTCTCTCTATATATATAGTTCATTATAACATGATGATAATATTGGCCAAATTGCCTATAATGACTACTTCGCACTGATGTATCAGTTATCACTTGCTCAATTGCAGGACCAGGGCTTACGATAAAGCTCTGTCCCCGTGATAAGTCTCGCAGCATTACCACCACTGCTCCCCATCACAACAAGACAAACCCACATAATGTGGTTTTTATTTTCAGAATAGATTGAAATCTCCATTTGTTTAATTGCAGTGTTTCACTATTACACCCAGAAATTATAATCTGACCGAGAATAGTTTTTCTTATTGGAAATAAAAGCCATAAAAATGTCAGGTGATTGCAGCGCCTATGTCAGTATATGGTCTACACCAGCGGTGGGGAACCTCCGGCCCGTGGGCCATAAACAGCCCCCGTAGCCAGTGTCAATGGCACCTACCCCCCCCCCCCCACCCCCACCCAATGGCGTGCCCGGGCTTCAAGGAAGGAGGAGATCTCACGAGAGGAGTCTTCAGCAGCAACAGCCGGAGCTCAGCAGCAGCCGCAGCATGGGACGGGACGGGACGGGTGAAGCTGCCAGCCGGTGCCTGGGATTTTTAAGTGACTAATATGCATATGGCCCCCAAAGGTTTTTGAGACATTGTAAATGGCCCTTGTAGCAAAAAAGGTTCCCCACCCCTGGTCTACACCATTGATTCTCCAAATCGTTCCTCGCGTTTCCCAGGTCACCCGGCAGGGGCACAGATGCACTCATTACACACTGACACATTTCCAAGGTCACCCGGCAGGGGCACAGGTGTACTCATTACTCACGGACACATGTCCCAGGTCACCCGGCAGGGGCACAGGTGCACTCATTACGTACTGACACATGTCCCAGGTCACCCAGCAGGTGCACAGGTGTACTCATTACTCACTGACACGTCCCAGGTCATCCAGCAGGTACAGAGGTGCACTCATTACGTACTGACACATGTCCCAGGTCACCCAGCAGGTGCACAGGTGCACTCATTACTCACTGATACATGTCCCAGGTCCCCCAGCAGGTGCACTCATTACTCACTGACACATTTCCAAGGTCACCCGGCAGGGACACAGGTGCACTCATTACTCACTGACACATGTCCCAGGTCATCCAGCAGGTACAGAGGTGCACTCATTACGTACTGACACATGTCCCAGGTCACCCAGCAGGTGCACAGGTGCACTCATTAATCACTGACACATGTCCCAGGTCACCCGGTAGGTACACAGGTGCACTCATTACTCACTGACACATGTCCCAGGTCACCCGGCAGGTGCACAGGTGCACTCATTACTCACTGACACATATCCCAGGTCACCTGGCAGGGGCACAGGTGTACTCCCTACTCACTGACACATTTCTCGGGTCACAGTTGATGGCAATAGAAAAAGGGAAGTCCAGGGGCAGAGCATATTGTACCTAATGGAATGGGTCATGTTGGAGGGTATGATGTCCACTTATTACACTCTACACATATCACTGTCCAATGAAAATAGTATTCCTGGTATAACAGTGCCATCTTCTGCTTAGTTTCCACTAAGGAGCACCACTCCTATATATGAATTTGCACAAAAAACCCAGCAAAGATCCAGACAAAGAAGACTCATGTGAATATCATAACACCCACTCCTGACAATTGTATATCCCTATAGGACCTCACTGACCTGAGTGTGGGTCCCTATGTTCACAATAAAGGTTTCTTTATGCAGCACTCTACATCTAATAAGGAAAATGGATGGAGAAGAAAGGATTCCAAAATGGTTACACTGACCTTGGGATAATTCCCTATATGCCCATAAAGGTATCTTTACTCCAGTCTCCTTTTCCAATAACACAGTAGAGTACTGACCTTGGGATAATTCCCTATATGCACGTAAGGGTTTCTTTTTTAGTTGGTCAATCAATCCAGAGATGAATTCAGTAAATTTCTCCAAAAGTAATATTTATTTCAAGCAGTTGTAAGAGATAAAAATCAAACAATAAAATATATAAAACTTCAGAAAAGTTAACAGGTGGCGCATAAGCAAACAAATTCTTCTCAGCAGGACTAAGAGGAAGAAATAAACAAATACAAATCGATGGGTAAGTATGGATGCCCTCCTGGTGAACAATACAGGGTGTCTATACCACTGTCCACTTATCAAACTCTCTGCTTATACCACTGTCCACTGAGTACACTCTACTTATTCCACTGTCCACTTATTA
This sequence comes from Crinia signifera, assembly GCF_055691185.1. Taxonomy (NCBI): domain Eukaryota; kingdom Metazoa; phylum Chordata; class Amphibia; order Anura; family Myobatrachidae; genus Crinia; species Crinia signifera. The sequence goes on from NC_139218.1 coordinate 9,186,018, forward strand.
CACTCTCTACTTATACCACTGTCCACTGAGTACACTCTCTACTTATACCACTGTGCACTCTCTACTTATACCACTGTCCACTAAGTACACTCTACTTATACCACTGTCCACTAAGTACACTCTCTACTTATACCACTGTCCACTAAGTACACTCTCTACTTATACCACTGTCCACTAAGTACACTCTCTACTTATACCACTGTCCACTAAGTACCCCCTCTACTTATACCACTGTCCACTAAGTACACTCTCTACTTATTCCACTGTCCACTGAGTACACTCTCTACTTATACCACTGTCCACTAAGTACACTCTCTACTTATACCACTATCCACTGAGTACACTCTCTACTTATACCACTGTCCACTGAGTACACACTCTACTTAGTCCACTGTCCACTGAGTACACTCTCTTCTTATACCACTGTTCACTGAGTACACTCTCTACTTATACCACTGTCCACTGAGTACAATCTCTACTTATACCACTGTCCACTGAGTACACTCTCTACTTATACCACTGTCCACTAAGTACACTCTCTACTTATACCACTGTCCACTGAGTACACTCTCTACTTATACCACTATCCACTGAGTACACTCTCTACTTATACTACTGTCCACTGAGTACACTCTCTACTCATACCACTATCCACTGAGTACACTCTCTACTTATTCCACTGTCCACTGAGGACACTCTCTACTTATACCACTGTCCACTGAGGACACTCTCTACTTATACCACTGTCCACTGAGGACACTCTCTACTTATACCGCTATCCACTGAGTACACTCTCTACTTATACCACTATCCACTGAGTACACTCTCTACTTATACCACTGTCCACTAAGTACACCCTCTACTTATACCACTGTCCACTGAGTATACTCTCTACTTATACCACTATCCACTGAGTACACTCTCTACTTATATCACTATCCACTGAGTACACTCTCTACTTATTCCACTGTCCACAAAGTACACTCTCTACTTATACCACTATCCACTGAGTACACTCTCTACTTATACCACTGTCCACTGAGTACACACTCTACTTAGTCCACTGTCCACTGAGTACACTCTCTACTTATACCACTGTCCACTGAGTACACTCTCTACTTATTCCACTGTCCACTAAGTACACTCTCTACTTATACCACTATCCACTAAGTACACTCTCTACTTATACCACTATCCACTGAGTACACTCTCTACTTATACCAATGTCCACTAAGTACACTCTCTACTTATACCAATATCCACTGATTACACTCTCTACTTATACTACTATCCACTAAGTACACTCTCTACTTATACCACTATCCACTTAGCACACTCTCTACTTATACCACTATCCACTAAGCACACTCTCTACTTATACCACTATCCACTAAGTACACTCTCTACTTATACCACTGTCCACTGAGTACACTCTCTACTTATACCACTGTCCACTGAGTACACTCTCTACTTATACCACTGTCCACTGAGTACACTCTCTACTTATACCACTGTCCACTGAGTACACTCTCTACTTATACCACTGTCCACTGAGAACAATCTCTACTTATACCACTGTCCACTGAGTACACTCTCTACTTATTCCACTGTCCACTAAGTACACTCTCTACTTATACCACTGTCCACTGAGTACACTCTCTACTTATACCACTATCCACTAAGTACACTCTCTACTTATACCACTATCCACTGAGTACACTCTCTACTTATACCAATGTCCACTAAGTACACTTTCTACTTATTCCACTATCCACTGAGGACACTCTCTACTTATACCACTGTCCACTGAGGACACTCTCTACTTATACCACTGTCCACTGAGTACACTCTCTACTTATACCACTATCCACTGAGTACACTCTCTACTTATACCACTGTCCACTAAGTACACTCTCTACTTATACCACTGTCCACTGAGTATACTCTCTACTTATACCACTATCCACTGAGTACACTCTCTACTTATACCACTGTCCACTAAGTACACTCTCTACTTATACCACTGTCCACTAAGTACACTCTCTACTTATACCACTATCCACTGAGTACACTCTCTACTTATACCACTGTCCACTGAGTACACACTCTACTTATACCACTATCCACTAAGTACACTCTCTACTTATACCACTATCCACTGAGTACACTCTGTACTTATTCCACTGTCCACTAAGTACACTCTCTACTTATACCACTGTCCACTAAGTACACTCTCTACTTATACCAATGTCCACTAAGTACACTCTCTACTTATACCACTATCCACTGAGTGCACTCTCTACTTATACCACTGTCCACTGAGTACACACTCTACTTAGTCCACTGTCCACTGAGTACACTCTCTACTTATACCACTGTCCACTGAGTACACTCTCTACTTATTCCACTGTCCACTGAGTACACTCTCTACTTATACCACTATCCACTGATTACTCTCTACTTATACCACTATCCACTGAGTATACTTTCTACTTATACCACTATCCACTGATTACTCTCTACTTATACCACTATCCACTGAGTATACTCACTACTTACTCCACTGTCCACTGATTACACTTTCTACTTATTCAACTGTCCACTTATCACACGCTCTACTTATTTACACTGATCCAGTGATTACACTCTCTACTTATTCCAGTGCCCATGTATTACACTCTCTACTTATTCAAGTGCCCATGTGTTACACTCTCTATTCCAGTGCCCATGTATTACACTCTCTATTCCAGTGCCCATGTATTACTGTCTATTCCAGTGCCCACGTATTACACTCTCTATTCCAGTGCCCATGTATTACTGTCTATTCCAGTGCCCACGTATTACACTCTCTATTCCAGTGCCCATGTGTTACACTCTCTATTCCAGTGTTCATATGTTACACTCTCTATTCCAGTGCCCATGTATTACTGTCTATTCCAGTGCCCATGTATTACACTCTCTATTCCAGTGCCCACGTATTACACTCTCTATTCCAGTGTTCATGTGTTACACTCTCTATTCCAGTACCCACGTATTACACTCTCTATTCCAGTGCCCATGTATTACTGTCTATTCCAGTGCCCTCATATTACACTCTCTATTCCAGTGCCCATGTGTTACACTCTTTATTCCAGTGCCCATGTATTACACTCTCTATTCCAGTGCCCACGTATTACACTCTCTATTCCAGTGCCCACGTATTACACTCTCTATTCCAGTGTACATGTGTTACACTCTCTATTCCAGTGCCCACGTATTACACTCTCTATTCCAGTGCCCACGTATTACACTCTCTATTGTATTCTTACACAGCACGATTAGTAGGACAGACATGTATACATGCACAGATATGTCACATGTTATTTGCATGCGTGCTTAGGGGAGTGGAATGGGGATGAGTCTTTGTACTGATTCAGAGCTGGCATTACTCTGCTGTCCTTTGGTACATTATTGGATGAGATAATCCACAGGTTCTCAAAGTCGGTCCTCAGGACCCCACACGGTGCATGTGTTGCCGGTCTTCTCACAGAATCACAAGTGAAATAATTAGCTCCACCTGTGGATCTTTAAAAATGTGTCAGTCAGTAATGAGTGCACCTGCCGGGTGATCTGGAAAACGTGACCTATGTGGGCTCCTGAGGACTGTGGGGTAGATTTATGATGTGTCGATCAGGGGAATATGCGCTATCCCCGTGCGCTAAGGCAGGGGATAGCGCTTCCCCTGATCTATGACACCTGCTGTGCTGCGTGGCAGTGCAGGGCAGGAGGCATACTGCGCCCCTGCCTCCTGCCTAATTTATGAACTGTCAGCATCGCTGACCGTTCCGCCGCCTGCAGCTATCGACTTTCGACAGCTGCAGGCGTCGATGCCCTATGCCCACAGCAGGGACAGCGCTGTCCCTGCTGCTGGCTCTGAGCTGCGCTGGGGATGTCGCGTTAGTATCAAGATCCCGCGCATGCGCGTCAGTGTTAACTGATGCACTGTCAGCTGGAGGAGGCATCGCCGGAGGGGGGAGTTAGCGCTTCCCAGCTTCGGCGGGCAATATGTTAATACATCTTGTCGCTCTCCCCTCCTGCTTCGCCTCGCTACTGAGTGTTATAGCGGTGCTTTTAGCGCCGCTATAATAAATCTATGAGTTTAAGAACACCTGATATAATTATTATTAATCATTAGTCCGTGTTCATTATAAAACAAAAACAAGGAGTTTAAGAGTGTCTATGGCCTTCTATTCCAGACATTAGTGCAGGGTAGTATGTGATGTATCTCTGTGTAACTGCAGCAGAGATGCCATGTATCTCACACAGGGCATTGCATTACAGGGGACTTGCCCACAGGCTGGGTGCAGCCATTTTATGGGTGTAACCAGTAATCATTCCGAACGCAGCTCATCAGTTCATTAGACAGAAGGGATGCTGCCGAGTGGCCTGGTGCCCACGTGAGGCTGCATATATATTGGTTTATACCACGTAATGGCAGAGGGGTGCTGCGACAAGACCCTGGTGAGTGTATAAACACAGGAAGCACACATTATATCATGTGTGGGTGCTGATACGCGAGCGTACACTAGATGTCGCTGTCTCAGCAGTGTCCGCCCTCCACAGGCTCCAGTGTCATTGTAGAGCAGGTGACATGAGCCACCCCTGATAACATATAACACACGGCTGACAGAGCTCGGGCTAACCTCAAACCACCCCAGTAACCCTTGGAGATCTGCGGCAGACCAGCCCTGGCGTGTGAGAGACGGTCCAGCGGGGGCTTTCCAGCAGGGAGGCGGGTTAATGGCTTTTTTGGACATTATGTACACAGCTGCAGAGATATTTTTACGTACAGAACACAGATCGCTCTCACACTGATCCCCTCCCTGCCCCTGTCTCTGAGGGACACTAGATGGGAATACACACGTCTTTGTGCTGCGGGGACCTGCAATCATACAATCTCATTGGGAAGCTTCCAGGGCAAACGTCTCTATAGTGCCGGAGCAGAAATCATCCCAATAATGTCAGCAATGAATTCTGGGGACGCAGCCCAGTGAGGATGGAGGGAAGGGCAGGCAGAGAGCAGAGGAAGGTCCCCGGCAGGGCCGTCACAATGTATGTCATTGTAGTTAGTGCTCGTACACTGGATCGCAGGGACACTGGCACTATAAGCTGCTCTCACTAGCACCTGCCCCAGTGGTGCTTACACTCTATATTCCCTATCACATGTACACACATTACAGAGAGCGTATCAGTCACATCAGTCCCTGCCCCGGTGGTGCTTACACTCTATATTCCCTATCACACACATGTACACACATTACAGAGAGCGTATCAGTCACATCAGTCCCTGCCCCAGTGGTGCTTACACTCTATATTCCCTATCACATGTGCACACATTACAGAGAGCGTATCAGTCACATCAGCACCTGCCCCAGTGGTGCTTACACTCTATATTCCCTATGACATGTACATACATTACAGAGAGCGTATCAGTCACATCAGCCCCTGCCCCAGTGGTGCTTACACTCTATATTCCCTATCACATGTACACACACATTACAGAGAGCGTATCAGTCACATCAGCCCCTGCCCCAGTGGTGCTTACACTCTATATTCCCTATCACATGTACACACACATTACAGAGAGCGTATCAGTCACATCAGTCCCTGCCCCAGTGGTGCTTACACTGTATATTCCCTATCACATGTACACACACATTACAGAGAGCGTATCAGTCACATCAGTCCCTGCCCCAGTGGTGCTTACACTGTATATTCCCTATCACATGTACACACACATTACAGAGAGCGTATCAGTCACATCAGCCCCTGCCCCAGTGGTGCTTACACTCTATGGAGGTTATTCTGATCGGTGCGGCCAAACGTGCGTACGTTCCATATAAACGTACGCTATCCGTACGCGGCCGTTGGGGTTAAGTCCACCCACAAGTCAGCCGCATACGTACGGCCAGAAACAACGTCAAAGGGGAGTGGCGTACAAATGAGCGTACGCCAACGTACACGGACGGGCCAGCCCTTACACTCCGACAACTGGCGTACAATTGAGCGTACGCCAGCGTTTACGGACGTCTCTCGTCCGTCTTCCCACCGACTTCTTGCGGCTATCTGAGCGTACGCCAGCTTGCACGGACGGGTCCCTATTGTTTTCAATAGAAAAGTCAGCTTATGTCACCGCTCATGAGAGGGAGCGTACGTCCGTGTACGCTGGCATACCCTTCACATATATGGACCTGCAAATCTTGCCTTTGAACTATAATTATGAAAATTAATTAATTGATTGAATTAATTAATGTGCAAAATAGTGGCCATGGGCTTAAAACATTGCTGAAACATCCTTTGTAGGTGTTAGATGTGGTTTATGTTATTGTATCATAAATACAAAACCTATGTTTGTATTAGAGTGAACACGTTGACACATGTCGACTTGTGTAGATTGAGTGTGCTACTGTGTAAAGTCTATGAAAGCACGTAGTGAATGTGTATAACTGTTTAACAAATACCTACCTTAGCATATATAAGCAGGTCTTAAAAAGATTCTTACCTTAAATTAAACCAACCTTTAAATGTAGAGAAGTATAGAAAGATAAGCTTCCAATGTGTTAGAGTGCTGTGTGTGGCTTGCAGGTAGTGAAATCATGGTTTGGACTTAATAGACTGCAGCATTGCTTATTACATTCAGGTGTATGTGTTTGAGTAGTAATCCGCGTAAATTAGCAAACCCAGGCGCACGCAGGCATGCGGTATCTGTAGGGGTGGTTTGAGATGGCGGTTGGCAGCCGCCTGTTTGGTGTCCGAAATGAACGGTGCTTTAGTCGATCGTGCGGTAGTAGCACCGCTCATTTTTGGTGCACACCCCCGTGTACGCCCATATTTACGCCCATTTTCCCTCATTATTTCGGCCGCTCCCCTCATCACGCCCCTATGCCGCCCCCAATGCCCGTACACTCGCGTACAGGTTTTTTCGCACGTAGAGACCCGTCCGTAAGCGTTGTGGAGTGGTCGCGCCTGCGCATTAGCGAATTTACGCATGCGCAGATCATGAAAAACCCCGGGACGTACGCGTACGGCCCGGCCGCTCCAACCAGAATAAGGCCCTATATTCCCTATCACATGTACACACATTACAGACAGTGTATCAGTCACATCAGCCCCTGCCCCAGTGGTGCTTACACTCTATATTCCCTATTACATGCACACACATTACAGAGAGGGTATCAGTCACATCAGCCCCTGCCCCAGTGGTGCTTACACTCTATATTCCCTATCACATGTACACACATTACAGAGAGCGTATCAGTCACATCAGCCCCTGCCCCAGTGGTGCTTACACTCTATATTCCCTATCACATGCACACACATTACAGAGAGCGTATCAGTCACATCAGCCCCTGCCCCAGTGCTGCTTACACTCTATATTCCCTATCACATGTACACACATTACAGAGAGCGTATCAGTCACATCAGTCCCTGCCCCAGTGCTGCTTACACTGTATATTCCCTATCACATGTACACACATTACAGAGAGTGTATCAGTCACATCAGTCCCTGCCCCAGTGGTGCTTACACTCTATATTCCCTATCACATGTACACACACATTACAGAGAGCGTATCAGTCACATCAGCCCCTGCCCTAGTGCTGCTTACACTCTATATTCCCTATCACATGTACACACATTACAGAGAGCGTATCAGTCACATCAGTCCCTGCCCCAGTGGTGCTTACACTCTATATTCCCTATCACATGTACACACACATTACACAGAGCGTATCAGTCACATCAGCATCTGCCCCAGTGGTGCTTACACTGTATATTCCCTATCACATGTACACACATTACAGAGAGCGTATCAGTCACATCAGCCCCTGCCCCAGTGGTGCTTACACTCTATATTCCCTATCACATGTACACACATTACACAGAGCGTATCAGTCACATCAGCCCCTGCCCCAGTGTTGCTTACACTCTATATTCCCTATCACATGTACACACACATTACAGAGAGCGTATCAGTCACATCAGCCCCTGCCCCACTGCTGCTTACACTCTATATTCCCGATCACATGTACATACATTACAGAGAGCGTATCAGTCACATCAGTCCCTGCCCCAGTGGTGCTTACACTGTATATTCCCTATCACATGTACACACATTACAGAGAGCCTATCAGTCACATCAGTCCCTGCCCCAGTGGTGCTTACACTCTATATTCCTTATGACATGTACACACACATTACAGAGAGCGTATCAGTCACATCAGTCCCTGCCCCAGTGGTGCTTACACTCTATATTCCCTACCACATGTACACACATTACAGAGAGCGTATCGGTCACATCAGCCCCTTCCCCAGTGCTGCTTACACTCTAAATTCCCTATCACAGATACACAAACATTACAGAGAGCGTATCAGTCACATCAGCCTCTGCCCCAGTGGTGCTTACACTCTATATTCCCTATCACATGTACACACACATTACAGAGAGCGTATCGGTCACATCAGCCCCTGCCCCAGTGGTGCTTACACTCTATATTCCCTATCACATGTACCATACCTCCCAACAGTCCCGATTTTAGCGGGACAGTCCAGATCATGGGTCTTCAAACTGTGGCCCTCCAGATGTTGTGAAACTACAAATCCCAGCATGCCTTACCACAGTTTTGCTATAAGGGAGTGTTAAAACTGTGGCAAGGCATGCTGGGATTTGTAGTTTCACAACATCTGGAGGGCCACAGTTTGAAGACCCATGGTCCAGATTATCATATGCAACTGCCGGGGAGCTGCAGGGGGGCAGCGGACATAGAGGTGCCAGGCAGGGGACGCCGGTGAGGGTAATGGAGACCTGGGCAGGAGGAGCAGGGACCTGCAAGTTAAAAAAAAAAAGCCCATACAAATGAATGGGTAGCCAGTAATTGGTTGAGAACTCTATCAGCCAATCAGCAATTGGCTGAGAGAGCGCTCAGCCAATCACTGGCTACCCATTCATTTGTATTGGGGCTTTTTTTCTTGCAGCTCCCTGCTCCTCCTGCCCGGCTCTCCGTTCCCATCACCGCGTCCCCGCCTGCCGCTTCTGTGGCCCCTGCCCGACTCGCAGCATCCCCCAATGGAGGCTGCACATAAGATTTAGCAAATCTTATGTGCTGCCGGTCCAACCTCCCGATGTGCACGGGACATCGGATCGGACAAGCGATTTGACCCAATTTCCCTGCCCGATCCATCCTAATCGGGTAATATTGCATAGTGTATGGGGGCCTTTAGATCACAATCGCTAAATGAGACTGCACTGATTAGTGTGAAATGCGACAAATTCGTAAATTCGTAAAGTTGCACCCCGGCATCTCTGGTGACTGAGCGGTGTGCCGCTGCGTCTGCGGTGCAAATATGTTACACTACGCTGCACTACTCGCACGTGGCTTATAGAGGTCTGGTGTATAAGGACACATCTGTAGTTATATGTGGCACACACACACACAGCACATACACATCACATACACACACACACAGCACATATTGCAATCTATTTATTAGGGGAGCCGGACGGGGTCCCGACAGTCGTCAGCTTTTTTTACCTCGTGGGGGTCCCCCATAGAGGGAGAATAGAATAGGTGGCTCGCGTAACCCCTGTGCAAAGTTACTTGTATTTTTCTTCCCAAATCAGAATCAGCCCAATAGATAGATAAGGGATGGACGTATAAAAAACTTCTGTATTTATATATTTATAGATATTAAAAACAAAAAAACAACTCATATAGAGATATACAGTACAGTATATAAATATGATGTAGATGTAGAACATTATATATATATATTCTTTATTTACAGTTACTTACACAGCGCAGTAAGTTCCATTGCGCTTTACAATTGGAACAAATATAACAGAACAAGACTTGGTAAGAACAGGCAGACATAGAGGTAGGAGGGCCCTGCTTGCAGGCTTACACTGTAGGACAGGTGTTATCTATTACATAACGGTGCTGCCAGATTGCAAACATTCCTAAAATGCTGTATGATATCGTCAGACACAAGTGCTGCCTCAGGGTCAGTAGGATGGGATAATAGATTATCAGTAGTCAGATGGGGAGATATATAGATAAGAGATAGATGTATAGGATAAAACTAGTTACACAATATAGTAGCAGTGGTACATTGGGGAGGGGTGACCATGGGACGCATGGCGAGCTGTCCCCCCCACACCGCGCACGCTCTCTCTGCCTGTTTTTCTATAAGAATCACTTTGCTGGGTCACGTCAGGTCGAGTGGGAACTCTGCCCAGATCTAGGTTTTAAAGGAAAAACATACAGAAAGACACAAAAACACAGCAGTTTCCTTCATTAAATTCCACTCTACCTGCCATGGGCTTCTGGCCACAATGGAATTTCCCACTCAGGCCTTGAAGAAAACTCTTATTTTTAGTCATCGAAAAAGAAAAGTTCTGTACATTTACTTATGTACAAAGCGCGTCAACAAAGTGTAAGGTGACCGGATCATCCGGTTACTATCCATCAGTATTCACTGAAAGGAGGAGATGACGTGAGCTGGTAACGCTGCATTATTATTTAACCCTGTAGCTGCCGAATGGAGAGCCCGTATTACAATGTACGGGGATAGATATCACGCTGTCTTCCTGATGTTACTGTATACATTTATAGTTGGGGGGGCTACAGTCTCACCGTGGGGTTCTCTGTATCCGGATAATGACGTAACATGTGCAGGTAGCCGGCCCTTCTGCTGTGTATTACGCATTGCCGATGGCAGGTCCCGGGATTGCAACACTCATAGATATTTCTTTCCACAACATTATTTGAATTTGCCTCCAGAGAAAGGAAGATGACAGAATCCACTTCCCTTCGTACAGACGAGGGAACTGCAGCCAATGCCAGGACCCAGCCCATCACATCTCCTCTCAGCCACCGCCATCCACCGCTCAACTTCTGCTGCCAATTAGCTTAACCCTACAACTGCCAACTAGTGGGAACTCCTGCCCAACTCAGCGATCACCCAGTCAGGCCGACATTCCTGTAGCATGTATGGGGCAAATTGTCGTTTACATCAGTCGTTAACAGCAAAACACTTTAACCCTAAAGAGCCTGACCAGGTGACACTATCGGGAAATGGATAACAAAGCAGACACACAATAGACACAATGCTGCCAGCCGTGCCACACTAATCAGCAGCTCTCAGTGCCAGTTATAGATGGAAATAGTCATTATAGGTAGGGCCAATCAGCCGCGTACAGTATGGTAGAGATGTGGCCAAAACAGGATTGGGGTGTAACGTTCTCTGGGAAATATTCATTAGTTAGCATGTTTAGACATAATTATTATACGTCCTGGTCTTCTATTTATTATCCAATCATATACAGTACACGTCCTAGGCTTCTATTTATTATCCAATAACATACAATACACGTCCTAGGCTTTTTTTTATTATCCAATCACATACAGTACATGTACTGGGATCTATTTATCATCCAATCCTATAAAATACACGTACTGGGCTTCTATTTATTATCCAATCACATACAATACACTTCCTGGGCTTCTATTTATTATGCAATCATATACAATACATGTACTGGGCTTCTATTTACTATCCAATCATATACGATACACAGACTGGGCTTCTATTTATTATCAAATCACATACAATACATGTCCTGGGCTTCTATTTATTATCCAATCACATACAATACACGTACTGGGCTTCTATTTATTATCCAATCATATACAATACATGTACTGGGCTTCTATTTACTATCCAATCATATACATCACATGTCCTGGGCTTCTATTTATTATCCAATCACATACAATACACGTCCTGGGCTTCTATTTATTATCCAATCATATACAATACATGTCCTGGGCTTCTATTTATTATCCAATCACATACAATACACGTCCTGGGCTTCTATTTACTATCCAATCATATACAATACATGTCCTGGGCTTCTATTTATTATCCAATCATATACAATACAGGGACTGGGCTTCTATTTATTATCCAATCATATACAATACACGTGCTGGGCTTCTATTTATTATCCAATCATATACAATACACGGACTGGGCTTCTATTTATTATCCAATCATATACAATACACATCCTGGGCTTCTATTTATTATCCAATCATATACAATACATGTACTGGGCTTCTATTTATTGTCCAATCATATACAATACACGTCCTGGGCTTCTATTTATTATCCAATCACATACAGTACACTTCCTGGGCTTCTATTTATTATCCAATCATATACAATACATGTCCTGGCCTTTTATTTATTATCCAATTACATACAATACATGTACTGGGCTTCTATCTATTATCCAATCATATACAATACACATCCTGGGATCTATTTATTATCCAATCATATACAATACATGTACTGGGCTTCTATTTATTATCCAATCATATACAATACATGTACTGGGCTTCTATTTATTATCCAATCACATACAATACACGTACTGGGCTTCTATTTATTATCCAATCACATACAGTACACAGAATGGGCTTCTATTTATTATCCAATCACATACAATACACGTACTAAGCTTCTATTTATTATCCAATCACATACAATACACGTCCTGGGCTTCTATTTATTATCCAATCACATACAATACACGTACTGGGCTTCTATTTATTATCCAATCATATACAATACACGGACTGGGCTTCTATTTATTATCCAATCATATACAATACACATGCTGGGCTTCTATTTATTATCCAATCATATACAATACACATCCTGGGCTTCTATTTATTATCCAATCATATACAATACATGTACTGGGCTTTTATTTATTATCCAATCATATACAATACACGTCCTGGGCTTCTATTTATTATCCAATCATATACAGTACACTTCCTGGGCTTCTATTTATTATCAAATCATATACAATACATGTCCTGGCCTTTTATTTATTATCCAATTACATACAATACATGTACTGGGCTTCTATTTATTATCCAATCATATACAATACACGTACTGGGCTTCTATTTATTATCCAATCACCTACAATACACGTACTGGGCTTCTATTTATTATCCAATCACATACAATACACGTCCTGGGCTTCTATTTATTATCCAATCACATACAATACACGTACTGGGCTTCTATTTATTATCCAATCATATACAATACACGGACTGGGCTTCTATTTATTATCCAATCATATACAATACACATGCTGGGCTTCTATTTATTATCCAATCATATACAATACACATCCTGGGCTTCTATTTATTATCCAATCATATACAATACATGTACTGGGCTTTTATTTATTATCCAATCATATACAATACACGTCCTGGGCTTCTATTTATTATCCAATCATATACAGTACACTTCCTGGGCTTCTATTTATTATCCAATCATATACAGTACACTTCCTGGGCTTCTATTTATTATCAAATCATATACAATACATGTCCTGGCCTTTTATTTATTATCCAATTACATACAATACATGTACTGGGCTTCTATTTATTATCCAATCATATACAATACACGTACTGGGCTTCTATTTATTATCCAATCATATACAATACACGTCCTGGGCTTCTATTTATTATCCAATCATATACAATACATGTCCTGGGCTTTTATTTATTATCCAATCATATACAATACACATCCTGGGATCTATTTATTATCCAATCATATACAATACATGTACTGGGCTTCTATTTATTATCCAATCATATACAATACACGGACTGGGCTTCTATTTCTTATCCAATCACATACAATACATGTACTGGGCTTCTATTTATTATCCAATCATATACAATACACGTACTGGGCTTCTATTTATTATCCAATCATATACAATACACTTCCTGGGTTTCTATTTATTATCCAATCATATACAATACACGTACTGGGCTTCTATTTATTATCCAATCATATACAATACACGTCCTGGGCTTCTATTTATTATCCAATCATATACAATACACGTCCTGGGCTTTTATTTATTATCCAATTACATACAATACATGTACTGGGCTTCTATTTATTATCCAATCATATACAATACACGGACTGGGCTTCTATTTATTATCCAATCATATACAATACATGTACTGGGCTTCTATTTATTATCCAATCATATACAATACACATCCTGGGATCTATTTATTATCCAATCATATACAATACATGTACTGGGCTTCTATTTATTATCCAATCATATAGAATACACATCCTGGGATCTATTTATAATCCAATCACATACAATACATGTACTGGGCTTCTATTTATTATCCAATCATATACAATACATGTACTGGGCTTCTATTTCTCATCCAATCACATACAATACATGTACTGGGCTTCTATTTATTATCCAATCATATACAATACACGTACTGGGCTTCTATTTATTATCCAATCACATACAATACATGTACTGGGCTTCTATTTATTATCCAATCATATACAATACATGTTCTGGGCTTCTATTTATTATCCAATCACATACAATACACGGACTGGGCTTCTATTTATTATCCAATCATATACAATACACATACTGGGCTTCTATTTATTATCCAATCACATACAATACACGTCCTGGGCTTCTATTTATTATCCAATCATATACAATACACGTCCTGGGCTTCTATTTATTATCCAATCACATACTGGGCTTCTATTTCTTATCCAATCATATACAATACACTTCCTGGGTTTCTATTTATTATCCAATTACGTAGAACACATGTACTGTGCTTTTAGGTCAAAATTAGATAACATTACATGTCATGAAAAAATAAATTAGTTATTAACCCCCTAGAGTGCCAAGTGAATTTGTCAAAATAGGTGTGAAAATTGGCAAGTAAACATTTGTATTCATTGCAATGACCGGTAATGTCACCTTATACAGGAAATATAATCATTTTTTACACAACATTTTTTATTTGAATTTATATAACAAATGTGAGCAGCGCTGGCATTTTTAGCGGATGTTTTGCATATCTCTTACAGAGATGTTGGTACTCCAAGGGTTAAGGAATTCTGGACACGTATCTATGTATGCAATCATTAAATCCCAGGGCCGCAGGATGGTCTGGCGTTCTGGAAACCCATAACTTACTTACATACATTTTATCTTTAGTTTTAATCAAACTATAGAACGGAATAAATGTTGTTAAATGGTTGTCCAAGGTTTTCCTAGCAGAAGTATAACCTCCAGCTTTAATGTATATTCTGCGAATTCAGCCAAGTCCTTGTAACTGGCCTCCACCAGATGTTAATCTGTGGGAACATCTTCCATCCCATCCCTATTTCCAAACCTTGGCCCTTATTCTGGTTGGTGCGGATATGTCCGCGTGCGTTTGTTCCGCCGATGTTTTGTGTTTGTGCATGTGCAGAGGCATATCTGCGCATGTGCGAAAGGGACATACGTCCAAATTCCGCATGAATTGTTTACACTATGAACAGGGGGAGGAGAGGGGCGTGAAGGGCTGTTTGGCCTCATTAACATATGCATACGCCCCGCGTTTCATGGGCGTTCCCATGCAAACGCTGGGCGTACGTATGGTAATGCGGCCGTGACGCACGTGTAGGGGGCGGACATATGACATTGCCGGATGTCAGCTGCCCGCCCAGATCCCTGCTTTTGTACGGAGAAATGCCCGAGTGGTCTGAGCTCGCGGGAGCTGCCTGACCGCTCGGTCCTGCATTCGATGGTATGCGACCATCGAATGATGGGGGAGGTTCCCAGAGATGGAGGAGGTGTATACATGAGAAATCCACTCGTGCTCTGTGCGGTCAGCGGCTTACCGCATTCGGACGGAAGGCGGGGTTTAGGACGCACGGTCCTGGCCGCATATTCGGCTCCGGCCGCACAGACCAGAATAAGGCCCCTTGTTAGTAGTTTCATATACGTGGCTAATATTTTCTCTGTAAATACAATATCCGAGCAAAAGATTTCTTAAAGCAAAAGTAACATATTCATGATAGTGGATAATTAATCAATACCAATATTTGCTAGTTAGTTACAACTGTCAAATGACAGCAACCATGTTTCTGAGATATAACAGGTAATTTCAGGCAGAAGTCTTTTTGTATCGGTTGTTCTTCCAGTAACTTACAGGGCCGTCTTTTAGTATGGGCTTAATGGGCACTTGCCCAGGGGCCCCAGGCTTATAAGGGTCATATCCTGATAGCTGAGGATCCCCCTTTTTCCAGGGATACCATAATCCAACTTCAAAGCAGCAGTCCACATCCGACCTGTTAATTGCCATTCCCAGTCATATTTCTCAGGTTCTCTCTAAATTTTGGCAGGTATTCAATGCGGCCGGCGAGGGGGTTAAACCGCGAGGAAAAAGGTGTTATTGCCTGTACACTGTATTTCTGTATTTATTGGACCTGATGAAAAGACCCAGCGGGTCTTGAAACGTTGTCCTCTTCGTTCATGCATTTAATATAAATTATATTTATCACTAAAGTCCGTGGAGTGCCGCCTATTCATCTCATCGCCTGTTTGGGATAACGGTGGGTGCCATTGTCTATATCTATCTATCTATATATATATATATATATAATACCGGCACTTCCAAAACGATGTATACTTGGCTTGTTGCCTGCCGAAGAAGAGATCCAGAGCCCCAGCTACTGGCGTTTCTAATACTGTACGTGGCGGCGGCACTCAAGCATAAATAAAGACACGGAAACCAGTCCTATGGTTTGTCAACGTTTCAATGGGGTATCCCCATTTTCATCAGGACATAAAAAGTTACAAAGCATAACTCACCCATATATGTGCTCAAACACCTTAACCAAACGTCCATGTGCGCCACGAAGTCCTCCTCCCACGGCCGCACATACTGATGACATCACCACAGTGTCCCGTCACCAATAAAATGTAAACACAGCTGACTATCAGAAAACATATGGGTCATAAGTACAATTGCAATCAATATCTATCAAAATCATGCAAGAACCTCTCCTCGACCCCGCTATCTACGTTGGAATACGAAGTATTACAGAAAGGCTTGAACTTTGTACCTACCACCTATCACGACCCGTTTCTATGGAAAACCGACAATTAAAATTACAGGAATTCTTTGGTTCAAAAACATTGGTACCATCAGAGGACTCTTTACCATCTGAAGTACAAAAGCTGGCACCTAGATCGACATTCGATCCTACATCTAACAATGCTTCAATCAAATCATTTGTTACATTGGTTGATGTTTCCACCAAGGACACTTGCTGGGATCGGACTAAAATCCACTCTAATTTAAATAATCACAGTTTGACGCATTGTCGGCTCTTATTGCTAGACGTGATATAGTTATACGTGCCGCTGACAAAGGCGGCGCAATTGTAGTTCAGAATCTGACAGACTACAAATCAGAAATTAAGCGACAACTATCTGACACCTCGACTTACCAACTTTTGCGATCTGACCCCACTACTATGTTTAAGAGAGAGCTAGACAATTACACACTTTTGGCAGTACAGGCAGGGGTTATCAATAATAAGACCAGGAATGTTTTAACCTGTGAATTCCCTAAGAAGCCCTTGCTATACACATTGCCTAAAATACACAAATGTCTGGATAATCCCCCTGGCAGACCAATAATAGCTGCCAGGGGTTCAATCTTCCAACCTGTGTCTGCTTATCTCGATATTTATTTGCAACCTGTGGTACAGAACTCACCACTGTCTTTGCAGGATCCCACCGCATTACTCATTGCACTACAGAAACTCACTGATATTCCTCATGAGTGTATCTTATGTAGCATTGATGTAAATGCCCTATATACTAGTATCCCCCATCAGCAGGGCATTGCTGCCACTAGACATTTGATTTTCAGTGACAGGTTATACTCTGGCCCCAATGTTGGCTTCTTTTGTGACCTTCTTGAGATGGTGCTCACGAAAAATTATTTTTACTTTGACGGACAGTATTTCCTTCAAGTCTCTGGGTGTGCGATGGGGTCCTCAGTGGCCCCATCGTATGCCAATGCATTCATGATGGCAATTGAGAAGGATATTTTCTTCAGTGACCCACAAATCAGTAACAGCGTAGTTTACTACGCTCGTTACATTGATGATATGATCCTAATATGGAAGGGGTTCGGCCATGGCCTTAAATAATCTTATCACAAGCCATAATGCCAGTAACAGTCCTATTACACTAACATGCACCACCTCAGAGAGTCAAATAGATTTTTTGGACGTACGTATCACACTAATGAATGGTAAATTAAATACGTCTTTGTTTGTCAAGACTACCGATCGCAACATGCTGCTCTCCCCGGTGAGCTTCCACCCTCCATCTGTGGTTAACCATCTGTGGTTAAGCGGCTCCCATATTCGCAGACGTTGCGGGTAAGGATGATTTGTAGTGATGACGCTGATTTAGAAGTCCAACTTGATAAAATGATTTTGAAATTTTTGGAAAGAGGATATAATCGGAATGCCCTGCTAGAGAGTAAGGACAAGGTTCTGGCCATCCCACGAGCTAGGTCTCTTAAGCGCAAACCTAAGAAAAATCTCACTAATCACATTTTTTGGCCCAACCAATATAACACAGCAAGCAATGAAGCTCGATCTGCCGTAAAATCATACTGGCCGATTATTGCCACTGACAGGGAAATCGCGATCCTGTCAAATAAAAAACTTGTAACGGGCTATTCTCGTGGCCGTAATTTGAAAGACATGTTGGTGCATAGTGACATTAACAATTTTGATAGACAGCCCCCCAATACATTTTTTGATCCACCTAAAGTAGGATGCGTGAAATGCACTGGCTGCGTGACTTGCAGCTACATGTGGGTTGGGGATACTATCAAACATCTACGTACTGATAAGGTCTTTAAAATCAAACATCGCCTAACATGTTCCACCCAATATGTTGTTTATGTTTTGGTATGTCCGTGTGATAAATATTACATTGTCAAAACTGCCAATTTAAAGTTCGCATGGCCCAGCATAGGCAGACCATCCGTGCTGCTGTACTAAAAGGTACCAGTGAGCAGCCGGTGGCACGCCATTATGCCATCATGAGTCATTCACCTACGGCCATGAAGCATAAAATTATTGACCATATTCCACTGCTTCAAAGGGGAGGTAATAGATCCAAATTGCTCCTCCAGAGAGAAGCAAAATGAATTTTTACCTTGGGGACGCTGAGCCCGTATGGACTCAATGAATCGCTGGGATTAAACTTTTTTTTAATATGATTATTCTATTTAGCATCTTTGCGCTAACAGCATACATTCTTCTTGCATGATTTTGATAGATATTGATTGCAATTGTACTTATGACCCATATGTTTTCTGACAGTCAGCTGTGTTTACATTTTATTGGTGACGGGACACGGTGGTGACGTCATCAGTATGTGCGGCCGTGGGAGGAGGACGTTGTGGCGCACATGGATGTTTGGTGAAGGTGTTTGAGCACATATATGGGTGAGTTATGCTTTGTAACTGTTTATGTCCTGATGAAAATGGGGATACCCCATTGAAACATTGACAAACCATAGGACTGGTTTCCGTCTCTTTATTTAAGCTTGAGTGCCGCCGCCACGTACAGTATATATATATATATATATATATATATATATATATCACCAATCAGTCAATACAGGCAGTGGCACTCAGAGTCTAGTTAGTAAAGTAATCGTGATCTTTATCGTCTTCATAGGCAATTGGGCTCTTTTCCTGTTACTGTCAATCACAGGAAACTGACCTAAATTGCAGGTGACTGACAGCGGGTCCGGTGCACATGGGGCAGGAACTGATGTGACTGTTCAACTATGCTCTGTACAGCGCTGGGGAATATGTGTGCGCTATGTAAATAACTACGATAAATAATAAATAAATAATGTTCCCCATCATTTAAACATAAATAATAATAACTCGCCATGATATTGGCTTTGAATGAACTGAGATAAAAGAAGATGCGATTTCTACGAACGTGAGGATGCTGCATTTGGGGAACGTGACCGGCCGCTGAGGCACCACGTACCTCCCTCTGATTACCTGTACTCAGGGTTCTGTCTGAGCAGCCCCCGCTGTGCGCGGCTCACATACCTGGAAGGTGGAATCCTGGTGTGCATGTTACCTGGAATGCGCGAGCATGAGCCAGTATTCCAGGCATAATGACAGTACAGAGCGAGGTGCAGTATAGCCTGGAGTGCTGTATCTAGGATGCGGAGAAAGTTGGCAACCTTTACTTGCACTGGGAACTTTCGACGTTGGATCCTCTAGGCCTTGAGGAACAAGAACAGCCAGTTCTGCATTTACTCAGCACATTCCAGGCCTGTTAGACAGAGCTGTAGCATAATGATTTCCTGAGCAGCCGGCAACATGTTGAATCTCAGACATGGTCCACGGCTAGAACACCTCCATCCCAGTGAGCTTGGCGCTTCGGGCACAGAAACCGTTAACAAAGTGACTCAGCTGGAAAAGGAGGAATTATCCTGTGTTCTTTCTGCCAAAACCAGTTCCTGCGCCTATTGTCATGCTCAGCGAGTCACTGATTCTCCAGCTCAGCCCAAATAACGGCTAATGGATCAGAAAATGACTCATCTGGAATGACCCACATGTGCTACAATATACACGTCCCAAAATTCGTCAGAGCGAGCTCTTACCGCAATGCCAAGCACACAAGTGCTAATATTGGGGGTCATTCTGGTTGGCTACCTAAGCAGCAAAAGACTGTTGCTTGGCAAGTCTTCTAACGTCGCCTTCCGGGCATGCAAATGCCCGCCCCAGCCTGGGCTCACCTGGTGTTTTCATGGGTACGCCCAGGAAACGCAGAGCGTTGGCATGGGAACGTCCCCTGCTCACATCCATACCTCCATCCTCCTGTGCGGGTGCCGCGACTACTACGCACACAAGCCCTACAACAGAGCATATGCAGAAGGCAGAAACATCGGTCCCTGGTGCGAACAGGCCGGGGACCATATGAACTAGAATCCGGCCCATTATACTGCATGTATACTGCGTCCTCTATTGTATAATATGGTGGGACTCCGATTCTCTGTGATGTGCGTTCGCAGTAAAGACTATGGGTGACATTTAATAGAATGAGAGTTTTTCACACTTTTAAAAATCGCACCATATCGCCGCAAATCGCACTTTTCTTTCTGCAGTTTTCATGTGTAAATCGCATATTTAATGGGATGCACATAAGCAGATAAAAAGTGCGATATGGAGCGATTTGTGGCGATTTTAAGTCATGGAAATGTGCGCATTTCAAAACTTGCGATTTCTGGTAAAAAAAAAAACATCAAAAAAACGCCGTGGGGTCCCCCCTCCTGAGCATAACCCCACACACACTGACACCCATTAAAAATAGAACTTTAATACATCCAAAGCCCATACATACTGACACTTACCTATCTTGAGCCCATAGGTAGGTCCCAGGGTCCGGTTCCAGTGCCTTGGTTCCGGGGCTGGTCCGGGGCTCCAGGGCTGAAGAGTCCGGAGTCCTGGATCAGAAGAAATCCATGGGGGACCTGTGGAAGGAAATCTGACTCACCCAGGTCCTCTAGTGAAGATCCCATCATCTTCTCCGTCTCCGCCGAGAAAGTCGGCTCCTGATTGGCCGCTAGGTGGCCAATAGAATCATTCGGATAAGAAGCGCGGAAGATGAAACATCTCTGCGCCTCTCAAAGTCCGATGGGTACCGGCGGCTGACTACGGCGGAGACGGACAAGATGAGGGGATCTTCGCCAGAGGACCTGGGTGAGTAGGATTTCCTTCCAAAGGTCCCCCATGGATTTCTTCGGATCCAGGACCCCGGACTCTTCAGCCCTGGAGCCCCGGACCAGCCCCGGAACCAAGGCACCGGAACCAGACCCTGGGACCTACCGATGGGCTCCAGATTGGCAAGTATCAGTATGTATGGGCTTTGGATGTATTAAAGTTTTATTTTTAATGGATGTCAGTGTGTGTTTATTTAAGTATTTCTTTTACTGTGGAACTACAAGTGCCAGCGGGCCCTTTAATGCGCCGCATGCTGGGACTTGTGGTTCTCCAAGTCCCAGCATGCGGGGGAGGCTTGCTGGGAAACATAGTTCCACAGTATAAGAAAATCAT
Organism: Crinia signifera; assembly: GCF_055691185.1. NCBI lineage: Eukaryota > Metazoa > Chordata > Amphibia > Anura > Myobatrachidae > Crinia > Crinia signifera. Next base: position 9,208,113 of record NC_139218.1, read on the forward strand.
CTTTTTTTTACACCAAATATCAGCTCGATGCCCACCGCCCAGGGGCATCGAGGACAGCCCCAGGCTTTAGCATGGGCAGGTAAGTTCTCTTTAGGGGGGGGGGGGTCCCCCACTCCACCATGACCCCTGCCCATGCTGACCGGTCAGGAGGATGAATGCTTTGGCCGGGGGGACTTGTATAAAAAGTCTCCCCCCGGCTGTGGCATTACCCTGCTGGCTGGTTGGGCCCGGTGCTGGTTCTTGAAATACGGGGGACCACAAGTCATTTTGTCCCCCGTATTTTGGGAACCAGGACCGGCCCTTGAGCCTGGTGCTGGTTTTATAAAATCCAGGGGAACCCTATTTGTTTTGCCCCGTGATTTTATGAAACCAGGACCGGCTCTTTGAGCCGGTGCTGGTTATGCTCAGGAGGGGGGACCCCACACTGTTTTTTTTACGTTTTTTTTTACACCAGAAACATGCACAGATCACAATGATCTGTGCATGTCTCTGACCAATTCGCACATCAGACCCTGGTCTGAAAAAAGTGCGATTTATATCGACCAAAAAAAGTGCGATTTCCGTTTGCGCATGCTATTAAATAAGCGATTTGTATACTTTTCTGTGCGAAAAAATCTGGATGTGAATTAAGTGCGATTTTTTTACGCACTTTTAGAAAGTATGATTTATCGTAAAAAAATGCCAAAAACGGGTCGTTGCGCACCCTATTAAATGTGCGATTTGGCCAAAAAATGGGAAATAATAACACAAATCGACTCCTATTAAATGTCACCCTACTTTTCTTCCCAGCTTAATGGGGTGCCAGGGTAAATTGGGGATCCCACGGGCACTGCTTCTGGCTGCATTCCACCCTTTATGTATCCTCATAGAAACGTGTTCTGTGGCCTTGTGTCTTTCTATAGTTATGGTACCTAGAACATATAAATGGGGACCTTATCCCATCTATCCTCACTGTCACACATGTACTAGATCCATCTGTGGGTTACACTACACTGCCATACTATTTACACTGTTACACAAATGCCACACAGACTCACAATGATTCGCCACATCTCCAGGTTACTCACGTATCACTCTAAAAATTCATAACGTCAACACTAAAATAAAATAAATTTTCTCACATTGCCTCAATGTCTGTCGCCCCCTAAATTAGTATTTTTCAAATTCAAACCCGTCTGTCACATTAGAAATGTTAGCATCCCCTTTGCAGACCAATTAGCTGACAACGCTCCCCATGGTGGGTCTCAGGAAAACACTGCATATAGTTTTATATAATAGCAAAGTTCCACATAATTCCGGGAATCAATCAGCCAGTGCGGGACACCTGTGCTATCCAACATCAGGATGGCTGCAGCTGCAGAGGGAAAGCACCAAGGACCACTGGCGTAACTATAGCACCGCAGCCCCCGCCACCGCGCGGGGGGGGGGGGCGCTGTGCATATGGGGGCGGCGGGGGCTGCGGTGCTATAGTTACACCTCCCCCCAATCCCCTGCAGGCTTACCTATTTCGCTGGTCCCGGCGGCTCCGTTCTTCTGCTGATGACCACCACAAAATGGCCGCCCCCATATAGCACACAGTTCTCTGAAACTGTCTGCTGTATGGGGGCGGCCATTTTGTGGTGGTCCTCAGCAGAAGAACGGAGCCGCCGGGACCAGAGCGAAAGGTAAGGCTGCGGGGGATTGGGGGGGGGTTGAATGGGCGGCGGGGGGGGGGGGGCGCCCAAACGTAGCTACGCCTCTGCCAAGGACTGGGCCGTGTGATATGGCTGGGTATGCAGTATTTCCACAGTCCCCATGAGGTTCATAGGTCAACTCAGGTATGGGGTACGTGGATGGATATGGATGTGCCCATGTGGTATTTTTTTTGCAGAGAGCCGTGTCATATAATACTGAGAAAGTTGCGCCTGTTACTGCCATTTAGACCACTTTAAAATTCCCCAATTTCACAGAGAGGTCTATCCAGTTACTAGGACCCAGTGACATCACAAACAGTGGAGCCTATCTATTTACTGGAAACCACTGACATCACTGAGAGTGCAGCCTATCCAGTCATTAGGAGCAAGTGACATCACTGAGAGTGCAGCCTATCCAGTCAGTAGGAACCAGTGACTTCACTGAGAGTGCAGCCTATCCAATCCGTCAGTAGGAACCAGTGACATCACTGAGAGTGCAGCCTATCCAGTCAGTAGGAACCAGTGACTTCACTGAGAGTGCAGCCTATCCAATCCGTCAGTAGGAACCAGTGACATCACTGAGAGCGCAGCCTATCCAGTCAGTAGGAACCAATGACATCACTGAGAATGCAGCCTATCCAGTCATTAGGAGCAAGTGACATCACTGAGAGTGCAGCCTATCCAGTCAGTAGGAACCAGTGACATCACTGAGAGTGCAGCCTATCCAGTCACAAGGAACCAGTGACATCACTGAGTGCAGCCTATCCAGTCACTATGAACCAGTGACATCACTAATAATGTAGCCTGACTTGAATATTTACTGCACAAAGAACACAAACTGGAGATGAAGCTGACATGATATCAAACATATTACATGTAATATACATATGAACACATGTATGGTATACAGCATATGATGGAAATGGGGTGCACAGGGGAGGGGAGAGGGTGAAGGGAACCTGGGAGGTATAGGAGGATTAGGGCTGGGACAATAAACTGTTAGAACTGAAGTAAACATTGTCTCAGGCAAAGCAGACTGTTGGGTAAACACATGCAAATCGTCAGCTGGCACAGTGTGGGGCTTGTGTCCTGGGCAGAACGCTGTGCCATGCTACAATAGCAACCTGTGCACAGAGAGAAACTGCAGAACATATGCATCAGGCTCTGCAGTACCATTGTGTGTCCTGGGCAGCGCGCTCTGCCATGCTGTAATAGCAACCTGTGTACAGACAGACACTGCAGAGCATATGCATCAGGCTCTGCAGTACCATTGTGTGTCCTGGGCAGCGCACTGTGCCATGCTACAATAGCAACCTGTGCAAAGACAGACACTGCAGAACATATGCATCAGGCTCTGCAGTACCATTGTGTGTCCTGGGGAAAGCTCCTCCCCCAACAACTGTCATACCAGGGGAAGCAACTCCCCTAGCCACTGTCATCCTAGGGAAAGCTCCTCTACCAGCCACTGTCATTCCAGGGAAAGTACCTCCCCAGCCACTGTCATCCCAGAGAAAGCTCCTCCCCCCCAATCACTGTCATCTGAGATGAAGCACCTCCCCCAGACAACATCATTCCAGGGGAAGCACCTCCCAAACCACTGTCATACTAGGGAAAGCACCTTCCCCAGCCAATGTCATCTCGGAGAAAGCTCCTCCCCCAGCCACTGTCATCCCAGGAAAAGCACCTCACTCAGTCACTGTCATCCCAGGTAAAGCTCCTCCCCCAGCCACTGTCATCTCAAAGAAAGCTCCTCCCCAGTCACTGTCATCCCAGATGAAGCACCAAGCCCAGACACCATCATTCCAGGGGAAGCACTTCCCCAACCACTGTCATCCCAGGGAAAGCTCCTCCCCCAGTCACTGTCATCCCTGGGGAAGCTCCTCCTCCAGTCACTGGCATCCCAAGGAAAGCTCCTCCCCCAGGTCACTGTCATCCTAGGGAAAGCTCCTACCCCAGTCACTGGCATCCCAGGGAAAGCTCCTCCCCAGTCACTGTCAACCCAGGGAAAGCTCCTCCCCCAGGCACTGTCATTCCCAGGGGAAGCTGAATACTGAATACAGTGGGCTGCCGGATGGCCTCCCGTCCATCGGGAATCCGATGGTCGGTAGACGGATTTCAGAATCCTGACTGTTAAAAGCCCAAAGATCCAAACTTTCTGAGGCTATCCTCTCTTACGGGGGTCCACAACCCCCATAGAGGTAGCATAGAATAAGTGGTGAGCACAGCTAGCTACTGAGCCCCCAAGGGGCGTTGTAGACATCATCTAATGACCATCGGAATCCTGCCTGTCGGCAACTCATACCACACCCAATGCAGTGGCAAGCCCCAGTGTTAGCATTGCAGCATGGCATAAAAGAAAGCTCCTCCCCAGTCACTGTCATCCCAGATGAAGCACCAAGCCCAGACACCATCATTCCAGGGGAAGCACTTCCCCAACCACTGTCATCCCAGGGAAAGCTCCTCCCCCAGTCACTGTCATCCCTGGGGAAGCTCCTCCTCCAGTCACTGGCATCCCAAGGAAAGCTCCTCCCCCAGGTCACTGGCATCCTAGGGAAAGCTCCTCCCCCAGTCACTGGCATCCCATGGAAAGCTCCTCCCCAGTCACTGTCAACCCAGGGAAAGCTCCTCCCCCAGTCACTGTCATCCCAGGGAAAGCTGCTCCCCCAGCCACTGTCATCACAGTGAAAGCTCCTCCCCCAACCACTGTCATCCCAGGGAAAGCTCCTCCCCCAGCAACTGTCAAACCTGGGGAAAGCTACTCCCCCAGTCACTGTCATCCCAGGGAAAGCTCCTCCCCCAGGCACTGTCATTCCCAGGGGAAGCTGAATACTGAATACAGTGGGCTGCCGGATGGCCTCCCGTCCATCGGGAATCCGATGGTCGGTAGACGGATTTCAGAATCCTGACTGTTAAAAGCCCAAAGATCCAAACTTTCTGAGGCTATCCTCTCTTACGGGGGTCCACAACCCCCATAGAGGTAGCATAGAATAAGTGGTGAGCACAGCTAGCTACTGAGCCCCCAAGGGGCGTTGTAGACATCATCTAATGACCATCGGAATCCTGCCTGTCGGCAACTCATACCACACCCAATGCAGTGGCAAGCCCCAGTGTTAGCATTGCAGCATGGCATACCTCCAACGGGACCTGCCAAGCCAAAGGCGTGGACAGCCCAAAAAGCGGAAGAGCTAAGTGCTCTGGAGAGATGAAGTACGCTTGCACATGGCCTCTCTTCAGCGATCACCGGATCTCCATCTCCCCCCACTGCTACCCACTCTGCCTGTGTTACCTTGCCCCTCGCAGGAGGCACTGTGGGCCGGTCTCCAAATAGCGGGACGGCCTACTGTAATCGGGACAGTTGGGAGGAATGGCTTGGTGGGAACACATGCACTTTGGGGGTGTGGATCATGTCTGGTGGACCCAGGATCACTTTGGTCCGTCCTTGCCGTGTGGATTCGTCCCTACATTTGTAACATGGGTGCACTAACTGGAAGGAGAACTGTGCAAATATATCTGTATATCTATAGCTCACATCCCGCTACACTGCGCAGTCCAGGGAGCGCGCACAGTCTCCTGCCTCGCACAGGCCTGAGGACGCGCTCATTGGTGACCTGGCCCCTCTCATACAATACCATGGCCGAGAGTCCAGCACACAGAACATATGCCCACTTGCTAATACATGAATTAGTGAATGTCTTGCCCAGCGTGGCAGAAGCTTGAATTAGAGCACAGTTATCTTATTGCTGTGCCCCCTCTCTGAACCGCTGCTTTACGCTGGATTACCTAAGGAAGTGAATTTCTGCTATTTAAATTGATGTCGTTTCTTCTCGCTAGCTCTCCCTGACCCCGTCTGACACCCCAGCAGCAATTCCAGAACTTCCACTAACGCCAAATTAAGAGTCCCCCGGACTCCTGAACTTATGTCCAGACAATTAATCAGAACAATTTCCAGCAGCTCCCTGGAGCAGCCAATTATTTCCCATAGCGCTTTGCCACAGGTGAAAAGTGTTAGCATTCATCTTGTAAAGAGGACAGCATTATACCGGTAATCATTTCAGGGAAATATAGTATTATTCCTACTGGAGGGGTCCTCGGTGCAAGTGTGCCAGAGACTGCAGACACCACTCATCACAGCGGGGAACGTACAACACAACGGAATGCGACAGCTGCACCGCACACACCCTGGCGTACAACAGAGCAAGGGAGCCATATCCTACTAGGTACATGGCCGGTCAGATCCTCACGCAAATCCCAAACCATGGAAGGGTCCTCTTGATCTGAGCAAATGTGCGTAGGTCTAACAGCCCTTTACACATCGCATGTATGTCATTTTGGGGGCGTGTCCAGCACTGCTAGCTACCGTGTGCATTGCATCTATTCAGCGCAGCGGTGACCACTGCTTCTCCAACCTGCCCCTTGCCTTGGAAACACTGCAATCCATGGATGGGAGAGCATCTATTTAGCGAGACTGCCCCACTGCAATTCGGACAGTTGGAAGGTGTAGCAGTATATACACCAGGAGAGGACAGTAGTATATCCAGGGCCGGATTAAGCCTTCGGGGGGGCCCTCCCACTTGTCATTAATGGCCGCAAACTGAATGGAAGACTATTACACTGTCAAAACACAGAGTAAAGGCAGTATAAACTTGGTCAATGGGTAACTGGCTAACTGCAGGAGGGGGGGGGATATTAATATAAACATATATAAATATATATATATATATATATATATATATATATATATATATATATATATATATATATATAAATATATTACTATATGAAAAGCCTGTGTTTGTCCCTCTGTGCTCTGTAGGAGGTCTGAGAGGCTCAGCGCTGGCTGATTAAAAATCCTCCCATGACGAGGCCGCTGCTGCTGCTGCTGCTGTCCTCCATGGACTTGAGAAGCATATGATGAGCTCCACATATCAGAGCTAGGCAAAAACCTCTCAGCCTCTGACCTCTAGTGCAAAGTCTTATGTGACTTTGTCAACTCCCAGTAATGCACTGCACACTTGTGCAGTCAGTGTTCCTTGGATCCCGATGCTCAGCACCATTAATCATTGTCACATTGGCAGATAGGGGAAGCTGCAACACTACCCCACTCCCATGCACCAGAGCAATTTCAGGACAGAACAGTAGTATATGGACCAGGGCTATGCCAGAACAGAACAGCAGAATATTCACCAGGGCAATGCCAGGACAGAACAACAGTATATGCACCAGGGCTATGCCAGGACAGAACAGTAGTATATGCACCAGAGCTATGCCAGAACAGAACAGCAGTATATGCACCAGGGCTATGCCAGAACAGAACAGCAGTATATGCACCAGGGCAATGCCAGGACAGAACAACAGTATATGCACCAGGGCTATGCCAGGACAGAACAGTAGTATATGCACCAGGGCTATGCCAGAACAGAACAGCAGTATATGCACCAGGGCTATGCCAGGACAGAACAGTAGTGTATGCACCAGGGCTATGCCAGGACAGAACAGCAGTATATGCACTAGGGCTATGTCAGGACAGAACAGTAGTATATGCACCAGTGCTATGCCAGGACAGAACAGCAGTATATGCACCAGGGCTATGCCAGGAGAGAGCAATAGTATATGCACCAGGGCTATCCCAGGACAGAACAGCAGTATATGCACCAGGGCTATGCCAGAACAGAACAGTAGTATATGCACCAGGGCTATGCCCGGACAGAACAGCAGTATATGCAATAGGGCTATGCCAGGAGAGAACAGCAGTATATGCACCAGGGCTATGCCAGGACAGAACAGCAGTATATGCACCAGGGCTATGCCAGGACAGAACAGCAGTAAATGCACCAGGGCTATTCCAGGACAGAACAGCAGTATATGCACCAGGGCTATGCCAGGACAGAACAGCAGTATATGCACCAGGGCTATGCCAGGACAGAACAGTAGTATATGCACCAGGGCTATGCCAGGACAGAACAGTAGTATATGCACCAGGGCTATGCCATGACAGTACAGTACAGTAGTATATGCACCAGGGCTATGCCAGGACAGAACAGCAGTATATGCACCAGGGCTATGCCAGGACAGAACAGCAGTATATGCACCAGGGCTATTTCAGGACAGAAGAGTAGTATATGCACCAGGGCTATGCCATGACAGAACAGCAGTATATGCACCAGGGCTATGCCAGGACAGAACAGTAGTATATGCACCAGGGTTATGCCAGGACAGAACAGTAGTATATGCACCAGAGCTATGCCAGAACAGAACAGTAGTATATGCACCAGAGCTATGCCAGGACAGAACAACAGTATATGCACCAGGGCTATGCCAGGACAGAACAGTAGTATATGCACCAGGGCTATGCCAGAACAGAACAGCAGTATATGCACCAGGGCTATGCCAGGACAGAACAGTAGTGTATGCACCAGGGCTATGCCAGGACAGAACAGCAGTATATGCACTAGGGCTATGTCAGGACAGAACAGTAGTATATGCACCAGTGCTATGCCAGGACAGAACAGCAGTATATGCACCAGGGCTATGCCAGGAGAGAGCAATAGTATATGCACCAGGGCTATCCCAGGACAGAACAGCAGTATATGCACCAGGGCTATGCCAGAACAGAACAGTAGTATATGCACCAGGGCTATGCCCGGACAGAACAGCAGTATATGCAATAGGGCTATGCCAGGAGAGAACAGCAGTATATGCACCAGGGCTATGCCAGGACAGAACAGCAGTATATGCACCAGGGCTATGCCAGGACAGAACAGCAGTAAATGCACCAGGGCTATTCCAGGACAGAACAGCAGTATATGCACCAGGGCTATGCCAGGACAGAACAGCAGTATATGCACCAGGGCTATGCCAGGACAGAACAGTAGTATATGCACCAGGGCTATGCCAGGACAGAACAGTAGTATATGCACCAGGGCTATGCCAGGACAGAACAGTAGTATATGCACCAGGGTTATGCCAGAACAGAACAGTAGTATATGCACCAGGGCTATGTCAGGACAGAACAGCAGTATATGCACCAGGGCTATGCCAGAACAGAACAGTAGTATATGCACCAGGGCTATGTCAGGACAGAACAGCAGTATATGCACCAGGGCTATGTCAGGACAGAACAGTAGTATATGCACCAGGGCTATGCCATGACAGTACAGTACAGTAGTATATGCACCAGGGCTATGCCAGGACAGAACAGCAGTATATGCACCAGGGCTATGCCATGACAGAACAGCAGTATATGCACCAGGGCTATGCCAGGACAGAACAGTAGTATATGCACCAGGGTTATGCCCGGACAGAACAGTAGTATATGCACCAGGGCTATGTCAGGACAGAACAGCAGTATATGCACCAGGGCTATGCCAGAACAGAACAGTAGTATATGCACCAGGGCTATGCCATGACAGTACAGTACAGTAGTATATGCACCAGGGCTATGCCAGGACAGAACAGCAGTATATGCACCAGGGCTATGCCAGGACAGAACAGCAGTATATGCACCAGGGCTAGTCCAGGACAGTACAATAGTATAAGCACCAGTGTTATGCTTGTAGGGAACGGCACATTTTCACTTATATTATAAACACATTTATACATATACTCTTTATACCACATTCATACACTTAACCTGAGAGCTCTTTTTTATTTTCCCCCCAAACTGAATTTTTATTAATCATAAAAGAGAACAGAATATAAACACTGGCCTCATGTGGAATCGTGATGACAACATTACTTTTGGGTCAGGAATAAGAAACATGTTCAAGTACTGCCAAACCCAGTATTCAAACCCATAACCTATTGCACTCCAGTCAAACTACTAATTGAGTAATTTAATCCTGTGTAAAAACTATGAGATCTGGAACAGTTGTCTATATAAAGCAGGAACAGGTATACCGCAACTGGAACGGAGCAGAAGATTAGACGGAACTGGGTTCTAGGTCTGGCATGCTGACATGCTGGAACTGACCCGGAACTGACAATGAAAAGAGGAGGGGGGTCCAGAACTTGGAGCTGGAACAGACTGAAGTGGGGCTTCGGTGCTAAAGCTTCTCCGGCTGTTGCTATTACTGGTACTCTTTACCTAGAACGGCGCCCACGATTTTGATCTTAGGCATCGCAAGGTAAAAAATCGCGTTGGTCGCATCGCATGCGACCAAAAAAATCGCATGCGTTGCGACCGACGCGATTACCGCGATTTTACATAGGAAACAATGTTAAATGGCCTAATTGACCCGATTTTACATAGGGAACAATGTTAAATGGCCCACAGACCCCAAATAGCCACCCTGAAGTGTGAAATGGCCCCCCCAATTGTTAACGCCACCCCACGATCAACGTCCACCCGAAGCATGGCGAGCGCAGGGAGCCCGCGAGGGGCGGTGGTAAGTGTCCTCCGACCTTTTCATACCCCCACTATCCAGGTCGGCGTGGAGTTGAGAATAGAAAGCCACCGAGCCCGAAGCGTGGCGAGCGCAGCGAGCCCCGCGTGGGGACACGGATACCTTCACAGGTATCCGCGTCCCCTCGCGGGCTCCACAGGTATCCGCGTCCGCTCACCACGCTTCGGGCTCGGTGGCTCGCTGCGCTTGCCACACTTTCTATTCTCAACTCCACGCCGACGTGGATAGTGGGGGTATGAAAAGGTTGGAGGACGCGTACCGCCGCCCCTCACGGGCTCGCAGCGCTCGCCACGCTTCGGGTTGACGTTGATCGTGGGGTGGCGTTAACAATTGGGGGGGCCATTTCACACTTCAGGGTGGCTATTTGGGGTCTATGGGCCATTTAACATTGTTCCCTATGTAAAATCGCGGTAATCGCGTCGGTCGCATCGCATGCGATTTTTTTGGCCGCATGCGATGCGACCGACGCAATTTACATTTTAACATGCATTTCTATGTAAAATCGCGGGCATCGCATCGGTCGCATCGCATGCCATTATAATGGCATGCGATGTACATGCGATGCCCGCGATGGGCGCCGTTCTAGGTAAAGAGTACCCTATTACTACATTGGATGAACATGGACAATAAGCACAGCACAGAATACACATGAATAATAATGTATGAAGCGACACCCAGAACCTATACCACAGGGAACACAGTATCAGGCGTCATTGTATAGAATTCTGTGTCTCTGGCCCTACGGGAACCGTTCTTATCTGATGCTACACAGTGGCTATATACATCCACAATGCCCAAAATATGAACTATTGTTCCCGTTCTGGACCCGGCAGAAGTTCAGAGAACATTGTGCGCCGATGGAACAGCAGACAAAGACCTTATCTCCCATCTCAATAGGCTCATTTTTATTTAGCTCTCAGGCCCTGAACTGCCTGAATTATATATAGCTGGAGCCTGGCCGGGGCTGGTAAACAGCACCAGAAAGAGTACATTGAGTAACGGAATTATATTACACATGCTCCGAGTGTGCCCCTCCCAGGAACAGCCCCAGATCCAGGCTGGGAACATGAGGACAGCACGTGCACCCCCCCCCCCCCCCCCCCCTGCACACTGTACATGCTGCTTATAACACAGATTCCAGCTAATGCGACACACGGCACATGCCGTACACGTCACGCACACGCAGCATTAACTACGGAAGGAAGCCACGCAGAGGACGCAGCAGGCCTGGCAGGGTTAGGTGCGGCCATGCTGGAAGGCTGGCAGGTGTCCCACCTTGTTATCCCTGTCTGGGGGTCAGTCACAGGAAGCAGTGTGCAGGTGAGCTGCCAGCCCCGCTCGCTCCCTCTCCCGCTGGGACTTTGTGTGCCATCGCCCTGGGCTCTCAGCCACCTCGGAGTTTCTTCTGTCGGCGGCAAACACACAGAACAAATGGGAAGATCTGACAGCATCGTCTGTGCGACGCAGCCTGCGATAATTACTCCGTGTCCTGCTAGCTGGGGGGTTTATATACAGAATATAAACATGGGTACTTGTTTCCTATCTGGGCGCCCGCTAAGTTAATTGCGCACCATGCTATTCTCCATAGAGAAATCTGATCGCATCGCATCGTACACATACACAATATTGAACGATGCGATGCGATCCGATTCGATTTCCCATAGGAAACAATGTTAAATGGATCAATTTACCCAAATCAGCATAGGGAAGAATGGTAAATGGGCCAGAAACCCCCAAAAAACCCACAGAGCAGTGGAATGTCCCCCCAAAAGTAGTTGACGCCACCCCGCCATCAACGTGAACCCGAAGCGTGGCGAGCGCAGCGAGCCCGCGAGGGGCGGCGGTACGCGTCCTCCGACCTTTTCATGCCCTACTATCCACTAGGGCGTGGAGTGAGAATAGAATAGTGTGGCGAGCGCAGCAAGCCCGAAGCGTGGCGAGCGCAGCGAGCCCCGCGAGGGGACGCGGATACCTTCACAGGTAAACGCGTCCCTTCGCGGGCTTCCCAGGTGTCCGCGTCGCCATGGACACCTGGGAAGCCCGCGAGGGGACGCGTATAACTGTGAAGGTATCCGCGTCCCCTCGCGGGGCTCGCTGCGCTCGCCACGCTTCGGGCTCGGTGGCTCGCTGCGCTCGCCACACTATTCTATTCTCACTCCACGCCCTAGTGGATAGTAGGGCATGAAAAGGTCGGAGGACGCGTACCGCCGCCCCTCGCGGGCTCGCTGCGCTCGCCACGCTTCGGGTTCACGTTGATGGCGGGGTGGCGTCAACTACTTTTGGGGGGACATTTCAATGTTCAGGGGTGTTTTTGGCCCATTTACTATTGTTCCTATGATAATTTGGCTAAATTGAGCCATTTCACATTGTTTCCTATGGGAAATCGAATCGGATCGCATCGCATCGCATCTTTCAATATCGTGTATGTGTACGATGCGATCCGATTTCATTACGGTGCCGTACGTAGAAAACCTGGGCGCCCAGATAGGAAACAAGTACCTAAACATGTTCATCTCTTTATAGAAGTCGTGGTACCTTTCCAAACCTCTGTATGGTGGTGCACCCCCCATATCCCCGCCGCTCAGCCCTGACTCCAGGATGCGCACTGTGTACTGCATAAACCTAGCGGGATGTCGGCAATTTTTACAATGTCAGCATTCATAACGACGACACAGCACTTGTTCACATGCCGGCATATGCATAATGTTGACAAGTCTACAATATCGTCATGTCAAATATCGACATTGTGCACCTACCGACCGGCAAGATTGGACACTAAGGGGAGGGTTAGGCTACAGGCACAGGGGGGGGGGGGGGGGTGTTAGGAGCTGTAAACAGTACCCATTATTAAACTATTATGCTAAATTCTAATATAAATCATTGGTTTACATATAATACACACAGGGGTGTGCTCTGATTCAATCGGACCCCCGCGTGTTTGCACAGGGGACCGATTGTATGTGACTGCGCATGTGCAGCCGCACCCACATCGCTCGCACACAGACGTTCGGGCGTGGGGTACTGCCAGCGTTTCATGGGCGTACCCATGCAAATTGACCGGTGACGCGAGTATGGGGGGCGGGCAAGCTGACATCAGCGGGTGGTAGACAGCCCTTGATGGACTCACAAGGCAGCCTTGTGAGTCAACCAGAATAAGGGCCACAACATGAGCCATTTCAGGTCAGATACAATGCCCTGCTCCTGGACCTCCTCATCATTTACATCAGGGGTTCTCAAACTCAGTCCTCTATACAGGTCATGTTTTCCAGGTCACCCAGCAGGTGCACAGGTGCACTCATTACTCATTGACATATTTCAAAAGATCCACAGATGGAGTGAATTATTTCACTAGAGGTGCTGTGAGGAGACCTGGAAAACATGCACTGTGTGGGGTCCTGAGTACCGAGATTGAGAACCCGCACATTAAATAGTTCAACACCAATCATATATCAGGCAATAGGTCGACATGGTATAGATGGCAAAAGGTCAACATATAAATGGTTGACACAGAAAAGGGTTAACATGAGTTTTTTAGTTGTTTTTTTTTAAAACAGCTTCACACAGTAACACTTATACGGAGTCCACGCCGACATAGACAACAAGACTGTAACAAGGCATGCTGGGATGTGTAGTTCAACAACATCTGGAGGGCCAAAGGTTCCCCATCTCTGACCTAGACCATGTTGACCCATAACAAATACAGGCCATGCAGGGAAGGTCCATGGAAAGAGCCATGCAGGGAAAGACCACATTCTGGCTATGCAGAGAAGGACCACGGTCTGCTCTACGCAGGGAAAGACCACATTCTGGCTATGCAGAGAAGGACCACGGTCTGCTCTACGCAGGGAAGGACCACGGTCTGCGCTATGCAGGGAAGGACCACGGTCTGCGCTACGCAGGGAAGGACTATGGACTGGGCCACGCAGGGAACGACCACGGTCTGCTCTACGCAGGGAAGGACTATGGACTGGGCCACGCAGGGAACGACCACGGTCTGCGCTACGCAGGGAAGGACTATGGACTGGGCCACGCAGGGAAGGACCACGGTCTGCGCTACGCAGGGAAGGACCACAGTCTGCTCTACGCAGGGAAGGACCACGGTCTGCGCTATGCAGGGAAGGACCACGGTCTGCGCTATGCAGGGAAGGACCACGGTCTGCGCTATGCAGGGAAGGACCACGGTCTGTGCTATGCAGGGAAGGACCACGGTCTACGCTATGCAGGGAAGGACCACGGTCTGCGCTATGCAGAGAAGGACCACGGTCTGCGCTACGCAGGGAACGACCACGGTCTGCGCTATGCAGGGAAGGACCATGGTCTGCTCTATGCAAGGAAGGACCGCGGTCTGCGCTATGCAGGGAAGGACCACGGTCTGCGCTACGCAGGGAACGACCATGGTCTGCGCTATGCAGGGAAGGACCACGGTCTGCGCTACGCAGGGAACGACCACGGTCTGCGCTATGCAGGGAAGGACCATGGTCTGCTCTATGCAAGGAAGGACCGCGGTCTGCGCTATGCAGGGAAGGACCACGGTCTGCGCTACGCAGGGAACGACCATGGTCTGCTCTATGCAAGGAACGACCACGGTCTGCGCTACGCAGGGAAGGACTATGGACTGGGCCACGCAGGGAAGGACCACGGTCTGCGCTATGCAGAAAAGGACCACGGTCTGCGCTACGCAGGGAACGACCACGGTCTGCGCTATGCAGGGAAGGACCATGGTCTGCTCTATGCAAGGAAGGACCGCGGTCTGCGCTATGCAGGGAAGGACTATGGAATGGGCCATGCAGGGAAGGACCACGGACTGGGCCACGCAGGGAAGGTCCATGGAAAGATGCATGCCGGGAAAGACCACATTCTGGCTATGCAGGGAAGGACCACAGACTGGGCCACGCAGGGAAGGACCACAAACTAGGCCACGCAGGAAAGGACCACAGACTGGGTCACGCTGGTGAGGACCACAGACTGGGCCACACAGGGAAGGACCACAGACTGGGCCACGCAGGGAAGGAACACAGACTGGGCCATGCAGGGAAGGACCACAGACTGGGCCACGCAGGGAAGGACCACATACTGGGCCACGCAGGGAAGGAACACAGACTGGCCACGCAGGGAAGGACCACGGACTGGGCCACGCAGGGGAGGACCACAGACTGGGTCATGTAGTGAAGGACCACAGACTGGGCCACGCAGGGAAGGAACACAGACTGGCCACGCAGGGAAGGACCATGGACTGGGCCACGCAGGGGAGGACCACAGACTGGGTCATGTAGGGAAGGACACAGACTGGGCCATGCAGAGAAGGACCACAGACTGGGCCACGCAGGGAAGGACCACGGACTGGGCTACGCAGGGGAGGACCACAGACTGGGTCATGTAGGGAAGGACCACAGACTGGGCCACGCAGAGAAGGACCACAGACTGGGCCACGCAGGGAAGGAACACAGACTGGGCCACGCAGAGAAGGACCACAGACTGGGCCACGCAGGGAAGGACCACAGACTGGAAGTTGTGCTGTGCAATGAGCACAATGAAGACATTCCTTGAGATGATAACAAGAAGCAGCAGAAATGTATTAATGATAGAAGCTTCTGCACATATAGGGGGAGTATTCTACTTCACATGTGATGTTGCTATGGGCAACCAATTGGATCCTGTCTACTATCTTCTAGAGGGTGCTAAATAAATAAGGAGATTCTGATTGGTTACCCATAGCAACATCCCATGTGAAGTAGAATACACATCTTAGTAAATGTCCCCATGCTGATGTCTTATTTCCATACATTAGATGACTTGTCAGTTAGCAGTGACAGCAGAGCTGGAACAAGGGCTGCTGTTATGTTATAGGGAACAGGTGGCTGTGTTGCTCTAGCGCTTTCCAAGGAGATCTGGCTGCGCGGAGCTGACAGCAGGGACACATGCAGAGCGCGCTGGTAAACACATTCTACCAGATAGACTCAATTTCACATTCCTGCCCTGTGTGGGGGCTTAATATACAGCCCCAGGCAAGGGCCCGGGCGCAGAGACGCTGAGCATCTATTTAGGCTCAGGCAGGGCACAGTGTGACACCTCCAATTTGCCGGTAGGGACGCCCCTGGCTGTATCTGAGGTTTGGGGATGCCGGGGACATTTCAGGCCATTAATACCATTTATATCTTATGAGACTTCAGCTGTAGATGATTATGTGACTGACATTAGAAGGAGCCAATCAGTGCGGAGGATTAATAATGTGCCAGTTGTATATGAGCTGTAGATACGTCACTTACTGGGCACTACAAGTACAAGACATGACCTAAGTGTCACGCTCCTGTGATGCAGAGGAACAATATATAGTAACTGGCTACAGATCCATCGCCCTGCAGCTGACCAAGCCACATGTTCTCTGCTACCAGCGGCTGACCAAGCAGTATGTTCTCTGCTACCAGCAGCTGACCAAGCCACATGTTCTCTGCTACCAGCAGCTGACCAAGCCACATGTCTTCTGCTACCAGCAGCTGACCAAGCCATATGTTCTCTGCTACCAGCAGCTGACCAAGCCACATGTTCTCTGCTACCAGCAGCTGACCAAGCCACATGTCCTCTGCTACCAGCAGCTGACCAAGCCACATGTTCTCTGCTACCAGCAGCTGACCAAGCCACATGTTCTCTGCTACCAGCAGCTGACCAAGCCACACGTTCTCTGCTACCAGCAGCTGACCAAGCCACACGTTCTCTGCTACCAGCAGCTGACCAAGCCACATGTTCTCTGCTACCAGCAGCTTGCCAGCCCACATGTTCTCTGCTACCAGTAGCTGACCAAGCCACACGTTCTCTGCTACCAGCAGCTGACCAAGCCACATGTTCTATGCTACCAGCAGCTGACCAAGCCACATGTTCTCTGCTACCAGCAGCTGACCAAGCCACATGTTCTCTGCTACCAGCAGCTGACCATGCCACATGTCCTCTGCTACCAGCAGCTGACCAAGCCACACGTTCTCTGCTACCAGCAGCTGACCAAGCCACACGTTCTCTGCTACCAGCAGCTGACCAAGCCACATGTTCTCTGCTACCAGCAGCTGACCAAGCCACATGTTCTCTGCTACCAGCCGCTGACCAAGCCACATGTTCTCTGCTACCAGCAGCTGACCAAGCCACATGTTCTATGCTACCAGCAGCTGACCAAGCCACATGTTCTCTGCTACCAGCAGCTGACCAAGCCACATGTCCTCTGCTACCAGCAGCTGACCAAGCCACATGTTCTCTGCTACCAGCAGCTGACCAAGCCACACGTTCTCTGCTACCAGCAGCTGACCAAGCCACATGTTCTCTGCTACCAGCAGCTTGCCAGCCCACGTGCTCTATGCTATCTGGTGCTGCCATATATTGCACCCAGTACCGGGCAGTAGCCAGGCGGATACCCTGGAACAGATGTTCAGTTTTGCTATTTGACCATGCTAAAACTGTTGCAGGGCATGCTTGGATGTGTAGTTCATCAACAGCTGGAGGGACGCTTATTGCCTACTCCTATAGAAGAACTTACGGATCCTGCACAGCAATTTAATATAAAACATATTGCTGCAAAGGGGCTGGGGGTCTCGTTTCTGGACTGCAGGCAGGGCCATTCGATGGTGAGTGACCATCGAATGATTTTTTGGCAGTAAGGCAGTATGCGGGGGGGGGGGTGGGTGCGCTAGTGTACACATCCCCTTACATGCTAGCAAGGGGATTTGCACGCCAGGGGTGCATTTACCTGTAATCACAGTCTAACAAACAGGTCTGAATCAGGCCCACAGTTTTGCTCATTTTGAGGACATATCTGTCCTGCGATTAGGTCTGAATTAGCCCCTCGATAGACGATACAACGTGCGTCCGTGCACTACACGTACTCCTGGGTGCTCAACATCAGCAATGGCAGCAGCTCTGCAGCGTCACCGATGGTGCCTGTCCTAGAAGTATCTGAGCCGTTGCTGAGGCTGCTCGGTCTGTGGATGAAAGGGATCCAATATACAGAATAACACAATCCAGCGGCAGCCAGGCCTGGAGATGCTGGGGGAGAGCAGAGTATTTCAGCCCAGGGATGGAAGGGTGCGGCAGCTCCATGACTCAGAGATCACATTTTTGTGAATGAACTGTGCGGGGTCGCTGTGTCCATGACCGGCCTTTCGTTCCCAACAGCTGCTGCGTATGAATCGCTGGTTCTATTGCTGTATTACAGAGCAGTGTCCGGGTGTAGGCGTGACGCATGTCTGTGTGTCTGTCTGTGTGTAACCCCCGGTAACAGGTCCTGGATGCCCTCAATAGTCCATTATGAATTATTTATCAGTTGCTCTAGAACCCCCTAATGCCAGATTACTTTAATTAAGCTATAATTATCACTGACCCCCGCAAGCCAGGAATATTTACCAGCACAGGAAAGGGATGGACATTGGGCCTGATTCATGGTGCACACAGCGCTGACATTTTATACACAGAGTGACTGACAGGATGGGGCTTCATGGACGGATTAGAGGCGCGTATCTCACACCGTTTTTGGAAGGTCTGTGCCAGTTAAATTTTTTAAATTTTTGTACCGGTTTTCCAGCTACCGCTCGCTCCGCGGACGCGACTCTGTCTGACAGCAGTGCGGCCCAGCAGGCAGAGAGAAATGCAGCTTGGCAGGTGGGGTGCAGAGCGGCCCGGAAGGCGGGGAGCAGAATGGCAGGCGTGGAGCAGCAGGTGTAATGGTGAGGAGCAGGAAATTGGAAAACGCGGGCCGCAGCTGCCTTCACTGTATGAGCCGCTCCACTTCCGGGTGGGCAACTATGACAACACCCGCTTTACCAATGGCCACGCCCATCTGCCCATGCCCCCTGCTTGTACTGATTTTTAAGCATGAGATGTTGGAGATGGAGGGGAAGGTATCTGCCTCCAGTTGCGATAATGTCAATAAATCTGCCATCTCTGAGACAGGAGCTCACATCCACTTTGTTTGCTTTCTTGTCTTTTGTGTCACATAAATGCATGCAGGGAAGGCATATGATACAGACGTCTGAGTGCGGCTCAGCCCTGCCGACAGAGACGACGGGCTCTGTACATTGGTGTGAGAAGTGCATCAGAAGAATTGTACATCCAGGAGAGAGTGTCACTACCACAGGCGATAGTGCAGCATGTCGCTGGTGCGGAGTGAGAGTCAGGTTCCCCCTCAGCAACAGCAGAAGATCTGCAGAAACTAAGTCAACATGGACAAAATGTTGACACAGGCAAAAGGTTCACAGGACAAAGGTTGACATATTAATTTGCTTGTGTCGATATTGCAATGAGGGGCCATTGACACGCCAAGAGGGGATATTTATTTGGCACAACTGAAGCCACAATTGGCATCTGCAAAATATGACTCTAGTGTCTGTGTGTGTCCGTGTGACAGGGAAAATAGAGTGTAAGCTCCTTGGGACAGTGACACAGATATTGTGGATATGATTGTGACTCCCCTCCTGCGTCTACTATAGAAAGGGGGGCACCCCAGTACCTGCTGTTCCTCCTGTGTCCAGAGTGCCGGTCTGAGGGCCATAAACTGTTGACACCACCACCGCACAATCCGTGGATGTTATTAGCCAAAATGCCTACACCAACCCTGCCATAGGCTTATTGTGCTCACCAGCTGCCTCTGCCCCCGTTCCTGCCCGCCAACCCCTCTGCCTGTCAATCAATCAGGAGCTTGCGGTTCTGATCATTTATGTGATCAGTACTGAATGAGGCCCAATGTACTATGTTTCTTATGCCTTTAAGGTTCTATGGGAGAAAAGAAAAAGTGCTATATAAATACAATTCTAAGTATTATTATAAACTAGCTGATATGACGAAGGTTTGCTCAGCCGGAATATGTTACCCCTTTCCACCCCTTAGGAGTCCATACCCTGAAGTATCCTTGCTTAGTGGGTGGCTACAAATATCTGTCACAGTTCCCAGCAGGTCGCATGTTCCAGGTGACCAGGCAGTTGCACAGGCGGAGTTGACCAAAGGTTTCCAGAGCACAATGGTGATGCTTGTAAATGGCAGGTGGATGTTTTGCCACATAACACCGAAAAGAAGCCACCAATCGCAACGCCAATATAATAGTGCACAGCTATGGACCAAGGGCTTTAATTCGGTATAATACGTCACTCATAAACATCGTCCTTCTATTAATATATAGACATTCTCTATGCGTACACTATATTACCAATAATAAATTAATTAAATCTATATCTTGTTGATTACAATGATGCCTGGCAGTATGTGTTATGCACTATGGCGATGGTCCAGGAAGGAGGGGGAGCAATAAGCCCAGGAAACATTCGGCCCCAGGGCCACTATTTGAGCAGCCTACGGGAGCTGTAAAGACTCCTTAATGCACATATAGGCTGAACGTGTGTGAAGCGCTTCATCCCGAATGTTTACCAAGCCCTCTACGTCTCCTACAGATGATCCTTTTAGGAAGAGATGCTATAGTGATAAGTGCCCTCCGCAGTAACACCTAAGTGTCTCTGATTGCTGATCTAAAGCAACGGAGACGTTTAATTGCCCTATTGCGGCAACAAAAGTATGTAAACATACACAATCATCTGCCTGAGGTTACCGAATGTCTGACTGTAGGACAGATCTTCACAGTAATGAGTCTTAATTATTGATAGAAATAAACATTCTTGTCAATAATTAATCTGAGTAATAAGTACGGCTATTGTTATACGTTCCCGCACAACTCGCCGTGGTCTGGGGGAGCGCAAACGTCTATCTGAGCCCCCTGCGACAGTATGGGCCAGCGCCATAGGCCGCCATCTATGGCAAGGTGGCGAGATTTGCCCATTCTAGAAAATGATAGACAGAATCTGCCCCTTTAAATGTCGCCAGTAAAGGAACGAAAGTTTGGTACTTGCGGCGGTTCACGTCTATTATATATATATATATATATATATATATATATACTGTATATATTTATTCATATGTGTAATACTAAACAAGATAACCCCAAACTATGCGATATAATACATTTATTCTGGGTAACACGAGTGTAATGTAGGGCGTAAGATGACATCATCCACTGGGTGGAGCAATCACATCGCGAAGCTCCACCCACCTCAGTATACCACAGAGCACTAGGGACGGGACTGCGCTATTGTAGCAGATCCCCATCCTCCTGCATCAGTGAATTCCCAAAGTAGTGTCTGCTCTTTCAGGGGTGACCATGGGGCCCGGGGAAGTTGTATCAAGTCTGCTTCATTGGAGAGGTTGCCCATAGCAACGAATCAACCGTTAACTGTAATATGATAGAATGTATTTTAAAAATGCTACATTAGAGGGCTTGATACATCCAAGTGGTCCAAGAGGGAGGGGGCACTGTACTTATTTGGTGCCCATGTTGACCTAGGCACCAAAAAAACACAAAAAACTAGAGTCGATCTAACGCTTGTGTCTAATGTTTATTACTGTGGATCTAGTCACTGTCGGCTCTCTTTAGGCGTCTAACTAGACGCGTTCGGCCATGTGATTGTCAATCTAGACGCCATTGATGCGCTATTCCAGAATCGTACGTTATAAGTGTACTCTGCGGATAGTTGTGCCAGCCATTTCTGAAACGGTTTCACAGATTTCTTCCCATTTGTATAACGAGTTACGGCTCATTTATTCATCAATGTTATTGGCGCTATACAAGAAAAGCAATAAGATAAATCTAATGCAATATAAATATAAAAGGGATCAGACAGACGTTCCAGCCCCACATAACACCCATTCTGTACTCCCTTCACTGGCTGCCTATAAGATGGCGAATCATTTTCAAGATTGGCTTACTGACTTCCAAAGCCCTACATGACCAGGGCCCAAGGTACCTGCAGCAGCTTCTGACCCCTTATTGTCCCACTCGATTACTGCGATCTGTAGATGAAGGACTACTAACAGATACCCAGAATTTCCCGGAATTCATCTGGGGGTCAAGCTTTCAGCGCTGTGGCTCCAACCCTATGGAACTCACTTCCCTGCTCAGTTCGAGAAGCTTCCACTCTGGAAACATTCAAAAACAGACTCAAGACTTTCCTGTTCACCCAAGCATTTCACTAATTTCCCTTGTTAAGTTTGTTTTGTATCTTGTGCTGTAAAAGTCTAATGCAAGAACTTTGCATCCTATTAGGAGAAAAGTGCTATATAAATAACATTATTATTATTATTATTATTATTATTATTATTATTATTAAACCCAAACACAGATATACAGTATCTCTACTACAACATGAGACTGAGGAGGAATTGGTGACCCCTGGGAAGGGCAGACAGATGGCATCACTGCCTGGGACGCAAAGGAGTATGGGAAAGTCAGTACCATGAGGGTGGAGGGCCCTGCTCGCAGGAAATTACTATGTTAAGGATAATTCAGGGTTAATGTGAAAGTTATACGATTAAAAGGTGCATATGCAATAAACAAGGGGAGCGGGGGCTTATTCTAGTACATTTAGGAATCAGAAATTAATTCAGTGTTGGGGTTTCCAGCACCAGTCTGTATAGTGATAGGGGCTGGGGCATTGGGGACAGGTGAGAGGTAGGTAAGAGAGTCAGCACATCCAATCAGCATACACCATAGCATGCTGGAACTGTGATAGGAGCGGGGGGATTGGGGACAGGAGAGAGGTAGGTGAGAGAGTTAGCATATCCAATCAGCATACACCATAGCATGCTGGCACTGTGATAGGGGCCGGGGGATTGGGGACAGGTGAGAGGTAGGTGAGAGAGTCGGAACATCCAATCAGCATATACCATAGCATGCTGGCACTGTGATAGGGGCTGAGGGATTGGGGACAGGTGAGAGTCAGCACATCCAATCAGCATACACCATAACATGCTGGCACTGTGATAGGGGCGGGGGGATTGGGGACAGGTGAGAGGTAGGTGAGAGTGTCAGCACATCCAATCAGCATACACCATAGCATGCTGGCACTGTGATAGGGGCCGGGGGAATGGGGACAGGTGAGAGGTAGGTGAGAGAGTCAGTACATCCAATCAGCATACACCATAACATGCTGGCACTGTGATAGGGGCGGGGGGATTGGGGACAGGAGAGAGGTAGGTGAGAGAGTCAGCACATCCAATCAGCATACACCATAGCATGCTGGCACTGTGATAGGGGCGGGGGGATTAGGGACAGAGAGAGGTAGGTGAGAGAGTCAGCACATCCAATCAGCATACACCATAGCATGCTGGCACTGTGATAGGGGCTGGGGGATTGGGGACAGGTGAGAGGTAGGTGAGAGAGTCAGCACATCCAATCAGCATACACCATAGCATGCTGGCACTGTGATAGGGGCGGGGGGATTGGGGACAGGTGAGAGTCAGCACATCCAATCAGCATACACCATAGCATGCTGGCACTGTGATAGGAGCTGGGGGAATGGGGACAGGTGAGAGGTAGGTGAGAGAGTCAGCACATCCAATCAGCATACACCATAACATGCTGGCACTGTGATAGGGGCCGGGGGATTGGGGAGAGGTGAGAGGTAGGTGAGAGAGTCAGCACATCCAATCAGCATACACCATAACATGCTGGCACTGTGATAGGGGCCGGGGGATTGGGGACAGGTGAGAGGTAGGTGAGAGAGTCAGCACATCCAATCAGCATACACCATAGCATGCTGGCACTGTGATAGGGGCCGGGGGATTGGGGACAGGTGAGAGGTAGGTGAGAGAGTCAGCACATCCAATCAGCATACACCATAGCATGCTGGCACTTTAATAGGGGCGGGGGGATTGGGGACAGGTGAGAGGTAGATGAGAGAGTCGGTACATCCAATCAGCATACACCATAGCATGCTGGCACTGTGATAGGAGCTGGAGGATTGGGGACAGGTGAGAGGTAAATGAGAGAGTCAGCACATCCAATCAGCATACACCATAGCATGCTGGCACTGTGATAGGGGCCGGGGGAATAGGGACAGGAGAGAGGTAGGTGAGAGAGTCAGCACATCCAATCAGCATACACCATAGCATGCTGGCACTGTGATAGGGGATGGGGGATTGGGGACAGGAGAGAGGTAGGTGAGAGAGTCAGCACATCCAATCAGCATACACCATAGCATGCTGGCACTGTGATAGGGGCGGGGGGATTGGGGACAGGAGAGAGGTAGGTGAGAGAGTCAGCACATCCAATCAGCATACACCATAACATGCTGGCACTGTGATAGGGGCCGGGGGATTGGGGACAGGAGAGAGGTAGATGAGAGAGTCAGCACATCCAATCAGCATACACCATAGCATGCTGGCACTGTGATAGGAGCCGGGGGATTGGGGACAGGTGAGAGAGTCATCACATCCAATCAGCATACACCATAGCATGCTGGCACTGTGATAGGGGCCGGGGGAATGGGGACAGGTGAGAGGTAGGTGAGAGGAAGGTGAGAGAGTCAGCACATCCAATCAGCATACACCATAGCATGCTGGCACTGTGATAGGAGCCGGGGGATTGGGGACAGGTGAGAGGTAGGTGAGAGAGTCAGCACATCCAATCAGCATACACCATAGCATGCTGGCACTGTGATAGGGGCGGGGGGAATGGGGACAGGTGAGAGGTAGGTGAGAGAGTCAGCACATCCAATCAGCATACACCACAGCATGCTGGCACTGTGATAGGGGCCGGGGGATTGGGGAGAGGTGAGAGAGTCAGCACATCCAATCAGCATACACCATAGCATGCTGGCACTGTGATAGGGGCTGGGGGAATGGGGACAGGAGAGAGGTAGGTGAGAGAGTCAGCACATCCAATCAGCATACACCATAGCATGCTGGCACTGTGATAGGGGCGGGGGGATTGGGGACAGGTGAGAGGTAGGTGAGAGAGTCAGCACATCCAATCAGCATACACCATAACATGCTGGCACTGTGATAGGGGCCGGGGGAATGGGGACAGGAGAGAGGTAGGTGAGAGAGTCAGCACATCCAATCAGCATACACCATAACATACTGGCACTGTGATAGGGGCCGGGGGATTGGGGAGAGGTGAGAGAGTCGGAACATCCAATCAGCATACACCATAGCATGCTGGCACTGTGATAGGGGCTGGGGGAATGGGGACAGGAGAGAGGTAGGTGAGAGAGTCAGCACATCCAATCAGCATACACCATAGCATGCTGGCACTGTGATAGGGGCCGGGGGATTGGGGACAGGTGAGAGGTAGGTGAGAGAGTCAGCACATCCAATCAGCATACACCATAACATACTGGCACTGTGATAGGGGCCGGGGGATTGGGGAGAGGTGAGAGAGTCGGAACATCCAATCAGCATACACCATAGCATGCTGGCACTGTGATAGAGCCCGGGGGATTGGGGACAGGTGAGAGGTAAACGAGAGAGTCAGCACATCCAATCAGCATACACCATAGCATGCTGGCACTGTGATAGGGGCTGGGTGAGAGAGTCGGTACATCCAATCAGCATACACCATAGCATGCTGGCACTGTGATAGGGGCTGGGGGATTGGGGACAGGTGAGAGGTAGATGAGAGAGTCAGCACATCCAATCAACATATACCATAGCATGCTGGCACTGTGATAGGGGCTGGGGGATTGGGGACAGGTGAGAGTCAGCACATCCAATCAGCATACACCATAGCATGCTGGCACTGTGATAGGAGCTGGGGGATTGGGGACAGGTGAGAGGTAGATGAGAGAGTCAGCACATCCAATCAGCATACACCATAGCATGCTGGCACTGTGATAGGAGCTGGGGGATTGGGGACAGGTGAGAGGTAGATGAGAGAGTCAGCACATCCAATCAGCATACACCATAGCATGCTGGCACTGTGATAGGAGCTGGGGGATTGGGGACAGGTGAGAGGTAGATGAGAGAGTCAGCACATCCAATCAGCATACACCATAGCATGCTGGCACTGTGATAGGGGCCGGGGGATTGGGGACAGGTGAGAGGTAAACGAGAGAGTCAGCACATCCAATCAACATACACCATAGCATGCTGGCACTGTGATAGGGGCTGGGGGATTGGGGACAGGTGAGAGTCAGCACATCCAATCAGCATACACCATAGCATGCTGGCACTGTGATAGGAGCTGGGGGATTGGGGACAGGAGAGAGGTAGGTGAGAGAGTCAGCACATCCAATCAGCATACATCATAGCATGCTGGTACTGTGATAGGGGCGGGGGGATTGGGGACAGGAGAGAGGTAGGTGAGAGAGTCAGCACATCCAATCAGCATACATCATAGCATGCTGGTACTGTGATAGGGGCGGGGGGATTGGGGACAGGAGAGAGGTAGGTGAGAGAGTCAGCACAATCAATCAGCATACACCATAGCATGCTGGCACTGTGATAGGGGCAGGGGGATTGGGGACAGGTGAGAGTCAGCACATCCAATCAGCATACACCATAGCATGCTGGCACTGTGATAGGGGCCGGGGGAATGGGGACAGGAGAGAGGTAGGTGAGAGAGTCGGTACATCCAATCAGCATACACCATAGCATGCTGGTACTGTGATAGGGGCCGGGGGATTGGGAACAGGTGAGAGGTAAATGAGAGAGTCAGCACATCCAATCAGCATACACCATAGCATGCTGGCACTGTGATAGGGGCGGGGGGATTGGGGACAGGAGAGAGGTAGGTGAGAGAGTCAGCACATCCAATCAGCATACACCATAGCATGCTGGTACTGTGATAGGGGCTGGGGGATTGGGGAGAGGTGAGAGAGTCAGCACATCCAATCAGCATACACCATAACATGCTGGCACTGTGATAGGGGCGGGGGGATTGGGGACAGGAGAGAGGTAAATGAGAGAGTCAGCACATCCAATCAGCATACACCATAGCATGCTGGCACCGTGATAGGGGCTGGGGGATTGGGGAGAGGTGAGAGAGTCAGCACATCCAATCAGCATACACCATAACATGCTGGCACTGTGATAGGGGCGGGGGGATTGGGGACAGGAGAGAGGTAGGTGAGAGAGTCAGCACATCCAATCAGCATACACCATAGCATGCTGGTACTGTGATAGGGGCAGGGGGATTGGGGACAGGTGAGAGTCAGCACATCCAATCAGCATACACCATAGCATGCTGGCACTGTGATAGGGGCCGGGGGAATGGGGACAGGAGAGAGGTAGGTGAGAGAGTCAGCACATCCAATCAGCATACACCATAGCATGCTGGCACTGTGATAGGGGCGGGGGGATTGGGGACAGGAGAGAGGTAGGTGAGAGAGTCAGCACATCCAATCAGCATACACCATAGCATGCTGGCACTGTGATAGGGGCGGGGGGATTGGGGACAGGAGAGAGGTAGGTGAGAGAGTCAGCACATCCAATCAGCATACACCATAGCATGCTGGTACTGTGATAGGGGCAGGGGGATTGGGGACAGGTGAGAGTCAGCACATCCAATCAGCATACACCATAGCATGCTGGTACTGTGATAGGGGCCGGGGGATTGGGAACAGGTGAGAGGTAAATGAGAGAGTCAGCACATCCAATCAGCATACACCATAGCATGCTGGCACTGTGATAGGGGCGGGGGGATTGGGGACAGGTGAGAGGTAGGTGAGAGAGTCAGCACATCCAATCAGCATACACCATAGCATGCTGGCACTGTGATAGGGGCCGGGGGATTGGGAACAGGTGAGAGGTAAATGAGAGAGTCAGCACATCCAATCAGCATACACCATAGCATGCTGGCACTGTGATAGGGGCTGGGTGAGAGAGTCGGTACATCCAATCAGCATACACCATAGCATGCTGGCACTGTGATAGGGGCCGGGGGAATGGGGACAGGTGAGAGATAGATGAGAGAGTCAGCACATCCAATCAGCATACACCATAGCATGCTGGCACTGTGATAGGAGCTGGAGGATTGGGGACAGGTGAGAGAGTCAGCACATCCAATCAGCATACACCATAGCATGCTGGCACTGTGATAGGGGCCGGGGGATTGGGGACAGGTGAGAGGTAGATGAGAGAGTCAGCACATCCAATCAGCATACACCATAGCATGCTGGCACTGTGATAGGGGCCGGGGGATTGGGGACAGGTGAGAGGTAGATGAGAGAGTCAGCACATCCAATCAACATATACCATAGCATGCTGGCACTGTGATAGGGGCTAGGGGATTGGGGACAGGTGAGAGTCAGCACATCCAATCAGCATACACCATAGCATGCTGGCACTGTGATAGGGGCTAGGGGATTGGGGACAGGTGAGAGTCAGCACATCCAATCAGCATACACCATAGCATGCTGGCACTGTGATAGGGGCTGGGGGATTGGGGACAGGTGAGAGTCAGCACATCCAATCAGCATACACCATAGCATGCTGGCACTGTGATAGGAGCTGGGGGATTGGGGACAGGTGAGAGGTAGGTGAGAGAGTCAGTACATCCAATCAGCATACATCATAGCATGCTGGTACTGTGATAGGGGCGGGGGGATTGGGGACAGGAGAGAGGTAGGTGAGAGAGTCAGCACATCCAATCAGCATACACCATAGCATGCTGGTACTGTGATAGGGGCGGGGGGATTGGGGACAAGAGAGAGGTAGGTGAGAGAGTCAGCACATCCAATCAGCATACATCATAGCATGCTGGTACTGTGATAGGGGCGGGGGGATTGGGGACAGGAGAGAGGTAGGTGAGAGAGTCAGCACATCCAATCAGCATACACCATAGCATGCTGGTACTGTGATAGGGGCAGGGGGATTGGGGACAGGTGAGAGTCAGCACATCCAATCAGCATACACCATAGCATGCTGGCACTGTGATAGGGGCCGGGGGAATGGGGACAGGAGAGAGGTAGGTGAGAGAGTCGGTACATCCAATCAGCATACACCATAGCATGCTGGTACTGTGATAGGGGCCGGGGGATTGGGAACAGGTGAGAGGTAAATGAGAGAGTCAGCACATCCAATCAGCATACACCATAGCATGCTGGTACTGTGATAGGGGCCGGGGGATTGGGAACAGGTGAGAGGTAAATGAGAGAGTCAGCACATCCAATCAGCATACACCATAGCATGCTGGCACTGTGATAGGGGCTGGGTGAGAGAGTCGGTACATCCAATCAGCATACACCATAGCATGTGCCAATAGCAGGTCAATACAGCCAATCAACCTGCATGGTAAACGGGTCTTTGGCGGATAAAATCGTTCAGTGTACGTACAATATCGGCCACCGACAGCCGAAATGGTTAACTATATTGGTCTCGGCCCCACTTGGCTAGTGTGGGACTTTACACCCAGCATATAACAGGCAGCACATTATATCTAGCATACTGTACTGTATTACACCAGTATATATAACAGACAGAATATTATATCCAGCATACTGTATTACACCCAGCATATAACAGGCATTATATTATATCCAGCATACTGTACATTACACCAGCATATAACAGGCAGCATATTATATCCAGCATACGGTATTACACCAGCATATAACAGGCAGTATATTATATCCAGCATACGGTATTACACCCAGCATATAACAGGCATTATATTATATCCAGCATACTGTATTACACCAGTATATAACAGGCAGCATATTATATCCAGCATACTGTATTACACCCGGCATATAACAGGCAGCATATTATATCCAGCATACTGTATTACACCAGCATATAACAGGCAGCATATTATATCCAGCATAATGTATTACACCCAGCATATAACAGACAGTATATCATATCCAGCATACTGTATTACACCCAGCATATAACAGGCAGCATATTATATCCAGCATACTGTATTACACCCAGCATATAACAGGCAGCATATTATATCCAGCATAATGTATTACACCCAGCATATAACAGGCAGCATATTATATCCAGCATACTGTATTACACCCAGCATATAACAGGCAGCATATTATATCCAGCATACTGTATTACACCAGCATATAACAGACAGTATATTATATCCAGCATACTGTATTACACCAGTATATAACAGGCAGCATATTATATCCAACATACTCTATTACACCAACATGTAACAGGCAGCATATTATATCCAGCATACTCTATTACACCAACATGTAACAGGCAGCATATTATATCCAGCATACTCTATTACACCAGTATATAACAGGCAGCATATTATATCCAGCATACTGTATTACACCCAGCATATAACAGACAGCATATTATATCCAACATACTGTATTACACCAGCATATAACAGGCAGCATATTATATCCAGCATACGGTATTACACCAGCATATAACAGGCGGCATATTATATCCAGCATACTGTATTACACCAGCATATAACAGGCAGCATATTATATCCAGCATACTGTATTACACCCAGCATATAACAGGCATTATATTATATCCAGCATACGGTATTACACCAGTATATATAACAGGAAGCATATTATATCCAGCATACTGTATTACACCAGTATATATAACAGACAGAATATTATATCCAGCATACTGTATTACACCAGCATATAACAGGCAGCACATTATATCCAGCATACTGTATTACACCAGCATATAACAGGCAGTATATTATATCCAGCATACTGTATTACACCAGCATATAACAGACATATTATATCCAGCATACTGTATTACACCAGCATATAACAGACATATCATATCCAGCATACTATATTGCACCCAGCATATAACAGGCAGTATATTATATCCAGCATACTGTATTACACCAGCATATAACAGGCAGCATATTATATCCAGCATACTGTATTACTCCAGCATATAAAAGGCAGCACATTATATCCAGCATACTATATTACACCCAGCATATAACAGGCAGCACATTATTTCCAGCATACTGTATTACACCCAGCATATAACAGACAGAATATTATATCCAGCATACTGTATTACACCCAGCATATAACAGGCAGCACATTATATCCAGCATACTGTATTACACCAGCATATAACAGACATATTATATCCAGCATACTGTATTACACCAGTATATATAACAGGCATAACAGGCAGCATATTATATCCAGCATACTGTATTACACCAGTATATATAACAGGCAGCATATTATATCCAGCATACTGTATTACACCAGTATATATAACAGGCAGCATATTATATCCAGCATACTGTATTACACCAGCATATAACAGGCAGCACATTATATCCAGCATACTGTATTACACCCAGCTAATAACAGGCATTATATTATATCCAGCATACTGTATTACACCCAGCATATAACAGGCAACATATTATATCCAGCATACTATAATACACCCAGCATATAACAGGCAGCATATTATATCCAGCATACTGTATTACACCCAGCATATAACAGACAGCATATTATATCTAGCATACTGTATTACTCCAGCATATAACAGGCAGTATATAATATCCAGCATACTGTATTACACCAGCATATAACAGGCAGCATATTATATCCAGCATACTGTATTCCACCAGCATATAACAGACAGCATATTATATCCAGCATACTGTATTACACCCATCATATAACAGGCAGCATATTATATCTAGCATACTGTATTATACCCAGCATATAACAGGCAACATATTATATCCAGCATACTGTATTACACCCAGCATATAACAGACAGCATATTATATCTAGCATACTGTATTACTCCAGCATATAACAGGCAGTATATAATATCCAGCATACTGTATTACACCAGCATATAACAGGCAGCATATTATATCCAGCATACTGTATTACACCCATCATATAACAGGCAGCATATTATATCCAGCATACTGTATTCCACCAGCATACAACAGGCAACATATAATATCCAGCATACTGTATTACACGAGCATATAACAGGCAGTATATTATATCCAGCATACTGTATTACACCAGCATATAACAGGCAGTATATAATATCCAGCATACTGTATTACACCAGCATATAACAGGCAGCATATTATATCCAGCATACTGTATTACACCAGCATATAACAGGCAGCATATTATATCCAGCATACTGTATTCCACCAGCATACAACAGGCAACATATAATATCCAGCATACTGTATTAAACGAGTATATAACAGGCAGTATATTATATCCAGCATACTGTATTACGGGTGTGGTATGACACACCGACAGTCGGGATTCCGACAGTCATTTCTCAGACGTCGGAATCCCGACTGCACAGCGGGGGGAGCGCAATGAAGCCCCTTGCGGGCTCGCTGCGCTCACCACGCTGCGGGCACGGTGGCGAACTGCGCTCGCCACCTATTTTATTCTCCCTCTATGGGGGTCGTGGACCCCCACGAGGGAGCAGTCAGGATTCCGACGTCAGAGTAATGACTGTCGGAATCACGACCGTCGGGGAGCCGTCCGGCACCCTGTATTACACCCAGCATATAACAGGCAGCATATTATATCCAGCATACTGTATTACACCCAGCATATAACAGACAGCATATTATATCCAGCATACTGTATTAAACCCAGCATCTTATATCCAGCATACTGTATTACTCCAGCATATAACAGGCAGTATATTATATCCAGCATACTGTATTACACCAGCATATAACAGGCAGCATATTATATCCAGCATACTGTATTACACCCAGCATATAACAGGCAGCACATTATATCCAGCATACTGTATTACACCCAGCATATAACAGACAGTATATTATATCCAGCATACTGTATTACACCAGTATATAACAGGCAGCACATTATATCCAGCATACTGTATTACACCAGCATATAACAGGCAGTATATTATATCCAGCATACTGTATTACACCAGCATATAACAGGCAGTATATTATATCCAGCATACTGTATTACACCAGCATATAACAGACATATTATATCCAGCATACTGTATTACACCAGCATATAACAGACATATTATATCCAGCATACTATATTGCACCCAGCATATAACAGGCAGTATATTATATCCAGCATACTGTATTACACCAGCATATAACAGGCAGCATATTATATCCAGCATACTGTATTACTCCAGCATATAAAAGGCAGCACATTATATCCAGCATACTATATTACACCCAGCATATAACAGGCAGCACATTATTTCCAGCATACTGTATTACACCCAGCATATAACAGACAGAATATTATATCCAGCATACTGTATTACACCTAGCATATAACAGGCAGCACATTATATCCAGCATACTGTATTACACCAGCATATAACAGACATATTATATCCAGCATACTGTATTACACCAGTATATATAACAGGCATAACAGGCAGCATATTATATCCAGCATACTGTATTACACCAGTATATATAACAGGCAGCATATTATATCCAGCATACTGTATTACACCAGTATATATAACAGGCAGCATATTATATCCAGCATACTGTATTACACCAGCATATAACAGGCAGCACATTATATCCAGCATACTGTATTACACCCAGCTAATAACAGGCATTATATTATATCCAGCATACTGTATTACACCCAGCATATAACAGGCAACATATTATATCCAGCATACTATAATACACCCAGCATATAACAGGCAGCATATTATATCCAGCATACTGTATTACACCCAGCATATAACAGACAGCATATTATATCTAGCATACTGTATTACTCCAGCATATAACAGGCAGTATATAATATCCAGCATACTGTATTACACCAGCATATAACAGGCAGCATATTATATCCAGCATACTGTATTCCACCAGCATATAACAGACAGCATATTATATCCAGCATACTGTATTACACCCATCATATAACAGGCAGCATATTATATCTAGCATACTGTATTATACCCAGCATATAACAGGCAACATATTATATCCAGCATACTGTATTACACCCAGCATATAACAGACAGCATATTATATCTAGCATACTGTATTACTCCAGCATATAACAGGCAGTATATAATATCCAGCATACTGTATTACACCAGCATATAACAGGCAGCATATTATATCCAGCATACTGTATTACACCCATCATATAACAGGCAGCATATTATATCCAGCATACTGTATTCCACCAGCATACAACAGGCAACATATAATATCCAGCATACTGTATTACACGAGCATATAACAGGCAGTATATTATATCCAGCATACTGTATTACACCAGCATATAACAGGCAGCATATTATATCCAGCATACTGTATTACACCAGCATATAACAGGCAGCATATTATATCCAGCATACTGTATTCCACCAGCATACAACAGGCAACATATAATATCCAGCATACTGTATTACACGAGCATATAACAGGCAGTATATTATATCCAGCATACTGTATTACGGGTGTGGTATGACACACCGACAGTCGGGATTCCGACAGTCATTTCTCAGACGTCGGAATCCCGACTGCACAGCGGGGGGAGCGCAATGAAGCCCCTTGCGGGCTCGCTGCGCTCACCACGCTGCGGGCACGGTGGCGAACTGCGCTCGCCACCTATTTTATTCTCCCTCTATGGGGGTCGTGGACCCCCACGAGGGAGCAGTCAGGATTCCGACGTCAGAGTAATGACTGTCGGAATCACGACCGTCGGGGAGCCATCCGGCACCCTGTATTACACCCAGCATATAACAGGCAGCATATTATATCCAGCATACTGTATTACACCCAGCATATAACAGACAGCATATTATATCCAGCATACTGTATTAAACCCAGCATCTTATATCCAGCATACTGTATTACTCCAGCATATAACAGGCAGTATATTATATCCAGCATACTGTATTACACCAGCATATAACAGGCAGCATATTATATCCAGCATACTGTATTACACCCAGCATATAACAGGCAGCACATTATATCCAGCATACTGTATTACACCCAGCATATAACAGACAGTATATTATATCCAGCATACTGTATTACACCAGTATATAACAGGCAGCACATTATATCCAGCATACTGTATTACACCAGCATATAACAGGCAGTATATTATATCCAGCATACTGTATTACACCAGCATATAACAGGCAGTATATTATATCCAGCATACTGTATTACACCAGCATATAACAGACATATTATATCCAGCATACTGTATTACACCAGCATATAACAGACATATCATATCCAGCATACTATATTGCACCCAGCATATAACAGGCAGTATATTATATCCAGCATACTGTATTACACCAGCATATAACAGGCAGCATATTATATCCAGCATACTGTATTACTCCAGCATATAAAAGGCAGCACATTATATCCAGCATACTATATTACACCCAGCATATAACAGGCAGCACATTATTTCCAGCATACTGTATTACACCCAGCATATAACAGACAGAATATTATATCCAGCATACTGTATTACACCCAGCATATAACAGGCAGCACATTATATCCAGCATACTGTATTACACCAGCATATAACAGACATATTATATCCAGCATACTGTATTACACCAGTATATATAACAGGCATAACAGGCAGCATATTATATCCAGCATACTGTATTACACCAGTATATATAACAGGCAGCATATTATATCCAGCATACTGTATTACACCAGTATATATAACAGGCAGCATATTATATCCAGCATACTGTATTACACCAGCATATAACAGGCAGCACATTATATCCAGCATACTGTATTACACCCAGCTAATAACAGGCATTATATTATATCCAGCATACTGTATTACACCCAGCATATAACAGGCAACATATTATATCCAGCATACTATAATACACCCAGCATATAACAGGCAGCATATTATATCCAGCATACTGTATTACACCCAGCATATAACAGACAGCATATTATATCTAGCATACTGTATTACTCCAGCATATAACAGGCAGTATATAATATCCAGCATACTGTATTACACCAGCATATAACAGGCAGCATATTATATCCAGCATACTGTATTCCACCAGCATATAACAGACAGCATATTATATCCAGCATACTGTATTACACCCATCATATAACAGGCAGCATATTATATCTAGCATACTGTATTATACCCAGCATATAACAGGCAACATATTATATCCAGCATACTGTATTACACCCAGCATATAACAGACAGCATATTATATCTAGCATACTGTATTACTCCAGCATATAACAGGCAGTATATAATATCCAGCATACTGTATTACACCAGCATATAACAGGCAGCATATTATATCCAGCATACTGTATTACACCCATCATATAACAGGCAGCATATTATATCCAGCATACTGTATTCCACCAGCTTACAACAGGCAACATATAATATCCAGCATACTGTATTACACGAGCATATAACAGGCAGTATATTATATCCAGCATACTGTATTACACCAGCATATAACAGGCAGTATATAATATCCAGCATACTGTATTACACCAGCATATAACAGGCAGCATATTATATCCAGCATACTGTATTACACCAGCATATAACAGGCAGCATATTATATCCAGCATACTGTATTCCACCAGCATACAACAGGCAACATATAATATCCAGCATACTGTATTACACGAGCATATAACAGGCAGTATATTATATCCAGCATACTGTATTACGGGTGTGGTATGACACACCGACAGTCGGGATTCCGACAGTCATTTCTCAGACGTCGGAATCCCGACTGCACAGCGGGGGGAGCGCAATGAAGCCCCTTGCGGGCTCGCTGCGCTCACCACGCTGCGGGCACGGTGGCGAACTGCGCTCGCCACCTATTTTATTCTCCCTCTATGGGGGTCGTGGACCCCCACGAGGGAGCAGTCAGGATTCCGACGTCAGAGTAATGACTGTCGGAATCACGACCGTCGGGGAGCCGTCCGGCACCCTGTATTACACCCAGCATATAACAGGCAGCATATTATATCCAGCATACTGTATTACACCCAGCATATAACAGACAGCATATTATATCCAGCATACTGTATTAAACCCAGCATCTTATATCCAGCATACTGTATTACTCCAGCATATAACAGGCAGTATATTATATCCAGCATACTGTATTACACCAGCATATAACAGGCAGCAAATTATATCCAGCATACTCTATTACACCAACATGTAACAGGCAGCATATTATATCCAGCATACTCTATTACACCAACATGTAACAGGCAGCATATTATATCCAGCATACTCTATTACACCAGTATATAACAGGCAGCATATTATATCCAGCATACTGTATTACACCAGCATATAACAGGCAGCATATTATATCCAGCATACTGTATTACACCAGCATATAACAGGTAGCATATTATATCCAGCATACTGTATTACACCCAGCATATAACAGGCAGCACATTATATCCAGCAAACTGTAATACACCAGCATATAACAGGCAACATATTATATCCAGCATACTGTATTACACCCAGCATATAACGGGCAGCATATTATATCCAGCATACTGTATTACACCCAGCATATAACGGGCAGCATATTATATCCAGCATACTGTAATACACCCAGCATATAACAGGTAGCATATTATATCCAGCATACTGTATTACACCAGCATATAACAGGCAGCATATTATATCCAGCATACTGTATTACACCCAGCATATAACAGGCAGCATATTATATCCAGCATACTGTATTACACCAGCATATAACGGGCAGTATATTATATCCAGCATACTGTATTACACCCAGCATATAACAGGCAGCATATTATATCCAGCATACTGTATTACACCCAGCATATAACAGGCAGCATATTATATCCAGCATACTGTATTACACCAGCATATAACGGGCAGTATATTATATCCAGCATACTGTATTACACCCAGCATATAACCGGCAGCATATTATATCCAGCATACTGTATTACACCCAGCATATAACAGGCAGCATATTATATCCAGCATACTGTATTACACCAGCATATAAC
The DNA here is from genome assembly GCF_055691185.1 of Crinia signifera. Classification (NCBI taxonomy): domain Eukaryota; kingdom Metazoa; phylum Chordata; class Amphibia; order Anura; family Myobatrachidae; genus Crinia; species Crinia signifera. The sequence continues at coordinate 9,246,062 of NC_139218.1, forward strand.
AGACAGCATATTATATCCAGCATACTGTATTACACCAGCATACTGTATTACACCAGCATATAATAGGCAGCATATTATATCCAGCATACTGTATTACACCAGCATATAACAGGCAGCATATTATATCCAGCATACTATATTACACCAGCATACTGTATTACACCAGCATATAACAGGCAGCATATTATATCCAGCACACTGTATTATACCAGCATACTGTATTACACCAGCATATAACAGGCAGCATATTATATCCAGCATACTGTATTATACCAGCATACTGTATTATACCAGCATATAACAGGCAGCATATCATATCCAGCATACTGTATTACACCAGCATACTGAATTACACCAGCATACTGTATTACACCAGCATATAACAGGCAGCATATTATATCCAACATACTGTATTACACCAGCATATAACAGGCAGCACATTATATCCAGCATACTGTAGTACACCCATCATATAACAGGCAGCATATTATATCCAGCATACTGTATTACACCAGCATATAACAGGCAGCACATTATATCCAGCATACTGTATTACACCCAGCATATAACAGGCAGCATATTATATCCAGCATACTGTAGTACACCCATTATATAACAGGCAGCATATTATATCCAGCATACTGTAGTACACCCATCATATAACAGGCAGCATATTATATCCAGCATACTGTATTACACCAGCATATAACAGGCAGCACATTATATCCAGCATACTGTATTACACCCAGCATATAACAGGCAGCATATTATATCCAGCATACTGTATTACACCCAGCATATAACAGGCAGCATATTATATCCAGCATACTGTATTACACCAGCATAAAACAGGCAGCACATTATATCCAGCATACTGTATTACACCAGTATATATAACAGGCAGCATATTATATCCAGCATACTGTATTACACCCAGCATATAACAGGCAGCTTATTATATCCAGCATACGGTATTACACCAGCATATAACAGGCGGTATAATGTATAACACCCAGCATATAACAGGCAGTATATTATATCCAGCATACGGTATTACTCCAGCATATAACAGGCAGCATATTATATCCAGCATACTGTATTACACCAGCATATAACAGGCGGCATATTATATCCAGCATACTGTATTACACCCAGCATATAACAGGTAGCATATTATATCAAGCATACTGTATTACACCCAGCATATAACAGGCAGCATATTATATCCAGTATAATGTATTACACCAGCATATAACAGGCAGTATATTATATCCAGCATACGGTATTACACCAGCATATAACAGGCAGCATATTATATCCAGTATAATGTATTACACCAGCATATAACAGGCAGTATATTATATCCAGCATACGGTATTACACCAGCATATAACAGGCAGCATATTATATCCAGCATACTGTATTACACCAGCATATAACAGGCAGCATATTATATCCAGCATACTGTATTACACCCAGCACATAACAGGCAGTATATTATATCCAGCATACTGTATTACACCCAGCACATAACTGGCAGCATATTATATCCAGCATACTGTATTACACCCAGCACATAACTGGCAGCATATTATATCCAGCATACTGTATTACACCCAGCATATAACAGCCAGCATATTATATCCAGCATACTGTATTACACCCAGTATATAATAGGCAGCATATTATATCCAGCATAATGTATTACACCCAGCATATAACAGGCAGCATATTATATCCAGCATACTGTATTACACCAGCGTATAACAGGCAGCATATTATATCCACTAATATTGTATTACACCCAGCATATAACAGGCAGCATATTATATCCAGCATACGGTATTACTCCAGCATATAACAGGCAGCATATTATATCCAGCATACTGTATTACACCAGCATATAACAGACAGTATATTATATCCAGCATACTGTATTACACCAGCATATAACAGGCAGCATATTATATCCAGCATACTGTATTACACTAGCATATAACAGGCAGTATATTATATCCAACATACGGTATTACACCAGCATATAACAGGCAGCATATTATATCCAGTATAATGTATTACACCAGCATATAACAGGCAGCATATTATATCCAGCATACTGCATTACACCCAACATATAACAGGCAGCATATTATATCCAGCATACTGTATTACACCCAGCATATAACAGGTAGCATATTATATCTAGCATAATGTATTACACCCAGTATATAACAGGCAGCACATTATATCTAGCATACTGTACTGTATTACACCCAGCACATAACAGGCAGTATATTATATCCAGCATACTGTATTACACCAGCATATAACAGGCATTATATTATATCCAGCATACTGTATTACACCCAGCATATAACAGGCAGTATATTATATCCAGCATACTGTATTACACCCAGCATATAACAGGCAGTATATTATATCCAGCATACTGTATTACACCAGCATATAACAGGCATTATATTATATCCAGCATACTGTATTACTCCAGCATATAACAGGCAGCATATTATATCCAGCACACGGTATTACACCAGCATATAACAGGCAGTATATTATATCCAGCATACGGTATTACACCAGCATATAACAGGCGGCATATTATATCCACTATAATGTATTACACCCAGCATATAACAGGCAGCATATTATATCCAGCATACTGTATTAAACCAGCATATAACAGGCAGCATATTATATCCAGCATACTGTATTACACCCAGCATATAACAGGTAGCATATTATATCCAGCATACTGTATTAAACCCAGCATATAACAGGTAGCACATTATATCCAGCATACTGTATTACTCCAGCATATAACAGGCAGCATATTATATCCAGCATACTGTATTACTCCAGCATATAACAGACAGCATATTATATCCAGCATACTGTATTAAACCCAGCATATAACAGGCGGCATATTATATCCAGCATACTGTATTACACCCAGCATATAACAGGTAGCATATTATATCCAACATACTGTATTACACCCAGCATATAACAGGCAGCATATTATATCCAGCATACTGTATTACACCAGCATATAACAGACAGTATATCATATCAAGCATACTGTATTACACCCAGCATATAACAGACAGCATATTATATCCAGCATACTGTATTACACCAGCATATAACAGGCAGCATATTATATCCAGCATACTGTATTATACCAGCATATAACAGACAGCATATTATATCCAGCATACTGTATTACACCCAGCATATAACAGGCGGCATATTATATCCACTATAATGTATTACACCCAGCATATAACAGGCAGCATATTATATCCAGCATACTGTATTACACCCAGCATATAACAGGCGGCATATTATATCCACTATAATGTATTACACCCAGCATATAACAGGCAGTATATTATATCCAGCATATTCTATTACACCCAGCATATAACAGGCAGTATATTATATCCAGCATACTGTATTACTCCAGCATATAACAGGCAGCATATTATATCCAGCATACGGTATTACACCAGCATATAACAGGCAGCATATTATATCCAGCATACTGTATTACACCCAGCATATAACAGGCAGTATATTATATCCAGCATACTGTATTACACCCAGCATATAACAGGCAGCACATTATATCCAGCATACTGTATTACACCCAGCATATAACAGGTAGCATATTATATCCAGCATACTGTATTACACCCAGCATATAACAGGCAGCATATTATATCCAGTATAATGTATTACACCAGCATATAACAGGCAGCATATTATATCCAGCATACTCTATTACACCAGCATATAACAGGCAGCATATTATATCCAGCATACGGTATTACACCAGCATATAACAGGCAGCATATTATATCCAGCATAATGTATTATACCCAGAATATAACAGGCAGCATATTATATCCAGCATAATGTATTACACCCAGCATATAACAGGCAGTATATTATATCCAGCATACTGTATTACTCCAGCATATAACAGGCAGCATATTATATCCAGCATACGGTATTACACCAGCATATAACAGGCAGCATATTATATCCAGCATACTGTATTACACCCAGCATATAACAGGCAGTATATTATATCCAGCATACTGTATTACACCCAGCATATAACAGGCAGCACATTATATCCAGCATACTGTATTACACCCAGCATATAACAGGCAGCATATTATATCCAGCATACTGTATTACACCCAGCATATAACAGGCAGCATATTATATCCAGTATAATGTATTACACCAGCATATAACAGGCAGCATATTATATCCAGCATACTCTATTACACCAGCATATAACAGGCAGCATATTATATCCAGCATACTGTATTACACCAGCATATAACAGGCAGCATATTATATCCAGCATACGGTATTACACCAGCATATAACAGGCAGCATATTATATCCAGCATAATGTATTATACCCAGAATATAACAGGCAGCATATTATATCCAGCATACTGTATTACACCCAGCATATAACAGGCAGTATATTATATCCAGCATACGGTATTACACCAGCATATAACAGGCAGTATATTATATCCAGCATACGATATTACACCAGCATATCACAGACGGCATATTATATCCAGCATACTGTATTACACCCAGCATATAACAGGCAGCACATTATATCCAGCATACTGTATTACACCCAGCATATAACAGGCAGCATATTATATCCAGCATACTGTATTACACCCAGCATATAACAGGCAGCATATTATATCCAGTATAATGTATTACACCAGCATATAACAGGCAGCATATTATATCCAGCATACTCTATTACACCAGCATATAACAGGCAGCATATTATATCCAGCATACTGTATTACACCAGCATATAACAGGCAGCATATTATATCCAGCATACGGTATTACACCAGCATATAACAGGCAGCATATTATATCCAGCATAATGTATTATACCCAGAATATAACAGGCAGCATATTATATCCAGCATACTGTATTACACCCAGCATATAACAGGCAGTATATTATATCCAGCATACGGTATTACACCAGCATATAACAGGCAGTATATTATATCCAGCATACGGTATTACACCAGCATATCACAGACGGCATATTATATCCACTATAATGTATTACACCCAGCATATAACAGGCAGCACATTATCTCCAGCATACTGTATTACACCAGCATATAACAGACAGTATATTATATCCAGCATACTGTATTACACCAGCATATAACAGGCAGCATATTATATCCAGCATACTGTATTACACTAGCATATAACAGGCAGCATATTATATCCAGCATACTGTATTACACCCAGCATATAACAGGCAGCATATTATATCCAGCATACTGTATTACACCCAGCATATAACAGGCAGCATATTATATCCAGCATACTGTATTACTCCAGCATATAACAGACAGCATATTATATCCAGCATACTGTATTACACCCATCATATAACAGGCAGCATATTATATCCAGCATAATGTATTACACCAGCATATAACAGGCAGTATATTATATCCAGCATACTGTATTACACCCAGCACATAACAGGCAGTATATTATATCCAGCATAATGTATTACACCCAGCATATAACAGGCAGTATATTATATCCAGCATACTGTATTACACCCAGCATATAACAGGCAGCACATTATATCCAGCATACTGTATTACACCAGCATATAACAGGCAGCATATTATATCCAGCATATTGTATTACACCAGCATATAACAGGCAGCATATTATATCCAGCATACTGTATTACACCCAGCATATAACAGGCAGCATATTATATCCAGCATACTGTATTACACCCAGCATATAACAGGCAGCATATTATATCCAGCATACTGTATTACACCCAGCATATAACAGGCAGTATATTATAACCAGCATACTGTATTACACCAAGCATATAACAGGCAGCATATTATATCCAGCATACTGTATTACACCCATCATATAACAGGCAGCATATTATATCCAGCATACTGTATTACACCCAGCATATAACAGACAGCATATTATATCCAACATACTGTATTACACCAGCATATAACAGGCAGCATATTATATCGAGCATACTGTATTACACCCAGCATATAACAGGCAGTATATCATATCCAGCATACTGTATTACACCCAGGACATAACAGTCAGTATATTATATCCAGCATACTGTATTACACCCAGCATATAACAGGCAGCACATTATATCCAGCATACTGTAGTACACCCAGCATATAACAGGCAGCATATTATATCCAGCATACTGTATTACACCCAGCATATAACAGGTAGCATATTATATCCAGCATACTGTATTACACCCATCATATAACAGGCAGCATATTATATCCAGCATACTGTATTACACCCAGCATATAACAGGCAGTATATTATATCCAGCATACGGTATTACACCCAGCATATAACAGGCAGTATATTATATCCAGCATACTGTATTACACCAGCATATAACAGGCAGCATATTATATCTAGCATACTGTATTACACCCAGCATATAACAGGCAGCACATTATATCCAGCATACTGTATTACACCAGTATATAACAGACAGCATATTATATCCAGCATACTGTATTACACCAGCATATAACAGGTAGCATATTATATCCAGCATACTGTAATACACCCAGCATATAACAGGTAGCATATTATATCCAGCATACTGTAATACACCCAACATATAACAGGTGGCATATTATATCCAGCATAATGTATTACACCCAGGATATAACAGGCAGTATATTATATCCAGCATACTGTATTACACCAGCATATAACAGGCAGCATATTATATCCAGCATACTGTAGTACACCCAGCATATAACAGGCAGCATATTATATCCAGCATACTGTATTACACCCAGCATATAACAGGCAGCATATTATATCCAGCATACTGTATTACACCCAGCATATAACAGGCAGCACATTATATCCAGCATACTGTAATACACCCAGCATATAACAGGCAGCATATTATATCCAGCATACTGTAATACACCCAGCATATAACAGGCAGCATATTATATCCAGCATACTGTATTACACCCAGCATATAACAGGTAGCATATTATATCCAGCATACTGTATTACACCCAGCATATAACAGGCAGCATATTATATCCACCATACTGTATTACTCCAGCATATAACAGACAGCATATTATATCCAGCATACTGTATTACACCCAGCATATAACAGGCAGTATATTATATCCAGCATACTGTATTACACCCAGCATATAACAGACAGTATATTATATCCAGCATAGTGTAATACACCCAGCATATAACAGGCAGCATATTATATCCACCATACTGTATTACTCCAGCATATAACAGACAGTATATTATATCCAGCATACTATAATACACCCAGCATATAACAGGCAGCATATTATATCCAGCATACTGTATTACACCCAGCATATAACAGGCAGCATATTATATCCAGCATACTGTAATACACCCAGCATATAACAGGCAGCATATTATATCCAGCATACTGTAATACACCCAGCATATAACAGGCAGCATATTATATCCTGCATACTGTATTACTCCAGCATATAACAGGCAGCATATTATATCCAGCATACTGTAATACACCCAACATATAACAGGTGGCATATTATATCCAGCATAATGTATTACACCCAGGATATAACAGACAGTATATCATATCCAGCATAATGTATTACACCCAGCGTATAACAGACAGCATATTATATCCAGCATAATGTATTACACCCAGCATATAACAGACAGCATATTATATCCAGCATACTGTATTACACCAAGTATATAACAGACAGTATATCATATCCAGCATAATGTATTATACCCAGCATACAACAGACAGCATATTATATCCAGCATACTGTATTACACCCAGCATATAACAGGCAGCATATTATATCCAGCATACTGTATTACACCCAGCATATAACAGACAGCATATTATATCCAGCATACTGTATTACACCAGTATATAACAGGCAGCATATTATATCCAGCATACTGTTTTACACCCAACATAAAACAGACAGCATATTATATCCATGGCCGCCGAGAGGGGGGGGGGGAGGGTACATTTTACCTGGGCCCGGGCCTATCAGGGGGCCCGGGGCCCGAGAACACATAAAAAACATTTTTTTTTTTTTTTTTATCTCCAAGTGGTGCGGGTTCCTTGTAGCGGGAGTCGGGACTTGGAGCGTGGGCGGCGGTACATCAAAGGAGAGGCCGCGGTGAGCGGGGGGCTTCTTACTATCACACACTGCACTGTGTGTAGTGTGTTGTGCAGGCAGCGGCATTCCACCGCTGCGGAGCTTCCGTGCAGAGAGACTCTCGCGAGATGATGTCATCATCTCGCAGGTCTCCTGCCTGGATCTGCAGACTGCAGCAGCTGGGACCGGATGCTGCAGCCTGCTTGTGGGAGAGAGTCTGACAACAACAGGAAGGGGAAGGTGCAGTGTGGAGCCGGAGGAGCTCAGAGGCTGAGCTCACTGAACAAGTGCTGAGTCTGACACACTGACACAGAAAACACCCTGTGCACCCAGTCTAAAAACAAGTAGTAAGTACACTTGTCTCCTCTCCTCTGCCTGGCTTAATTTCTATGATGTATTTGTATATATATATATAAATATAAATATATATATATATATATATATAATCTATATATATATATATATATATATATATATATATATATATATATATATATATATAGATTATATATATATATATATATATAGATTATATATATATATATTGATTATATATATAATCTATATATATATATATATATATATATATATATATATATAATCTATATATATATATATATATATATATATATATATATAATCTATATATATATTATATAATATATATACATATATATATATACACACATCTCTGTGGCATATGTATAATGGGCATCTCTGTGTGGCATATGTATAATAACTGTTACGGAGCGGGGCATATGTATAATGGGCATCACGGTGTGGGGATATGTATAATGGGCATCACGGTGTGGGGCATATGTATAATGGGCATCATGGTGTGGGGCATATGTATAATGAGCATCACGGTGTGGGGCATATGTATAATGGGCATCACGGTGTGGGGCATATGTATAATGGGCATCACGGTGTGGGGCATATGTATAATGGACATCACGGTGTGTGGCATATGTATAATGGGCATCACGGTGTGGGGCATATGTATAATGGGCATCACGGTGTGGGGCATATGTATAATGGACATCACGGTGTGGGGCATATGTATAATGGGCATCACGGTGTGGGGCATATGTATAATGGGCATCACGGTGTGGGGCATATGTATAATGGGCATCACGGTGTGGGGCATATGTATAATGGACATCACGGTGTGTGGCATATGTATAATGGGCATCATGGTGTGGGGCATATGTATAATGGGCATCACGGTGTGGGGCATATGTATAATGGACATCACGGTGTGGGGCATATGTATAATGGGCATCACGGTGTGGGGAATATGTATAATGGACATCACGGTGTGGGGCATATGTATAATGGGCATCACGGTGTGGGGCATATGTATAATGGGCATCACGGTGTGGGGCATATGTATAATGGGCATCACGGTGTGTGGCATATGTATAATGGGCATCACGGTGTGGGGCATATGTATAATGGGCATATGTATAATGGACATCACGGTGTGGGGCATATGTATAATGGGCATCACGGTATGGGGCATATGTATAATGGGCATCACGGTGTGGGGCATATGTATAATGGGCTTGACGGTGTGGGGCATATGTATGACGGGTATCTCTGTGAGTGGCATATGTATAACGGGCATCTCTGTGAGTGGCATATGTATAATGGGCATCACGGTGTGGGGCATATGTATAATGGACATCACGGTGTGGGGCATATGTATAATGGGCATCACGGTGTGGGGCATATGTATAATGGGCATATGTATAATGGGCATCACGGTGTGGGGCATATGTATAATGGACATCACGGTGTGGGGCATATGTATAATGGGCATCACGGTGTGTGGCATATGTATAATGGACATCACGGTGTGGGGCATATGTATAATGGGCATCACGGTGTGGGGCATATGTATAATGGGCATCACGGTGTGGGGCATATGTATAATGGACATCACGGTGTGTGGCATATGTATAATGGGCATCACGGTGTGGGGCATATGTATAATGGGCATATGTATAATGGACATCACGGTGTGGGGCATATGTATAATGGGCATCACGGTGTGGGGCATATGTATAATGGGCATCACGGTGTGGGGCATATGTATAATGGGCTTGACGGTGTGGGGCATATGTATGACGGGCATCTCTGTGAGTGGCAAATGTATAACGGGCATCTCTGTGAGTGGCATATGTATAATAAGCGTTACAGTGTGGGGCATATGTATAATAAGCGTTACAGTGTGGGGCATATGTATAATAAGCGTTACAGTGTGGGGCATATGTATAATAAGGGTTACAGTGTGGGGCATATGTATAATAAGTGTGACAGAGTGAGGAATTATGTTTTTCTTTTTTTTCTCTCTCCTTTTTTTTTATGTAATGCCCCGCCCCTTTTGTAGCTCCTCCCACATCTCCTCCGCCCACTTTCTGCCCCCGCCCACAGTTCCTGAACCTATTTTCCTACAAAAATAGCACTGCTGTTTCACCCCCCCCCCCCTTCCCCCATGGGGGCCCTGGGAAGTTGTTGTACCGGGGCCCAGGATTTCTCTTGGCAGCCCTGATTATATCCAGCATACTAGATTACACCCAACATAGAACAGGCAGCATATTATATCCAGCATACTGTATTACACCCAGCATATAACAGGCAGCATATTATATCCAGCATACTGTATTACACCCAGCATATAACAGGCAGCATATTATATCCAGCATACTGTATTACACCCAGCATATAACAGGCAGCATATTATATCCAGCATACTGTATTACACCCAGCATATAACAGACAGTATATTATATCCAGCATACTGTATTACACCAGCATATAACAGGCAGCATATTATATCCAGCATAATGTATTACACCCAGCATATAACAGGTAGTATATTATATCCAGCATACTGTATTACACCAGTATATAACAGGCAGCATATTATATCCAGCATACTGTATTACACCCAGCATATAACAGGCAGCATATTATATCCAGCATACTGTATTACACCCAGCATATAACAGGTAGTATATTATATCCAGCATACTGTATTACACCCAGCATATAACAGACAGCATATCATATCCAGCATACTGTATTACACCCAGCATATAACAGACAGTATATCATATCCAGCATAGTGTATTACACCCAGCATATAACAGGCAGCATATTATATCCAGCATAGTGTAATACACCCAGCATATAACAGACAGTATATCATATCTAGCATACTGTATTACACCCAGCAGAATTCACATATAACAGCATATACCAGCCAGCATTGAAACACATGTGCTGGCAAGAACAGTGTTCTTTAAAGTCTACTCCATTGGGGTGATTCAGGTTGGTTTGCAAAAGCAAACTCCTTCTTTAATGGACAAAACCATGCTGCACTGCAGGTGGGGCAGATGTAACATGTGCAGAGAGAGTTAGATTTGGGTGAGTTATTTTGTTTCTGTGCAGGGTAAATTCTGGCTGCTTTATTCTTACACTGCAATTTAGATATTTTTTGAACAAAGCCCACATAAATATAACTCTCTCTGCACATGTTACATCTGCCCCACCTGCAGCACACAGATCAAATGGCTTATGCTTGCCACACATCACACCAACTTTGGTCCAACCATCCAACTAGTTGCTTGGATGGAATTAAAATATGGTACTGGATGGGAGCAAATGGAATATTTAATTCAGAAACTTGCTCCCAAAATCTGGAAAAGGACAAAAATTGTCGTTTAGACACGGTGCTGTAGTTGTACCTGTTTGATTTAAACAATTTGACTGAAAGTTTTTGTCCATTTTCCTGGGTTTGTGAGCACATTTCTGATTGTCCTTTGGGTACTTGTGTATTATCACGGCGCCCATCGCATTGCATACCATAAGGCTTAATATGGTATGCAATGAGATGAGATGTGCTGCGATGGGACCCGATGTTATACAATTTAAAATTGTATACCGTTGTATATGGCATACGATGAGATGAGATGAGATTTTAAATTGTATAAGCACACTAATGGTTGCTTTCAATGTTAATTGGCCCCCATATAAGATTTTTAATTGTATAAGGACCCTAATGGGTGCTTACAATGTTAAATGCACCCCCACTATCAACGTCAACCCGAAGCATGGCGAGCGCCGGCGGTACGCGTCCTCCGACCTTTTCATACCCCCACTATCCATGTCGGCGTGGAGTTGATCTTATATAGTGTGGCGATATAGTGCACCGAGCCCGAAGCGTGGCGAGCCCCGCGAGGGGACGCGTAATACATGTAAAGTAAAACGCGGCCGCTCGCCACGCTTCGGGCTCGGTGGCTCGCTGCGCTCGTCACACTATATAAAATCAACTCCACGCCGACATGGATAGTGGGGGGTATGAAAAGGTCGGAGGATGCGTACCGCCGCCGCTCGCCACGCTTTGGGTTGGCGTGGATAGTGGTGGTGGCGTGGGGGTGCATTTAACATTGTAAGCACCCATTAGGGTGCTTATACAATTAAAAATCTTATAGGGGGGCCAATTAACATTGAAAGCACCCATTAGTGTGCTTATACAATTTAAAATCTCATCTCATCTCATTGTATGCCATTGTATGCCATATACAATGGTATACAATTTTAAATTGTATAAGATACCATAAGATGGAAATTGTGGGCGCCGTGCTAATACACAAGTACCGTCCTTAGCTCCCATACAGTACCAGATTTTTATGGTTGGAGGAAAGTTGGCCTGATGTGTGGCCAGCATCAGACGTGTTCTCAGCAGAGCTGAACGGGACTCCGCAGCTCACTTACACCCAGGCTCTCGCGCTGCATGGGGTATGGAGGCCGGATGTAGCAGGACACTTCTGTAAATCCCATTTATATTCCTTTACATTCCGCTTCAACATACCGAGTACAGCAAATAAACTGTTAAGACCGGAAAGAACACAGGACTGTGCCCAGTATGCTGGGACTATGGGTGGGCACAGATGTGACATATACCTAGGTGTTACACATATACACATCATACACATCATTGCGCATTAATCCCTGATCTCTCTGCTGCGCTTTTTCCGTCCTGTACAATAAGTTGTGGTGAAGCCGTACACACAGTAATCATTGCACAGCACAATATGCCAGTGTGTGCCGCTGTACTCACCGGACTTGCCTCTTATATATCCCGCGTGTAGTGTCTTCTGCTGCGCAGTCCCCAGACCAGCATCTGATCTACAATACAAACACAGGCCTCAGGTAAATACACATATCCATATTGTGGTACATTGCCAGATTGTCAGCTCTGCCAGGCAGGACCCTCCCTCCCCTGCCAGCTCTAATCTTGTCCAGGATAGCTCACAGACAATGTCAATAGGTCGACATATGGGCCGACATGCACTAGGTCGACAAATGAAAAGGTTGACATATCAACCTAGTGTATGTTGACCTTTTGGTGTTGACATTGTGAGCTTTACAGCACCCTCTTGTCCCATGTGTGCACTTGTATATTGTTTAGTGTTGGGTCTCTGTATTGTGTGCCTTGTCTATAAGCATTTTGCATTTGATTCCTGGGGAGTCCATCAGACGCTGCCCGCAGGGCCGCCCCCCCCCCCCCCTGCACGCCCGCCAATGGATGATTTACATACATACACAACATCGGTCCTCCTTGCGAACGCACGGAAGACCAAATAAATCAGAATAAGGTCCATTGTATGTATGACGCTCTGTTTGCAGCCATGTTCCGGGCCCTGGAATGCTGAGCCACAGAAATAAATCATGGTGATGTTCTATTGCAGCTGAAGGGGAGAGGCGATAATACATGGGTAATACAATCCCACCGCTGCACAGATTTATCTACACATATCTGACAAGAGGATATCTGTGTGTTCTGTTGGGTTTGCTTGTGCTTTGATGGTGGCCACTACTGGCAGAGATGAAAGCACTGAAGCTGGCGCTGGGACGCCACTGTGACGGTACTGCATCAGACCAGTCCGGTAATGTCCGTCTACACCAGGAATTAAAGCTTATTAGGACGGCGCAGAATGTGCCACAGAGAATGTGACTGTTACTCACTTCAAAGAGGCTCCAGGCGGCAGAGCATGTGGAATATGTTCTATCAGGGCTGCTGGATTACAGCAATTAGCAGACTCGGGTGCCAGGAATGGGTTAACCTAATTTTCTAATAGCGGTAAGGCCCTCTTTGTTGGGGTTGGGTCGGAGGACCACATAGTACAAGGAAAGCATGGCAGGTGGAGGAGAGCATGAATCCCACCCAAACATGAGATTGGGGACTGGTATATTGGACGGGCTTCCAAATATAAGACTGACTGCAGAGTCTTTTGCCCTGACACTAATGTCTATGCCTTCTGCCCTGCCAACCATCTCCTGGAAGGCTATATTCCCAGCCATCTCCTGGAAGGCTATATTCCCAGCCATCTCCTGGAAGGCTATATTCCCAGCCATCTCCTGGAAGGCTATATTCCCAGCCATCTCCTGGAAGGCTATATTCCCGGCCATCTCCTGGAAGGCTATATTCCCGGCCATCTCCTGGAAGGCTATATTCCCAGCCATCTCCTGGAAGGCTATATTCCCAGCCATCTTCTGGAAGGCTATATTCCCAGCCATCTCCTGGAAGGCTATATTCCCGGCCATCTCCTGGAAGGCTATATTCCCGGCAATCTTCTGGACGGCTATATTCCCAGCCATCTCCTGGAAGGCTATATTCCCAGGCATCTCCTGGAAGGCTATATTCCCAGCCATCTTCTGAAAGGCTATATTCCCAGCCATCTTCTGGACGGCTATATTCCCAGCCATCTTCTGGAAGGCTATACTCCCAGCCATCTACTGGAAGGCTATACTCCCAGCCATCTACTGGAAGGCTATACTCCCAGCCATCTACTGGAAGGCTATATTCCCAGCCATCTACTGGAAGGCTATATTCCCAGCCATCTTTTGGAAGGCTATATTCCCAGCCATCTTCTGGAAGGCGATATTCCCAGCCATCTTCTGGAAGGCGATATTCCCAGCCATCTACTGGAAGGCTATATGCCCAGCGATCTTCTGGAAGGCTATATTCCCAGCCATCTTTTGGAAGGCTATATTCCCAGACATCTCCTGGAAGGTGATATTCCCAGCCATCTCCTGAAAGGCTATATTCCCAGCCATCTACTGGAAGGCTATATTCCCAGCCATCTTCTGGAAGGCTATATTCCCAGGCATTTTCTGGAAGGCTATATTCACAGCAATCTTCTGGAAGGCTATATTCCCAGCCATCTACTGGAAGGCTATATTCCCAGCCATCTACTGGAAGGCTATATTCTCAGCCATCTACTGGAAGGCTATATTCCCAGCAATCTTCTGGTAGGCTATATTCCCAGCCATCTCCTAGAAGGCTATATTCCCAGCCATCTCCTGGAAGGCTATATTCCCAGCCATCTCCTGGAAGGCTATATTCCCAGCCATCTACTGGAAGGCTATATTCCCAGCCATCATCTTGAAGGCTATATTCTCATCCATCTCCTGGACGGCTATATTCCCAGCAATATTCTGGAAGGCTATATTCCCGGCCATCTTCTGGAAGGCTATATTCCAAGCCATCTTCTGGAAGGTTATATTCCCAGCCATCTTCTGGAAGGCTATACTCCCAGCCATCTTCTGGAAGGCTATATTCCCAGCCATCTCCTGGAAGGCTATATTCCCAGCCATCTTCTGGAAGGCTATATTCCCAGCCATCTCCTGGAAGGCTATATTCCCAGCCATCTCCTGGAAGGCTATATTCCCAGCCATCTTCTGGAAGGCGATATTCCCAGCCATCTACTGGAAGGCTATATGCCCAGCGATCTTCTGGAAGGCTATATTCCCAGCCATCTTTTGGAAGGCTATATTCCCAGACATCTCCTGGAAGGTGATATTCCCAGCCATCTCCTGAAAGGCTATATTCCCAGCCATCTACTGGAAGGCTATATTCCCAGCCATCTTCTGGAAGGCTATATTCCCAGGCATTTTCTGGAAGGCTATATTCACAGCAATCTTCTGGAAGGCTATATTCCCAGCCATCTACTGGAAGGCTATATTCTCAGCCATCTACTGGAAGGCTATATTCCCAGCCATCTCCTGGAAGGCTATATTCCCAGCCATCTCCTGGAAGGCTATATTCCCAGCCATCTACTGGAAGGCTATATTCCCAGCCATCATCTTGAAGGCTATATTCTCATCCATCTCCTGGACGGCTATATTCCCAGCAATATTCTGGAAGGCTATATTCCCGGCCATCTTCTGGAAGGCTATATTCCAAGCCATCTTCTGGAAGGTTATATTCCCAGCCATCTTCTGGAAGGCTATACTCCCAGCCATCTTCTGGAAGGCTATATTCCCAGCCATCTCCTGGAAGGCTATATTCCCAGCCATCTTCTGGAAGGCTATATTCCCAGCCATCTCCTGGAAGGCTATATTCCCAGCCATCTCCTGGAAGGCTATACTCCCAGCCATCTTCTGGAAGGCTATATTCTCAGCTATCTACTGGAAGGCTATATTCCCAGCCATCTCCTGGAAGGCTATATTCCGAGTGATCTCCTGGAAGGCTATATCCCAGCCATCTTCTAGAAGGCTATATTTCCCAGCCATCTTCTGGAAAGCTATATTCCGAGCCATCTTCTGGAAGGCTATATTCCAAGCCATCTTCTGGAAGGTTATATTCCCAGCCATCTACTGGAAGGCTATACTGAAGGCTATATTCCCAGCCATCTCCTGGAAGGCTATATTCCCAGCCATCTTCTGGAAGGCTAAATTCCCAGCCATCTTCTGGAAGGCTATATTCCCAGCCATCTCCTGGAAGGCTATACTCCCAGCCATCTTCTGGAAGGCTATTGTCCCAGCAATCTTCTGGAAGGCTATATTCCCGGCCATCTCATGAAAGGCTATATTCCCAGCCATCTTCTGGAAGGCTATATTCCCAGCCATCTCCTGGAAGGCTATACTCCCAGTCATTCTGGAAAGCTATATCCCAGCCATCTTCTGGAAGGCTATATCCCAGCCATCTTCTGGAAGGCTATATTTCCAGCCATCTTCCGGAAGGCTATATTCCGAGCCATCTTCTGAAAGGCTATATTCCGAGCCATCTTCTTGAAGGCTACATTTCCCAGCCATCTTCTGGAAGGCTATATCCCCAGGCATTTTCTGGAAGCTATATTCCCAGCCATCTCCTGGAAGGCTATACTCCCAGTCATCTTCTGGAAGGCTATATTCCCAGCTATCTTCTGGAATGCTATATTCCCAGCAATCTCATGGAAGGCTATATTCCGAGCCATCTTCTGGAAGGCTATATTCCCAGCCATCTTCTGGAAGGCTATATCCCCAGGCATTTTCTGGAAGGCTATATTCCCAGCCATCTATTCCCAGCCATCTCCTGGAAGGCTATACTCCCAGCCATCTTCTGGAAGGCTATATTCCCAGCCATCTCCTGGAAGGCTATATTCCCAGCCATCTCCTGGAAGGCTATATTCCCAGCCATCTTCTGGAAGGCTATATTCCGGGCCATCTTCTGGAAGGCTATATTCCCAGCCATCTCCTGGAAGGCTACATTCCCAGCCATCTCCTGAAAGGCTACATTCCGAGCCATCTTCTGGAAGGCTATATTCCCAGCCATCTTCTGGAAGGCTATATTCCCAGCCATCACCTGGAAGGCTATATTCCCAGCCATCTCCTGGAAGGCTATATTCCCAGCCATCTTCTGGAAGGCTATATTCCGAGCCATCTTCTGGAAGGCTATATTCCCAGCCATCTCCTGGAAGGCTATATTCCCAGCCATCTCCTGAAAGGCTATATTCCGAGCCATCTTCTGGAAGGCTATATTCCCAGCCATCTTCTGGAAGGCTATATTCCCAGCCATCTTCTGGAAGGCTATATTCCCTGCCATCTCCTGGAAGGCTATATTCCCTGCCAACTCCTGGAAGGCTATATTCCCAGCCATCTTCTGAAAGGTTATATTCCCAGCCATCTCCTGGAAGGCTATATTCCCTGCCATCTCCTGGAAGGTTATATTCCCTGCCATCTCCTGGAAGGTTATATTCCCTGCCATCTCCTGGAAGGCTATATTCCCAGCCAGGGCCAGACTGGAACCAAAAATCGGCCCTGGCATTTTTACCAAACAGGCCCATCTGCTGTGGCCACACAGGCCCACCTTCTTTTGACTTTCTCCTCAAAACCTACACCAAGATGGGTACACAACCAAAATTGGAGTATAATGAAACATAAAAAAGTATATCACATAATAAAAAACAATATCTGGACAAAATAGAGCTAATTGCTAAAAAAAAAAGCCTGGTTAGTAGCTTGACAAAAATGCACATGCTGGCGTCCCAGCTAAAAAGAGGACTTGAGCTGTGATTTGATTTGCCTTTATTAGCGTGTATGCTCACACGAAAAGGTTCTTTTCAGGCAGTGTAACTTAGAACAGTCAGGGAGCTGGTATATTACCAGAATAGTGGATGACCGTCCCAAGCAGACGTGGACAGCAGGCCGATGATCAGTGCTGTCATGGCAGGTATTTGTCAGGCCTGGCGTGAAGGCAGTGCTGCTAGTGTTATATGGCTGCAGTCTGTGATCCGTGTAGTTCTTTGAAAACAGCACGTCAAGGGAAAACGTCAGGCGGAAGTCAGGCTCAGGTACTGGCGGAAGTAGCGCAACGCATTTTGTCTCCCAATTGGAGACTTTTTCAAGGCACCTCAGCTCCCCCCACCCATGCTGGCTGCTCATACTGGATGGTGCGGGTGCAGTCACGGTGTCATGACACTGTCAATATGCAAATTAAGCGGCGGTCAGCACTGTGATGCCCAGGGGGCAGTGCTGAAAGCGCTGAGCAAAGAATACACAAATCAGCCCACAAGGCCATCGGCCCTGTTTCCAGCCATCTTCTGAAAGGTTATATTCCCAGCCATCTTCTGAAAGGCTATATTCTCATCCATCTCCTGGAAGGCTATATTACCTGCCATCTCCTGGAAGGCTATATTCTCATCCATCTCCTGGAAGGCTATATTACCTGCCATCTCCTGGAAGGCTATATTCTCATCCATCTCCTGGAAGGCTATATTCCCTGCCATCTCCTGAAAGGCTATATTCCCTGCCATCTCCTGGAATGCTATATTCCCTGCCATCTCCTGGAAGGCTATATTCCCTGCCATCTCCTGGAAGGCTATATTCCCTGCCATCTCCTGGAAGGCTATATTGTTTGCCACACCACTTTACAGAAGGTGACACTATCATCTTCTGAAAGTCCACCCTCCTGACCATGTTTCTTGAAGTGGAAATGGTTTCTTCTGCCAATGGTACAAAATGTACTTTTCTCATTGGGCCCAGTCTTTTTTTTAAATTCCATGGCTTGTTAATAAAAGTCCTCTTTATATACAGTACTTTAAACTCGACATGTCTTTCAATGTATAGATAAGACAAGAACAGATATATACTGTACGATAATATATACTGGTTGTATATGTTGCATAATACTTGAACCGCTGCTATAGCTTGTGTTAGTGGGAAGAGCGGCTTTACAACCTGAATAAATATTATTATGGAAATAAATGTAATGCTGCATGTCATTCCTGCTTAAGTGAAACAGGTTCTATTCCTCTGTTTTTATTCCCAGTGAAAGAATAAAATACATAGCGAGCTTCGTGTTACTCTTGTGAATAATTTCCTTTTGCATAATAAAGCAGAGAGTCCTCAAGTACACTCAGCCGGACGAGGCTGGGGCGGGGGGATTGTATATCTTCCTGAATCAGAATATACAGTATGTGTGTGTAATGCATTGTTTAACAACATTTACATTATGCTCTTCTAGGTCAAGTGATGTGAAGTGCTGTCTTTTATGGCAGAGGAGAATCATATACAGCTGACGAGGGCTTGGAGTGTTATGGTTCTGTATTAAACGTAATCCTCGCTGCTTCTCTGACTCCACAAGAAAAACATCTGGTCGTTTTTAGATTCCCCTTGGATTCCTGACTTCAAAGCGAGTTATAAAGAATAACAAATACATGTACTGGCATTGAAGGGGAAAAAAAAGAAACAGCAGGAGTGACTGGTAAAAACTGTCCTTATTTGACTGCTAGTGACAAGCGCCGCAGGCGGCATTGTGAGAACGCCGAGGGGTTGAGTGGAGGGAGCCCTTATCAATCGCTATTCTAGGTGTCGCGGGAAGACATCACTGGGAACGCTTCCACAGGGAATTAGGGGAGCACAGTAGTCACTCAGCTGCGGCTACAGACATGGAGACGAACTTTAGAACTCCATGGGTGGGGGGTGGATTTCAAGCTGAACGGAAAAGGTTACCACTTGCGTCTATGCTCTTACAGTTCCCAGAAAAATCGCACTGTAGGTGCATCTGGAGCAAATTCGTTGGTAGCCATCATCAACTCGAACATGGCCACCGTCTAGTGTGGGCGCAGAATTTATGCTTGGGAAGGAAGGTCCTTAAAACAATATGGGGCTCGTTTATCAACGCGTGGTAAAAGTCATTAAACTGACAAAACTTGTTGAGTATGATAAAAGGTGCACCGGCCAATCAGCTCCAACTGTCATTTATCATAAACACAATAGTCAGTAGCTGGATACATGTCAATTGGGAGCTGAACACATGACCGTTGGGAGCTGAACACATGACAGTTGGGAGTGGAACACATGGCAATTGGGAGCTGGAGACATAGCAGTTAGGCGCTGGACACATGACAGTTGGGAGCTGAACACATGACAGAGGGGAGCTGAACACATGACAGTGGGGAGCTAGACACACCAGTGTTGGGAGCTGGACACATGACAGTGGGGAGATGAACACATGAAAGAAGATAGACACATGACAGTTGGAAGCTGTCACTACAATGCCTTTTCCTGAGCCTGCCAAACGCATTTTCCTGAGCCTGCCCAACACCTTTTCCTGAGCCTACCCAACGCCTTTTCCTAAACCTGCACAACACATTTTCCTGAGCCTGCCCAACACCTTTTCCTGAGCCTACCCAACGCCTTTTCCTAAACCTGCACAACGCCTTTTCCTGAGCCTGCCCAACGCTTTTTCCTGAGCTTGCCCAATGCCTTTTCCTGAGCTTGCCCAACGCCTTTTCCTGAGCCTGACCAACGCCTTTTCCTGAGCCTGCTCAACGCCTTTTCCTGAGCCTGCCCAACGCCTTTTCCTGAGCCTGACCAACGCCTTTTCCTGAGCATGCCCAACGCCTTTTCCTGAGCCTGCCCAACGCCTTTTCCTGAGCCTGCCCAACGCCTTTTCCTGAGCATGCCCAACGCCTTTTCCTGAGAATGCCCAACGCCTTTTCCTGAGCCTGCCCAACGCCTTTTCCTGAGCATGCCCAACACTTTTTCCTGAGCCTGCCCAACGCCTTTTCCTGAGCCTGCCCAACGCCTTTTCCTGAGCCTGCCCAACGCCTTTTCCTGAGCCTCCCCAACGCCTTTTCCTGAGCCTGCCCAACGCCTTTTCCTGAGCCTCCCCAACGCCTTTTCCTGAGCCTCCCCAACGCCTTTTCCTGAGCATGCCCAACACCTTTTCCTGAGCCTGCCAAACACCTTTTCCTGAGCCTGCCCAACGCCTTTTCCTGAGCATGCCCAACGCCTTTTCCTGAGCATGCCCAACGCCTTTTCCTGAGCCTCCCCAACGCCTTTTCCTGAGCCTCCCCAACGCCTTTTCCTGAGCCTCCCCAACGCCTTTTCCTGAGCCTCCCCAACGCCTTTTCCTGAGCCTCCCCAACGCCTTTTCCTGAGCATGCCCAACACCTTTTCCTGAGCCTGCCAAACACCTTTTCCTGAGCATGCTAAACACCTTTTCCTGAGCCTGCCCAACGCCTTTTCCTGAGCCTGCACAATGCCTTTTCCTGAGCCTGCCCAACGCCTTTTGCTGAGCCTGCCCAACGCCTTTTCCTGAGCATGCCCAACGCCTTTTCCTGAGCCTGCCCAATGCCTTTTCCTGAGCATGCCCAACGTCTTTTCCTGAGCATGCCTGCAGTTTTCTTAGAGCTCCCTCAAAGCAGCCGGTTACCACCCCCAGACGCCGGCTTCCTGTCAATCACCTTGCAAATGGCTAGCGAAAGAAAAAAGATGCCAGATTCCTTGGTTAGCAGACGCTGCACATGCATACCGCGGGCCGTACGCATGCGCAGTGTATCGATAACAGGCAGCTGCAGCAATAAGGTCTGCATCAGGCCATTAGTCCTTCATATTGCACCATTATTATTATCCTTTATTTATAAGGCTGCACAAGGGTTCTGCAGCGCCGGCCAGAGTACAGAACAGCATAACCATGATTTGCAGCACATACACCGTGGCCGCGTCCTCTGGCGCAATACAAGGAGCTGCTGCAATGTTAGATATATATTCGGTGGGATACGCTTGCTAGGTTGACACTATGAAGGTCGACACACATTATGTCGACCACTAAAGATTGACATGATAAACTCGTGAAGACCTTTTGACTGTGGACCTTCCGGCCATGTGGACCCATTAGGCCTTATTAGTGTCTTGTGTACACTACTCCCAAGTAAGGAGTCAGGGGAGAGACATGTGGGTACTTGTTTCCTATCTGGTCGCCCGCTACGTTAATTGCGCACCATGCTATTCTCCGTATAAAAATCGGATCGCATCGCATCGGATACCACAAATGCACATACACGATATTGAACGATGCGATGCGATCCGATTTCGTTCCCGCTTTTATGGTTGGCCCATAGGATGGCCCATCTGTAACACTACTGTATTTATTGACCCTTCAAAGCCCTCCCCTTGTCACATCTGCACAGAAACACAGTATTGACGTCAACCCGAAGCGTGGCGATCGCAGCGAGCCCCGCGAGGGGCGGCGGTACGCGTCCTCCGACTTTTTCATACCCCCACTATCCACGTCGGCGTGGAGTTGAGAATAGAATAGTGTGGCGAGCGCAGCGAGCCACCGAGCCCGAAGCGTGGCGAGCGCAGCGAGCCCCGCGAGGGGACGCAGATACTTCACAGGTATCCGTGTCCCCTCGCGGGCTTCACAGGTATCCGCGTCCCCTCGCGGGGCTCGCTGCGCTCGCCACGCTTCGGGCTCGGTGGCTCGCTGCGCTCGCCACACTATTCTATTCTCAACTCCACGCCGACGTGGAGAGTGGGGGTATGAAAAGGTCGGAGGACGCGTACCGCCGCCGCTCGCCACGCTTCGGGTTGACGTCAATACTGGGGTGGCGTTAACAATGGAGGCGCATTTTAAACCATCAGGGGGGGGGGGTTTCCTATACAAATCGTGGGTTTGTGGGGTTATTACATTGAAATCAATGTAAAATCGGGTCTCAGGGACCATTTAACATTGATTCCAATGTAAAAATCGGGTTGATCGCGTCACCGCATGCGATACGATCCGATTTAAAATGAAATCGGATCGGATAGCATCGTATGCCATCGTACATCATCGAGTACCGAATCCGATGCGATGCGATCCGATTTCATTACGGTGCCGTACGTAGAAAACCTGGGCGCCCAGATAGGAAACAAGTACCGACGTGACCTCAGCAGCCGCTGCAGACCAGTGTAAGGAATGAGGCAGAACCAGCGATTGCGTTATTATATTAGAAGTGATATCTGTCTGTAACCGGCATGGACAGAGCCACAGCAGCAGATCCTATAGGCCCGGCCTGTAAGCGCAGCTCAGTAACTGCACAGTGTGTCATTGCATAGGCCTCAGGATTAATAACGCTACAATGAGTCTCTCTCTCCCACCTCCTCCCAGCCCACAGATCTGTTTCCCCAGTGCCTTGTACTGGTGTAAGATGCTTTAAATAGATCAGAAGTTTCCTGAGGTCAGCGCACTCAGGCTGCGGCAGGAATGTGGATCTGGATGTTTTCAGTCTTGTATGCAAATAGTGTATAAGTTGAGCTACTATGTATAGAAGGGAAATAGGAAACATGTGTAACTACTGCAGGCATGAATGGAGGAGTGAATGGGAAGAATTATCGGCCTATAAACAGCAGAGTGCAGAGCCTGACAGCGGGTAATCTCAGGTCAGGAACACTGGGATCACCAGCAGCTGACATTTCCTCTATGGCTACCAATACTTATCTCTGCTAAACCTGTGCTATGAGCCACTGCCGGCACTTCCGGCCCATCTCCCTCGCCTCTCGGCCTATTTACTGTCTGTGGGCATAAGGTGGCAGAAAATCTAGTTCTGCTCAATTCACAGAACATTGAGGTGAGGCCACCTCGGCCAGGATCGTTTATTGGAAGTTTCTCACTTAGCGCTGCCATATTCTGAGAGTCCGTCGCACGCTACATTTATGCCAGTTACACTTTTGTTGCTTGTATTCCGCTGTAAAGGCCCATACACACTAGAAGATATGGCTCATAAAGGGGCTTCAGAGCGACATTGTCCCGAAATATCGTCTGGTGTGTATGCGTAATGTTGTTAACGATGCGCGCTCCCACGCGTTGATAACGACCATCTTTATCTTCCAAACAGGCAACTCACTGAAATATACCCTTTGTTGGGCTTAGAGGGCCCACTGAGACACAGGCCCTTATTCTGGTTGACTCGCAAGGATGATCCCGTCTGTATATATGGGATCTGTTACATCTGATGATACATCAGAGCTTTGTGTAAATGTCTGGCTGTTCCAATTCCAGTAGAGTCCCCCCTGGATGATAATATTATTATTATTATTATTAGTGATTTGTGGCACGTCGCTGTGTTTTATGGTTATTTTGATTGGAGTCGGCTTATGATAAATTATCCCTCTGGCCACTTCCCAAATTGGGAGCAGTGTGCGAGGCAGCCGGCGCACGGACTGGGAGAGCGGATTAGGGATGAGCTGCCAGTAGCAGGAGCGCACACAGTCTGGGAGACACAACCTGGCGTAGATCACCATATGGATGTATGCTGTATTTGTACTTATTAGGTATTATCTAATCGATTTACCACGTCAGTGTGCAAGTTACATGTAGGAGGAAGAAGGAGCATAGAAAATTGTTTTAAAAGAAAATTGTGTCCTTGACTGAGAGCTACACAAAGCTTTGTCCACCTCCAATCTAGACTGTTGGTACAGTACCGTAGATCGATATTCTAAAACATACTCTGCAAGAGACAGTGTACAGTATAGGGATTCCTAGGGTGCCACCTGCATTGTACAGCAATCCTTATGGTACTTCACTGTATTTTATATAGATCGTTAGGGTGCCCACTGTATTGCATATAGGGCCCTAGGGTGCTCTCTGCATTGTATGGAGTTTGCTAGTGAGACCTAGAATATTATCTGTAGTATATATAGTTTATTATAATGTCGTCCATATTCTCTGTATTGTGTTGCAGTCTAGAATACACTCTTTGTTTTAAAACGAGGGCTGTTATAGTGTGAATTACCCACCCAAGACCCTGCCCTCTCTATAATAAGAGTCGTGATCTTTGAAGATGGGGTGCTCCCCAAAATGTTCAGCTAATATATACACAGCGAGCAGAACACACCACCACCAAAGTGACAAAGTGAGGAAGAAAACCATCATCAAACGCAAGGAGAAGTGTATGGCATCATCAGGGTGTAACAATACAGTATAGCATGTATATATATATATATATATATATATATATATAGTGAATAGTTAGAGGCCAGCATAACACAATAAAATAGCGGAAGATAGCAAAAAAAGCAAAAAGCTGTGTTTAATCATAAAGGTGGACACACCAGCATATCAAAGATAGTCCATATACATATTACCAGATAAAAGCAGCAGCATGGTAAATGTGGCATGGTGGTCCACCTAGAGGGTCACTGATGCCCGACGGCCGTTTCGGTGTGCTATCACCGTCCTCAGGAGCTCCTGAGGACGGTGATAGCACACCGAAACGGCCGTCGGGCATCAGTGACCCTCTAGGTGGACCACCATGCCACATTTACCATGCTGCTGCTTTTATCTGGTAATATGTATATGGACTATCTTTGATATGCTGGTGTGTCCACCTTTATGATTAAACACAGCTTTTTGCTTTTTTTGCTATCTTCCGCTATTTTATTGTGTTATGCTGGCCTCTAACTATTCACCATACTACATTTACGTGGCTTCAGCATTTCCCCAGATGATGTAAATGAAGTGTGCTAACTGCTATTGGGACATATATATATATATATATATATATCTATCTATCATATAACTTAGTACAGCATACACGCAGGGAGTAAGGAGACACAGGGAGTGCAGTACAGCATACATGCAGGGGGTAAGGAGCCACAGGGAGCGCAGTACGGCATACACGCAGGGAGTAAGGAGACACAGGGAGCGCAGTACAGCATACATGCAGGGGGTAAGGAGACACAGGGAGCGCAGTACAGCATACACGCAGGGGGTAAGGAGCCACAGGGAGCGCAGTACAGCATACATGAGGGGTTAAGGAGACACAAGGAGTGCAGTACAGCATACACAGGTAGTAAGGAGACACAGGGAGTGCAGTACAGCATACACAGGTAGTAAGGATCACAGGGAGCACAGTACAGCATACACACAGGGAGTACGGAGACGCAGGTAGTGCAGTACAGCATACACGCAGGGAGTGAGGAGATGCAGGGAGCGCAGTACAGCATACACGCAGGGAGCGCAGTACAGCATACACACAGGGAGTAAAGAGATGCAGGGAGTGCAGTACATCATACACGCAGGGAGTGAGGAGATGCAGGGAGCGCAGTACAGCATACATGCAGGGAGTATGGAGACAGAGGGAGCGCAGTACAGCATACACACAGGGAGTGAGGAAATGCAGGGAGCGCAGTACAGCATACATGCAGGGAGTAAGGAGACGCAGGGAGCGCAGTACAGCATACATGCAGGGAGTAAGGAGATGCAGGGAGTGCAGTACAGCATACACACAGGGAACGCAGTACAGCATACACACAGGGAGCGCAGTACAGCATACACGCAGGGAGTAAGGAGACACAGGGAGCACAGTACAGCATACACACAGGGAGCGCAGTACAGCATACACGCAGGGAGTAAGGAGACGCAGGGAGCGCAGCACATGGTAGTATGTGGGATCAGAGCACAGCATTACATGTGATTGATGTGTGCGGAGGGGTCAGCATGTTCTCAGATCTCTGCAATTGCTCAGGATGGGAACATATTGTTCCATAGCAGATGCTCGCCTGGAAGCGCCGCACTTCAGAGCCTTCCCAGTTGGACCATACACTAGCACTCGACCACATAGAAAAGATCATTTACATCTTGATGATGCAGCTTAAGATAATTATAATGGCAATTCACGGGCATCAGGGTGTCTTTGGATAAGAAATGATAATAAGAATTCATATGTACTAAGCAGTTTACGGCTCCCCAGCATGACACAATGACACTGGGAGGAATAAGGCTGCACTCGGGTGAGTATGAGGTTGGTGTAACCTGTCTCCTAAGTGGGGAAAGGTGGGGTTGGAATACAGATATTGCCGCGCTAATGGCCCAATTACTGCGCGATAAATAAAGGCGCACGCAGAGAAATCATTTCCAACTTATTCCCTTACAAAGTGAACTTTCCAAATTATAGCTCTCATTGCTGAGTGCCAGAGAGGCCACATCGCTTCCCACCTCATAATGATCCATCGCTATATCATCCCCCGCCACGTTAATTAGTCTGGACCGCGGCCGCACCCCTGCAGCTCCCAGGAATAGGCGCTGGGGTCTCCTCTCTTCAAAAATAACAAAAATATTCCACAATTTTAATTGAACATATTCGCTAATTACTGAAGATAATGTTTCAGGTCTAACATCATTTGTAGAGATAATGCAGCGTTATAATACACGGTGGGCACAAGAGCTTGCGCTTCTACTGCTGCAATCCCATCCACGGCTGCTTTACGCTATCGCTGCAACAACGCGCATCCCCTGGTTACATCCTCCGTGGGTATGACTGAGCAAAACATAGTGATATATCGCCTGGTGTGTCTTTAGACGCCACCATTGGCCGCGCCATCAGGTGCCTTATGGAAGGAGCAGGTTTACCATCTGTGTATTGTCTCCTATGCGTCTCACCCACATATAGTACGTCCACCAGACGCACCACTCCTATTACCACCCTGTCACCACCCAAAAACACCCCATAGAATTGTCTGCACCTATGCTACACTCTGGTCCAGGAACAGATCATTGTGTCCCTCCTGGAGAGGGACACACATTTGTCACATCTACAGTATATCTATATACTGTACATAGACATACATACGCATGCATATAGACCATTATACATATAATACAGGATATATATAGTGACACATCTACCCTGAGGCTACAGCTGCTCCTCCCCCTCCTCTCTCCATGCTGTCGCACAGTTGCAGGCACCGAGTAGCTCCTCCCCCTCCTCTCTCCATGATGCTGCAGGCACCGAGTAGCTCCTCCCCGTCCTCTCTCCATGCTGTTGCAGGCACCGAGTAGCTCCTCCCCCTCTTCTCTCCATGCTGCTGCAGGCACTGAGTAGCTCCTCCCCCTCCTCTCTCCATGCTGCTGCAGGCACCGAGTAGCTCCTCCCCCTCTTCTCTCCATGCTGCTGCAGGCACCGAGTTGCAGCTCGCCCCTCTTTCCCTACTGCTGCGGGCACCGTGTAGCTCCTCCCCCTTCACTCTCCAGGCACCATGTAGCTCCTCCCCCTGCTCAGACTCCGCCCCCTAAACGGCTGCGCTGCTATCACTGTTCACGTGTGCGGATCCCGGTCACCGTAATGTGAGAAACGCTGGAGGATCTCCCACTGTATGAAGCCCCGCGGTATATGATGGCTATCGCTGTGTGCTGCTGCCGGTAACTAACAACAAGTAGCGCTGCGGCTGCACCTGTGTTTTGCTTATCAAATGCCAATACTAAAGTGGGCTAGGCAGCGCTGCCATGCTCCATGGGGACTAGCGCATTTAAGGGTGGGGTGGGGGTTTGGCAAAACCATGCCTCGCTTCATTTGGGTGTTATTTTGTTTCTGTGCAGGGTAAAAACACACCCCACCCAAATCTAACTCTCTGCACATGTTACATCTGCCCCACCTGCAGTGCAGCATGGTTTTGCCCATTAGAGGGATATTGCTTTTGCAAGCCAACCTGAATTAGGCCCATGATTATCCTGTTCCCTTGCAATGCTGCGCACCCAACGCTGTGAATGGAACGTACAGAGCACTGGGGTCATTGCCCATAGCAACCAATCAGCTTCTACCTATCATTCTATAGAATTCTATTTAATAAATGCTCAGTCAAAGTTGATTGTTACTATTGGCAACGACTCGATTGGCCTCCTTTTCCACCGCTTCATACATCAGCACAACACCTCAGTCTAGTGCAGAATGGGACTATGAGAAGGTGACACAAGCCCCAGACATGCAGGACATCTGGACGTAGGGGCCCATTTACTACTGGACGCAGGGACAGGGGCTCCGCACTCTGCATCGCCGGGGTTCTGCGCATGGGATATCTGTGTAATACACGGGACAGGCCATACACGTAATACACGGGACAGGCCATACAGGAATGCTGTTATATAACAGTCTGTGATCATTACAGAACCACAGGACATAGGCAGTTCAGAGGAAAATTGTCTCTCAGTCGGATGCTGGAGCCTGAACCTTCCTCTCAGTGTGAATCTTCTCTGCTGGTGCCAGTCAGCAAGGGACTGTGTGATATAGGCCTATATTACATTGCCTGGCATCATGAGGGGCTGGGTGCATTACCGGAATCATTAATGGTTGGATTGTATGAGATCATAAACCACAGGACTGAACTGGGTGATGTAAGAAAGCTCGGGGGAGAACCAGTTCCCGAGAAAGCTTCTGCAGACCATCGCTCTAATGCGATCCGGTGGGGTGGGATGGACAGGTGGTCGCTGCTGTCTTTGTGATGTCATCTATCACCTCTTATCTCCCTGCAGCAGGTTTGCAGTCATACCCATTGTATGCAGACTTATTACACAGGCCCAGGGGACGTGTCAGGGAAACGGTGGCACGTGACAGCAGAGAAACATTTCAGGGCTGTACACAAATAACAACAAAAGGAGATTTTAGGCACATTCACTGGAAATGAGTACAGGTCTTCTGTGCATGTAAGGAAGGTCCTGGCACAGAGACATGGCCTCAGTGCATGGCAGTCACGCCCCGTACTTGCAGCCCCCAGTTCCCACATGTCACTAGACCCTGTGCCACGGTGTTAGCCCTGCCCTGGCATTCCAGGCCTACGGTGCCACGGTCTCATTAATATCAATGCCCCTTTTCTTCCAGCTGTTGCTGCTCCTGTCCCCCTGCCCGTGGGACACTGTGACCTGTGGGAGGGACAGCGGGGCAGTCTCCAAATAGCAGGACTGTCCCGCTGTAATTGGGACAGTTGGGAGGTATGTGATCAATCTGAAGAACTGAGTTTTGCTACTGGATGTTTGATGTTCCATTTTAAGCTAAGTTATGAGGGCTGTATAACATGGGCTGTACCTCCGTCAGTATGGTAATGGGAGAGTATGTCGTATGGTAATGGGAGGGTCTGTCGGTACGGTAATGGGAGGGTCCGTCGGTACGGTAATGGGAGGGTCTGTCGGTACGGTAATGGGAGGGTATGTCGTACGTTAATGGGAGGGTCCGTCGGTACGGTAATGGGAGGGTCCGTCGGTACGGTAATGGGAAGGTCCGTCAGTATGGTAATGGGAGGGTCAGTCAGTACGGTAATGGGAGGGTCTGTTGGTACAGCAATGGTAGGGTCCTTCAGTACGGCAATGGGAGGGTCCATCGGTTTGGTAAGGGGAGGGTCCGTCGGTACAGTAATGGGAGGGTCTGTCGGTTTGGTAATGGGAGGGTCTGTTAGTACAGCAATGGTAGGGTCCGTCAGTACGGTAAAGGGAGGGTCCGTCGGTACGGTAATGGGAGGGTCTGTTGGTACAGCAATGGTAGGGTCCGTCAGTACGGTAAAGGGAGGGTCCGTCGGTATGGTAATGGGAGGGTCTGTTGGTACAGCAATGGTAGGGTCCATCAGTACGGTAATGGGAGGGTCCGTCAGTACGGTAATGGGAGGGTCTGTCGGTACAGCAATGGGAGGGTCTGTCGGTACGGTAATGGGAGGGTCCGTCGGTACGGTAATGGTAGGGTCCGTCAGTACGGTAAAGGGAGGGTCCGTCGGTATGGTAATGGGAGGGTCTGTTGGTACAGCAATGGTAGGGTCCATCAGTACGGTAATGGGAGGGTCCGTCAGTACGGTAATGGGAGGGTCTGTTGGTACAGCAATGGGAGGGTCTGTCGGTACGGTAATGGGAGGGTCCGTCGGTACGGTAATGGGAGGGTCTGTCAGTACGGTAATGGGAGGATCCGTCGGTACGGTAATGGGAGGGTCTGTTGGTACAGCAATGGTAGGGTCCTTCAGTACGGTAAAGGGAGGGTCCGTCGGTATGGTAATGGGAGGGTCTGTCAGTACAGTAATGGGAGGGTCTGTCAGTACGGTAATGGGAGGGTCCGTCAGTACGGTAATGGGAGGGTCTGTTGGTACAGCAACGGGAGGGTCTGTCCGTACGGTAATGGGAGGGTCTGTTGGTACAGCAACGGGAGGGTCTGTCCGTACGGTAATGGGAGGGTCCGTCGGTACGGTAATGGTAGGGTCCGTCAGTACGGTAAAGGGAGGGTCCGTCAGTATGGTAATGGGAGGGTCTGTTGGTACAGCAATGGTAGGGTCCATCAGTACGGTAATGGGAGGGTCCGTCAGTACGGTAATGGGAGGGTCTGTTGGTACAGCAATGGGAGGGTCTGTCGGTACGGTAATGGGAGGGTCTGTCGGTACGGTAATGGGAGGGTCCGTCGGTACGGTAATGGGAGGGTCTGTTGGTACGGTAATGGGAGGGTCCGTCGGTACGGTAATGGGAGGGTCCGTCGGTACGGTAATGGGAGGGTCTGTCAGTACGGTAATGGGAGGGTCTGTCAGTACGGTAATGGGAGGGTCCGTCAGTACGGTAATGGGAGGGTCCGTCGGTACGGTAATGGGAGGGTCTGTTGGTACAGCAATGGTAGGGTCCTTCAGTACGGTAATGGGAGGGTCCGTCGGTACAGTAATGGGAGGGTCTGTCGGTATGGTAATGGGAGGGTCTGTTGGTACAGCAATGGTAGGGTCCGTCAGTACGGTAATGGGAGGGTCCGTCGGTACAGTACTGAGATGGTGACAGACATGTACTGTATAAGCCTCCCTACAAGAAAATCTCACCCTACGCAGTGTAAATTCTGATTCTGTTAAGATTTGCTGTTTCTATAGTCAGACAGAACTTTTTACTCTATGAAATGATTTAATAAGACATTTGCGATTTCCCCGGAATCCGCCGCCGTAGGATATAATTACTAAATATACAGATTAGTCGCCTGTTGTAATTGCAGACTGCAGTAGATCGCACCTTGAGGCCTGCAGCCTGGCCGAGCCATTCAGCCAGTCATTTCAATGTCACTATTTTCCCATTATTTGCAGTAACAATGAGACGGCGCTCGGCTGATTTCTCTACCAGTCTGTGGCGTCTATGTTTCCGTATTCTGCCTGGTTTACATGGATCTGTCTGTTCCTGTTTCCCAAACACAGTGCTATACATTTATACTTATATGCACACACATACAGTGTTTATACATAAACACCAACTCCCACACAGGAGAACTGCGGCATCTATCCTGATGTGCTTTCATTAGCATGGACTGATGCGTACAGAGCTATATATCTCTGGCATATGTGCGGAATTCATTACAGGGAAAATCTCAACATTCAATACAAGCGTAATGCAATTTGTTGCAGCGCAGGCTGGTGCGATCTGCCTGCAAGCAGTGATCGCAGCATCAGTAGCGCAGAGCATGTGACCCCCCAGACCTGAGAACCATAGGCGTTACTATAGGGGTGCATGGGGTGGGATTGCTCTGGGGCTCAGAAGCTTAGGGGATACCAGGTTATAAAGTTGCATATCAATTTCCCAGACTCGGCCAAGGGGGAGCCGGCTTTGTGGGAAAGCAGCTATAGTGAGCCACGCTTCCTGCTTGCCGACACTGCAGGGACATGCTGACAGTGAGCTGCTGACATGTCCCCAGTCCCTCTCTCCTGTGAATAGACGCTGTGCATATGTGGTGACAGGGGGTCTCCCAACTCCCCCACCACCACCGCGGGACACTGCTGGCATATGTGGTAAGGTGGTGCTGTAATGTGGCGTAATTTGAACTGAAGGGCACTGTAATGTGTCATCATCTGATCTACTCAATGTAATGTGGAGGGCACTAGAATGTTACATAATAAGTGTGGTGACTGTAATGTGGCACAATATGAAATGGAGGCACTATAGTGTGGCGTAATATGCACAGGTGGTATTGTAATGTGGCGTAAATTGAACAGTGGGCACTGTAATGTGGTGTAATATGAAGTGAGGACACTGTCATAATGGTATGCGGTCATTTGGTCTACTGCATTATGGTCGACAGTCATTAGGTCGAATCCATTAGGTCGACATGCTAAAAGGTCGACATGACTCTAGGTCGACATGGGAAAAGGTCGACATGATTCTAGTTCGAATGGTCATTAGTTCGACAGGTCATTAGTTCGACATTGTCTATGTCGACATTCACAAGGTCGACATGGAGTTTTTCACTGTTTTTTGAGCCAACATGTGCCGACAGGCGGTATTTCATGCCCTACCATCCACTAGGGCGTGGTGGGAGAATAAAATAGTGTGCCGAGCGTAGCGAGGCACCGTGCCCGACGCATAGCGAGCGATGCGAGGGGATGCAGTGCACTTTAAACTGTGTCCATGTCGACTGTGTTGACATTCAGGTAAAAAAACAGTGAAAAACCCCATGTCGACCTTGTGAATGTCGACATAGACAATGTCGAACTAATGACCTTGTCGAACTAATGACCTGTCGAACTAATGACCTTTCGACCTAGAATCATGTCGACCTTTTCCCATGTCGACCTAGAATCATGTCGACCTTTTAGCATGTTGACCTAATGGATTCGACCTAATGACTTTCTACCATAATGCAATAGACCAAATGATCCCAACCCGTCATAATGTGAATAGGGGGTACTGTAATGTGGCATAATTCACTCTGGGGATACTGTCATAATGTGAATCGGGGCACTATGCAGCATTTTGTAGCACTTTTATAAATATGTTATTACAAAGAGGTATACCTATTCCTTAGATGGCTGCGCATTAGTTGGACGCGCATTGCGCCTCCAGGTTGCAGATTCCTTTTCTAGCTTGCAGCAGGTAGAAGCGAATTGCAAGTTGGCTGCTGCAGATATTGCAGCTACAGTGCAATCCTTAGTCTGTACATTCCACTGGAGAAGGTACTAAAGGGTTACACTGTACAGCGCTGCTTAATAATATGGATCACTATAAATAAAAGACAATGACATATTGTAGGACCTTATATGACACACAGGCTTAATGTCCACACCGTGTGTGTGCCCAGTCACACACACACACACAATCTGCAGACACAAATATATTATCAGAGGGTAAATCAGAGAACCTGTCCTGACTGTTATGTGCGAGAAACCAATGAAATAACTGCTTCTATTAAATGTTCTCTTCACAGCCGCCCTTTACCATCAATTCTGTTCTGAGTGGGATGGAAGCTGTGCTCACAGGCGCAAACAGCTCCGCGCGCTGCGAATATACACGTTGCGCTCTGGGAACACGCACGCGGGATTTCCGCGCATCTCTTCTTTATCCCTGTGCGTTTATTCATGGACGGGACAAATGCTCAGTCATTTAGATACAGGCAATTAACACCACATTGAGGAGGATCTAGCGGATGCCTAAAATGTATAACGTTCCGAAACGGCGGAATATGTAAATAAACACAGCTGTCCTGGTCCATGACGGGCGGCAGAACACACTCAGCATTCATGTCATAAGCTCCAAATTCTTATTGTGGGACAGGATTATAGGATAGCCTGGAAGTGGATGCAGAGCATCGCGCCAGTCAGAACATCTATTAACCCTTTAGGGTTTTGGACACATAAGTTTCTTTCAGTGTTATTAGTTTATGTGTTTAACGTGTTACGAGAAGAAACCCATTGTTCTCTGGCACAAATGGGCATTCTGCTCTATGAAAGGGTTACTATAGGCGATAGGGTGTGGTATAGGGGTCCGACAGTCGGGATCCCGACAGTCATTAGCCCAATGTCAGGATCCCGACTGCCCGGACTCAGACAGCATGGTGAGCGCAACAAAGCCCCTTGCTGACTCGCTACACTCACCACCTATTCTATTCTCCCTCTATGGGGGTCATGGACCACCACGAGGGAAAATAGCAGGTGGCCCCCGTCTGTCGGAGTTTTGACAGTCGGGATTGCGACGTCGGGTAAATGACTGTCTGGACCGCGTCCGGCACCCAGGCGATAAACCCCCCCAGGAGAAAAGCATCTCCAAGTTTCTTATTTACCATATACCATTGGCAGCAGCCTAGGGGCTCTAGAACTTTGGGGAACCCCTAAGTCTATTGTATCACAAGATTAAGGATGGTTCTGAGAGAGGCGTCCCTTGCACACCTTATGCAGACAGCAGGTGTTGAACCTCTCAGATGCCTCCTCCACACGTTCCTGGGCGGAGGGTCTGTATAGTGGGTACTGGTGGGGAGGAGGCCTGGGCATCCTGCTTCCTCTCTGTGCCGCTTTGCATTCTGTCCTACCAGGCGTCTCCTCCCCCACTTCATCTTTGCAGAGCTGGCACACTATTAACCACCGCTGTTTTCCAAATGATATTATACAAGGTACAGTCTGTATTAGCCACAACAACGGCATTAGGACTGCGGTAATTAATGGCAGGCATTATGCAAATGACAATGTTCCGCCCTGTAAAATAATGACATTTTCTTCATGTTCAGTGTAGTTATGCAAAGCAATGAATATAGGGAGATAAATCACTCCATAGATTCACAGAAATCGTAATACATAAACCCAGACGGGCTCGGGGAGACGCAGCGCAGCAACGGCGGGCGCCTCTCCTCAAATATCACACTCATTCCTTTCATATACGCTTCATTATATTACTGTAAGCATGCCAGGAATGTGCCATGTGTGATAAGCAGGTAAGTACCTACCCACCGCCAGGAATGTGCCATGTGTGATAAGCAGGTAAGAACCCACCCAGCCCCCCGCCAGGAATGTGCCATGTGTGATAAGCAGGTAAGTACCCACCCAGCCCCCCCGCCAGGAATGTGCCATGTGTGATAATCAGGTAAGTACCCACCCAGCCCCTGCCAGGAATGTGCCATGTGTGATAAGCAGGTAAGTACCCACCCAGCCCCCGCCAGGAATGTGCCATGTGTGATAAGCAGGTAAGTACCCACCCAGCCCCCCGCCAGGAATGTGCTATGCTGCGTGATACGCAGGTAAGTACCCACCCAGCCCCGCCAGGAATGTGTCATGCTGCGTGATAAGCAGGTAAGTACCCACCCAGCCCCTGCCAGGAATGTGCTATGCTGCGTGATAAGCAGGTAAGTACCCACCCAGCCCCGCCAGGAATGTGCTATGCTGCGTGATAAGCAGGTAAATACTCGCCCAGCCCCCGCCAGGAATGTGCCATGCTGTGTGATAAGCAGGTAAGTACCCACCCAGCCCCTGCCAGGAATGTGCCATGCTGTGTGATAAGCAGGTAAGTACCCACCCAGCCCCTGCCAGGAATGTGCCATGCTGTGTGATAAGCAGGTAAGTACCCACCCAGCCCCTGCCAGGAATGTGCCATGCTGTGTGATAAGCAGGTAAGTACCCACCCAGCCCCTGCCAGGAATGTGCCATGCGGTGTGATAAGCAGGTAAGTACCCACCCAGCCCCTGCCAGGAATGTGCCATGCTGTGTGATAAGCAGGTAAGTACCCACCCAGCCCCTGCCAGGAATGTGCCATGCTGTGTGATAAGCAGGTAAGTACCCACACAGCCCCTGCCAGGAATGTGCCATGCTGTGTGATAAGCAGGTAAGTACCCACCCAGCCCCCCGCCAGGAATGTGCCATGCTGTGTGATAAGCAGGTAAGTACCCACCCAGTCCCTGCCAGGAATGTGCCATGCTGTGTGATAAGCAGGTAAGTACCCACCCAGCCCCCGCCAGGAATGTGCCATGCTGTGTGATAAGCAGGTAAGTACCCACCCAGCCCCTGCCAGGAATGTGCCATGCTGTGTGATAAGCAGGTAAGTACCCACCCAGCCCCCGCCAGGAATGTGCCATGCTGTGTGATAAGCAGGTAAGTACCCACCCAGCCCATGCCAGGAATGTGCCATGCTGTGTGATAACTAAGGGTGAAATTTAATAGGATGAGACATTCAGAAAGTGAAAGATTCTGTAAAAAATCTCCAGTTTCTTTTAAAGCAGGAATCAGTTATACTTCAGGTATTTGATGCCCTACCATCCACTGGCGTGGTAGAAGAATAAAACAGTGTGCCGAGCGTATCAAGGCACCGTGCCCGAAGCATCGCCACATTCGGGTCAAAAAACAGTGAAAAAACCTGATGTCGACCTTTTGACTGTCGACCGAGACAATGCTTGTGCCAAACTTTTTGAAATGTCAACCTTCTTGTTTGTCGACCTAATGGTGTCGACCTTTTTGCTGTAGACCCGTTGTCCGGATCCCATACTGTATACTGGAGACACTGACAGTCGCTCCCAGACACTGGAACACAGACACTGGCCGTGCAGACAAACTGGTTACATCCATTTGATCTATAACAGGTTTGTCCAAATAACCGTTTGTGTTCACCAGGATATTGCGTCATGGATTGTTTATGTGACCCTTGGCGAAGCCGGCCCGAGGTCACAGATGTGACCCCAATGTAAGTTTTCGATGTTGTCATATTGAAGCATCGCTGTTCCAGGTGTCAGACAGTGACTCCTGTAGCTAAGGGAGGATCCCGAACACATTCCCCTGGGAGATGTCAGCGTGCACAATACATAGATGAATGGTAACACGTACTGTATATAGGGATATTAGGCATGGCCGGGGGGGATTCTGTACTACACCTGGGCAGGGAGTGCTGAGCGCGGCACAGCCGGAGGATGTATCACGGGAGCCCTGATCAGCACACTGGAAGGCCGTGCCCTCTAATAGGATGAATAATAGATGATCAATATAATGAAGACTGCAGCTTGTCTGCGGCCTGTAATCTCTCCCAGCGGGAGCAGCAGGTGAGACCAGCGCACGCGCCCTCTGACCAATGTGTCCCCGCTGGGGGCTGGGCACAGTCCTGGTTTGCAAGGGAGATCATTTGTATTTAAAATAGGTAAACTACTTTTAATAACATGGTCTGTCTGGGAGAAGACTGTTCCCTTGTCACATCGGCCGCTGTCCCCCTGCTCATCGGAGCAGGAACATGACCAATAACTGCTGCCCTCAATACAGCTAAAGGGTGGCAGGGACCCTGCTGCCACCAGAAGTACCTGCCAGGCCTGGTGCCATCTTACTAGGAACCCTGCTGCCAGCTGATGTACATGCCAGGCCTGGTGCCGTCTTACTAGGGACCCTGCTGCCACCTGATGTACCTGCCAGGCCTGGTGCCGTCTTACTAGGAACTGTGATGCCACCTGATGTACCTGCCAGGCCTAGTGCCATCTTACTAGGAACCCTGCTGCCACCTGATGTACCTGCCAGGCCTGGTGCAATCTTACTAGGAACCCTGCTGCCAGCTGATGTACATGCCAGGCCTGGTGCCGTCTTACTAGGAACTGTGATGCCACCTGATGTACCTGCTAGGCCTAGTGCCATCTTACTAGGAACCCTGCTGCCACCTGATGTTCCTGCCAGGCCTGGTGCAATCTTACTAGGAACCCTGCTGCCACCTGATGTACCTGCCAGGCCTGGTGCCATCTTACTAGGAACCCTGCTGCCACCAGATGTACCTGCCAGGCCTGGTGCCATCTTACAAGGAACCGTGCTACCACCAGATGTACCTGCCAGGCCTGGTGCCATCTTACTAGGAACTGTGCTGCCACCTGATGTACCTGCCAAGCCTAGTGCCATCTTACTAGGAACTGTGCTACCACCAGATGTACCTGCCAGGCCTGGTGCCGTCTTACTAGGAACCCTGCTGCCACCTGATGCACCTGCCAGGCCTGGTGCCGTCTTACTAGGAACTGTGCTGCCACCTGATGTACCTGCCAGGTCTGGTGCCAACTTACTAGGAACTGTGATGCCGGCTGATGTGCCTACCAGGCCTGGTGCCATCTTACTAGGGACCCTGCTGCCACCTGATGTACCTGCCAGGCCTGGTGCCATCTTACTAGGGAGCATGCAGCCACCTGATGTACAAGCCTTGCCTGGTGCCATCTTACTAGGAACCCTGCTGCCACCTGATGCACCTGCCAGGCCTGGTGCCGTCTTACTAGGAACTGTGCTGCCACCTGATGTACCTGCCAGGTCTGGTGCCAACTTACTAGGAATTGTGATGCCGGCTGATGTGCCTGCCAGGCCTGGTGCCGTCTTACTAGGGAACCTGCTGCCACCTGATGTACCTGCCAGGCCTGGTGCTATCTTACTAGGAACTGTGATGCCGGCTGATGTGCCTGCCAGGCCTGTTGCCATCTTACTAGGAGGACAAAGAGGTGTATCTTGTTAGACAGAAGGAGGCTAAGAAGGTAATCAGATGTGCAAAAGCACAGGCTGAAGAGAAAATGGCCCAGTCAGTGGGTAAAGGGGGGGGGGGGGGGAACTATTTTTAGGTATATAAGTGAAAGGAGAAAAACAAAAAGTGGAATAATTAGACTGAAGACAGAGAGTGGAAGTTTTCTTGAGGGGGACAATGTAATAGCAGATAATATTAATAATTATTTCTTCTCAGTATTCACTGCTGAAAGAGAGGGGAAGGGGCCACAGTTAAGTTGCAAGTATAGTCAGAAAACTGAGGGAGAGACAAGTACATTTACAGAGGAGAAAGTCCTCACAGAACTCTCAAAACTGAAAGTGGATAAATCAATGGGGCCAGATGGGATACATCCAAGGATACTAAAAGAGCTTAAAGGGGAGCTGGTAAAACCAATAACATAATTATTCAACCAGTCACTAGCTACTGGAGTAATCCCAGAGGAATGGAAACCAGCAAATGTAGTCCCACTGCACAAAAGTGGAAGCAAGGAAGAGGTAAGCAACTATCGACCAGTGAGCCTTACATCAGTAGTAGGGAAATTGATGGAAACACTCTTAAAACAAAGAGTTGTAGAATATCTCAAAACCAGCAATTTACAGGATCCAAAACAGCATGGGTTTACTGGGGGAAGATCATGTCAAACAAATCTTATTTACTTTTTTGACTGGGTGACTAAAGTAATAGATCAAGGTGGGGCTGTAGATGTAGCTTATCTAGACTTTAGTAAAGCTTTTGACACTGTCCCACATCGCAGACTGTTAAATAAACTTGAAAGCTTGGGATTGGGTTCTAAGATAGTTGAATGGATAAGAGCGTGGTTGCAGGACAGAAAACAGAGAGTCGTAGTAAACGGAGTACAGTCAAAGGAGGGAAAGGTTACAAGTGGAGTACGCCAGGGATTTGTACTTGGATCGGTGCTTTGTAATATCTTTATTGGTGATATTGCAAATGGACTTGAGGGTAAAATGTGCCTTTTTGCAGATGACACAAAGGTATGCAACAGGGTAGACACACCAGGAGGGGTAAAACAAATGATTGAGGATCTAGGTAGATTAGAGAAATGGTCAAGAGAATGGCAACTACAGTTTAATGCCAAAAAATGCAAAATCATGCACTTGGGTCTCAGAAATCCAAAGACTCAATATAGTATAAATGGCACTATAATGGAAACTACTGAGGAAGAGAGGGATCTAGGTGTCACTATTTCAGGGGACTTAAAAGCAGGTAGGCAATGTAACAAAGCAATGAAGAAGGCAAGTCAGATGCTTGGTTGCATAGGGAGAGGTATCAGCAGTAGAAAGAAAGAAGTAATAATGCCACTGTATAGGTCATTGGTACGACCTCACCTAGAGTATTGTGTTCAGTTCTGGAGGCCATATCTCCAGAAGGATATAAATACATTAGAGACTGTACAAAGAAGAGCAACTAAAATGGTGCATGGCCTACATCACAAAACGTACCAGGAAAGACTGAAAGATCTTAATATGTATACTTTAGAGCAGAGAAGGGAAAGGGGGGACATGATAGAAACTTTCAAATATATCAAGGGTTTTAACAAGGTACAGGTGGGAGACATTCTTCACAGGAAGAGGAGCAACAGAACACGAGGACATGCACTGACACTAGGGGGAGGAAGGTACAGGTGGGAGACATTCTTCACAGGAAGAGGAGCAACAGAACACGAGGACATGCACTGACACTAGAGGGAGGAAGGTACAGGTGGGAGACATTCTTCGGTACTTGTGTATTTTGGCGGCGCCCCCGATGTCCGTCGTACGACGAACAGATCGCATCGCATCGTATGCCATGCACCCGATGGCATGCGATGCGATGCGACGCGATTTTGACCCCCTATACGACCAAAAATCCAAATGGGTGCTAACAATGTTAAATGCACCCCCACGCCACCCCCCACTATAAACGTGAACCCGAAGCGTGGCGAGCGCAGCGAGCCCGCGAGGGGCGGCGGTACGCGTCCTACGACCTTTTCATACCCCCACTATCCACGTCGGCGTGGAGTTGAGAATAGAATAGTGTGGCGAGCCCCGCGAGGGGACGCGGATACCTTCACAGTTATACGCGTCCCCTCGCGGGCTTCACAGGTGTCCGTGGCGACGCGGACACCTGTGAAGCCCGCGAGGGGACGCGTTTACCTGTGAAGGTATCCGCTGCGCTCGCCACGCTTCGGGCTCGGTGGCTCGCTGCGCTCGCCACACTATTCTATTCTCAACTCCACGCCGACGTGGATAGTGGGGTATGAAAAGGTCGTAGGACGCGTACCGCCGCCCCTCGCGGGCTCGCTGCGCTCGCCACGCTTCGGGTTCACGTTTATAGTGGGGGGTGGCGTGGGGGTGCATTTAACATTGTAAGCACCCATTTGGGTGCTTAACATAGTATAAGCACCCATTAGGGTGCTTATACAATGTTTAATCGCATCGCATCGCATCCTATGGCATCGTATGCCATGTACAATGGCATACAATTTCAAAATTGTATGCCATCGTGCACTATCGTACGATATCGCGTCGCATCGCATACCATCGCATGTGTTATGGTATGCGATGCGATGGGCGCCGCCAAAATACACAAGTACCCATTCTTCACAGGAAGAGGAGCAACAGAACACGAGGACATGCACTGAAACTAGAGGGAGGAAGATTCAGGGGAAATGTGAGGAAGAAAGAGTAGTAGATAAGTGGAATAGCCTACCATCAGAGGTGGTAGACGCAAATACAGTAGTAGAATTTAAACATGCTTGGGATAGGCATATTGATATCCTTACAAAAAAATAAGGATCAAATATGGTTTGAGGTAACATGTTTCAAAAAAGGGGCAGACTAGATGGGCCAAGTGGTTCTTATCTGCCGTCAAATTCTATGTTTCTACTAGGGACCATGCAGCCACCTGATGTACAAGCCTTGCCTGGTGCCATCTTACTAGGAACCCTGCTGCCACCTGATGCACCTGCCAGGCCTGGTGCCAACTTACTAGGAACTGTGCTGCCATCTGATGTACCGGCCAGGCCTGGTGCCGTCTTACTAGGAACCCTACTGCCGCTAGTGTCAGAGGTAGCGGAACCAGCTTCTACCCTGCACCCTCACACACTTGCTGTAAGGTCTGGTAAACTGGCACTTGAATTAATGGATATTTTGCACACAGTGTTCCATCACCAAGAACATTTTGTCTCACTGAATGGCACCAAAGGACGTACTGTAGACCATTCATAATTTCTCACACAGATACTAGGCACAGTATATATATATATATATATATATATATATATATATATATACAAGTCCAGAGTGGGAGCAGCACAACCTCAGTACCGGGTATAGCGTCGGTGCCTTCCAAGTCCCCTCGGGGACAAATATACACAGCCAGGCGGCGGCACTCAGTCAAATAAAGATCACTTTAGCCACGGGTATAATCAACGTTTCGAACTCTTTTTATTCAGTTCTTCATCAGGATATAAACAATACAAAAAACATACAATATTTATACATACCAAGAGACACAGGCACCGAATCAGCGTGGTCGCGGTTCCCGCCGTCCTAGTGACGCAGATGACGCGTCCGGCGCACACTATGGTGCGTCAGAGCGTCAGCTCGTCACCACGTCAAGCAGGGAATGCGAGCAGAGCCTTGGTAGTCAAGGCAACCATAATACACATAAAAAAAGAAACAGTTTATCGTGTTAACTTCAGCGCAGCCACAAATAAAGACCCAAGTAAACCAATCACATAATACAAATAGAAGAATAAACATATAAAAATAAAGATAGAAAAATAAAAACGTGGAATAAAAGTTTTATGGAAAGTAATAGCCCGAGCACACAGTCGACACAACATGTGTCAACCCTACATAATATAACTGCAAATAAACAAAAAAAGCATAATAATGTAATACAAAAGGGTAGAATATTCAAGTGTATATTGACCACTCTGTTGGGAGGTGACCATATCTCTCACAAATATAATTATATAGTTAATTGACAAGAATACATACACGGTACAAGAACAGGTTACAGAAAACAATGTAGCCCTCTGTGCTCATTTAAGCCATTCGGCGCTATGGTATTTAACCGTTGGATCCAGCGAGCTTCGCATTGCAAAAGTTTATGTGACCGGTTGCCCCTGCGTATGGAGGCAGGGACATGGTCAATAATCATATACCGGAGCATTGGCATAGTGTGGTGCATTTGTAAAAAATGCCTAGCGACAGGCTGGTCGCTTGAGCCTTTTTCAAGGGCAAGTTTGATAGAATGTCTGTGCCCTGCCATGCGTTCCCTTAAGGTGCGATCTGTCTTGC
Organism: Crinia signifera; assembly: GCF_055691185.1. Lineage (NCBI taxonomy): Eukaryota > Metazoa > Chordata > Amphibia > Anura > Myobatrachidae > Crinia > Crinia signifera. Next base: position 9,290,215 of record NC_139218.1, read on the forward strand.
CAATGTAATTCATAGAGCAAGGACACGTGATCATGTAAACAATAAATTTTGTGGTACACGTCATACGGTGTCTAAGAAAAAATCTCTTGCCACTGTATGGGTGGCAAAAAGAGTCACCTGTAACAAGGGCTCTGCAAGTGGTGCACCCAAGGCATTTAAAACACCCGGGTTTAGCACCCAGGAATTGTACACTGCTGTTCTGTTGCAATAGGGTGACGTCAGTTTTGACAACCATGTCACGCACACTCCTGCCACGAGTGTAGCATGGAGTGGCAGGAGTGTGCGTGACATGGTTGTCAAAACTGACGTCACCCTATTGCAACAGAACAGCAGTGTACAATTCCTGGGTGCTAAACCCGGGTGTTTTAAATGCCTTGGGTGCACCACTTGCAGAGCCCTTGTTACAGGTGACTCTTTTTGCCACCCATACAGTGGCAAGAGATTTTTTCTTAGACACCGTATGACGTGTACCACAAAATTTATTGTTTACATGATCACGTGTCCTTGCTCTATGAATTACATTGGCAAGACAGATCGCACCTTAAGGGAACGCATGGCAGGGCACAGACATTCTATCAAACTTGCCCTTGAAAAAGGCTCAAGCGACCAGCCTGTCGCTAGGCATTTTTTACAAATGCACCACACTATGCCAATGCTCCGGTATATGATTATTGACCATGTCCCTGCCTCCATACGCAGGGGCAACCGGTCACATAAACTTTTGCAATGCGAAGCTCGCTGGATCCAACGGTTAAATACCATAGCGCCGAATGGCTTAAATGAGCACAGAGGGCTACATTGTTTTCTGTAACCTGTTCTTGTACCGTGTATGTATTCTTGTCAATTAACTATATAATTATATTTGTGAGAGATATGGTCACCTCCCAACAGAGTGGTCAATATACACTTGAATATTCTACCCTTTTGTATTACATTATTATGCTTTTTTTGTTTATTTGCAGTTATATTATGTAGGGTTGACACATGTTGTGTCGACTGTGTGCTCGGGCTATTACTTTCCATAAAACTTTTATTCCACGTTTTTATTTTTCTATCTTTATTTTTATATGTTTATTCTTCTATTTGTATTATGTGATTGGTTTACTTGGGTCTTTATTTGTGGCTGCGCTGAAGTTAACACGATAAACTGTTTCTTTTTTTATGTGTATTATGGTTGCCTTGACTACCAAGGCTCTGCTCGCATTCCCCGCTTGACGTGGTGACGAGCTGACGCTCTGACGCACCATAGTGTGCGCCGGACGCGTCATCTGCGTCACTAGGACGGCGGGAACCGCGACCACGCTGATTCGGTGCCTGTGTCTCTTGGTATGTATAAATATTGTATGTTTTTTGTATTGTTTATATCCTGATGAAGAACTGAATAAAAAGAGTTCGAAACGTTGATTATACCCGTGGCTAAAGTGATCTTTATTTGACTGAGTGCCGCCGCCTGGCTGTATATATATATATATATATATATATTTCATATATTTAGCCAGATCTGTCACTCATCCCCTGTGTAGCTAATGTTCCCGCCCAGCGGCATACACAAACCCGCCCCCCACTAGGAAAAAGACCAGTGTTTTATGTGTATAACGTTTTCATGTGTATAACGTTGCACCCCCTTGACATCACCTCCCCCCGCCCAGCCAGTACACGCCCACCATCCACCATTACTTCACAGCCACCATTACTCCTGCACCCCCCCCCCCCCCCCGCGATTTGCGGACCACCGCCCCCTCCCCCCGCAATTTATGGCATCGACCCTCCTGCGATTTGCGACCCCCCCTCCCACAATTCTAGCCCCCCCCCCGTGCGATGTGCGGACCGCCGCCCACACTATCAATGTACATCTTACTCTGTAGCCGCTTTTTAATTAAACAAAACAATACAATACACACCCCCTTCCAAATCATATGCTCTCTATTTAACACATTTCACCTATAACTCAAGTTACAATACAGGCATCTTTCATACAATAAATATACAAAAAATAGTAGCGCTAAATCAAGTAAAAACAATAACACGTTTAATGTATAAAGTGCACAGACAATTTAAAAATAGACTGATTCATAAAACAAAAGCACCAGCACCTACAAAGATTGAATGCCTGGGAATAGGGTCCATTCCTATATACGTCGCCTGTTTCCGGAAAGGGGGAGAATCTCTTCACATAAAGGTATGGATAATATTTACCGCAGGTAGTCCCAAATGTGGTTCTTTAATCCTTGTTTAGGATGGCATTGAAGCAGGTCCAACAGTTGGTTTTGAGGGTGTTACCTCAGGACTCCATTTCGAACGGTCTGTTTGAAAAGTGAAGCAATCCGGTGGCGGCTGGTCTGGAGGTTCCTTTGATAAAGCTGCTCCTTCATGCAGCGAAACGCGTCAGGCACCTTGCACCAGCTACCTACTATCAGCCAACCTTGCCATCTACCACCTTTGGGGATCCAGACCAGCCGCCACCGGATTGCTTCACTTTTCAAACAGACCGTTCGAAATGGAGTCCTGAGGTAACACCCTCAAAACCAACTGTTGGACCTGCTTCAATGCCATCCTAAACAAGGATTAAAGAACCACATTTGGGACTACCTGCGGTAAATATTATCCATACCTTTATGTGAAGAGATTCTCCCCCTTTCCGGAAACAGGCGACGTATATAGGAATGGACCCTATTCCCAGGCATTCAATCTTTGTAGGTGCTGGTGCTTTTGTTTTATGAATCAGTCTATTTTTAAATTGTCTGTGCACTTTATACATTAAACGTGTTATTGTTTTTACTTGATTTAGCGCTACTATTTTTTGTATATTTCTTGTCTATCCCAGGGGACTCTCAATCCCCCCCCTAGTAGCTGCTCCACACCTCAACCCATCACAGCGCCCATTTGGGTTGGTATTCAACCATTTGTGTGTTTTTTATCTTTCATACAATTCTAACCATAATTCTCACAATACTGTGAGGGTACGAGTTCCTCAATCACTCAGACACCGAGCAGATGAAACCAGAAGAATGGTTTATTTTCCACAGCACGCACAAATAGACAATAAACAGTGGCAAAGGTAAATTGCAGAGTAGAAAGATATTCAGGTAGCAGGCCCAAACAGACAGTCCTTGTATAGTCACAGTCCCAGATCAGTTCCACAGGGCAAACTATCACTTAATCCCCACAGCAGTGATAGCATATAAGTCCACACGATACCTAGACAGAGCATAACCTCTTAGTCCAGGACAGTCCATCAATTCCCTCCCCTCTCTTCCTGCAAAACCCCAACTTACATCCCAAAGGCACCCCTCTCCCCCTCCCTCAGGAATTCTTAACCCTCCCTATGCTGGGTGCAGTTGCATGAATGTAACAGGGTCTCCTATTACCTGTCCAGGGGCTGATTAACTCACTCCCTTCATCTGGCTTTGAAACTTGTGTATGTGAGGGATTTCACACCTTCATGTAAACAGATCTCTTCTCTGGAGAGTGACCCTGGTGTTATCCAGCCTTTAGCTTCTTGTTATTTGGGGGGGAAGTGTATGTCTCTGCCACTACCTGTTGTCTCTGTTACTAAACAGCCTATAAAGAGGTCCTTTGATCCCTGAACCAAAAACTATACACAAACTGAACAGATTCTAATCTAAGCATTTGGTCGCTTCTAGCCGGACCATTTGTCTCCACATACACAGTTACAATATTTAAGTAATACGCATTTGGGAAGACTGCCATAATTAACTTCATAGTCACAAATCCCTTATTCATGATACCATCACAGTTTACTAAGAACATTACCTGGAGGCAGTGACGTAACCACGGGCAAATGGTCTCAATGGTATAATGCTTACATGAATAAAGTCCTGGGAAATACAGACATACATAGGACTACAGGGTACAGACTGACTAAAGTGTACATTTTTCACTACAAATAATAAAATATCATAATTACAGTCTTACGGTCAGCCTGCTAACCTCACACTCCTCCCCCTACATCTTTAGTCACTGTGCCCAGTTGCTCAGGAACCAATAACAACCTGGAATAGCGGGATGCAGAGCCGAGAATCTGGGGTTTGGATGTACCACCGGAGTCCCACAGGGTGACATCATACCAAACCCATCTTGTAAAAGGCGGCTGGTTTGCCGAACCAGCAAGGGCATGATTACAGTCTAAGTCATACATTGGAACTAACAAGGGATGTAGCGATTCCTCTTCTTCGGATTCTGGGTACCCCCCCTCTGCAACATTGTAACCTACTAATACTTTTGCCTCGGGCACAATGGGGCGGGGACCACTTTCCACCTCCCCCTCTTGCCCACGGAACAGGGGCCAAACAGCAGGCCAATATAGGGGCTCTGGCCCTGGCACTTCCACCACCCCGTCATGTCCTTCCTCCCCCAAACCCAAACTAGGGGCATGGCAAATTTCAGTCCAGCATTTGGTCTCAATGTCCAGGGCTGAGGAGGGACCCTCCATCACAAACAATTCCGCTGGTGGCTGCAGGACAGGCTGTGTCAGCTCTGTCCCCTTAAAAGCCAGATGCTCACCTGCAGCTACTTCTGTGCACACCTCCTTCTCCGCGATAGCCTCCTTCCCCAGCTGAGTATGCTGGGCAGCCCGAAACACGACGTCATCTGTGACTGGTGGGCTGGTGGCCTGGATGTTGTCGGATACTCCTCTAACCACGGCGATCTCTTCTTGGACGCAGTCCTCATAGATCCCCTGGCAGCAGGATAATAGCTCTGCATCTCCCACCTCAGCAAAAGGGAAGCAGTAGTGCAGCTCCTCCCTAAGATGGGGGAGAAGCAATTGCAAACGGTGCCTTTCATCACGCCCCCTGCGACACTGATCTTGCCATGCTGGGGTATCCAGGAGCCCCCGATCAATCGCCTCTTCCTCTGCCACCACGAAGCACTCCTCCAGACACTGCAATTGTTCCCACACACTCAACTGTGCACCGAAATGGAGGATCCAGGCTCGATAATCAGCAAATGCATTTGTAGGATCTCCCTGATCGTGCAGGATCTGCTGAAGGAGTTCCCCGCGAGTGCAGGATCGGATGGGTATACCTCGCAGCTGACCTTCTGCTATCAGCTCCTCCATACTCATTTCTTCAAGGGCAGTTAGGGGCCCCCCTGACAACGACCCTTCTCTTGCGGTAACAATTAATTCTGTGGCAGACCCCTCGGTTGTCTGCCCAGATTGCAGTAGCCCCCTTCTAGACCTTTCCTCTGGTTCTATCTGGGGCATCAATTTATTCTGGACTTGTCCTTCAGCCTCAGAATATTGTCCTCTTTGTAGCATCTGGGTAACTGTAGCAATCACTTCCTCTGTAAATTCTACAAACTCTGGCTCTCCTAGCAGATTCCAAGAAGTGGCCTCACCTTTACAGTGCAGGAATGCATCCCCCAGGTAACACACTTTGTCCTGTAGGCTGGATACTCTCCACCCGCTGACCATCTGCTGAGCGTCTTCCCAGTACTTCCAGATATACTGCATTTTCCTGATAATAAATAACAGATCCGGCTTCCCAGCCTGCCGATACACTGAAGAACCTCCATCCCTGAGCTCCTCTGCTACAGGGGTCTTGAGGCATCGATTTTCTTTCCTTGGAAACATTTTCCCTTTCCACAGGAATGACACCTGCTCACTTGCTGAACATCACCTTATTGCATTTTCCGTTTCCTTACATATGGTCTGATCCTCTGTTCTCTGTGCTTTCTGTGCTCGATGGTTGGTGTCTGAATGATCCCACTGTCGCTGCCGCCAAATGTGAGGGTACGAGTTCCTCAATCACTCAGACACCGAGCAGATGAAACCAGAAGAATGGTTTATTTTCCACAGCACGCACAAATAGACAATAAACAGTGGCAAAGGTAAATTGCAGAGTAGAAAGATATTCAGGTAGCAGGCCCAAACAGACAGTCCTTGTATAGTCACAGTCCCAGATCAGTTCCACAGGGCAAACTATCACTTAATCCCCACAGCAGTGATAGCATATAAGTCCACACGATACCTAGACAGAGCATAACCTCTTAGTCCAGGACAGTCCATCAATTCCCTCCCCTCTCTTCCTGCAAAACCCCAACTTACATCCCAAAGGCACCCCTCTCCCCCTCCCTCAGGAATTCTTAACCCTCCCTATGCTGGGTGCAGTTGCATGAATGTAACAGGGTCTCCTATTACCTGTCCAGGGGCTGATTAACTCACTCTGTTCATCTGGCTTTGAAGCTTGTGTATGTGAGGGATTTCACACCTTCATGTAAACAGATCTCTTCTCTGGAGAGTGACCCTGGTGTTATCCAGCCTTTAGCTTCTTGTTATTTGGGGGGGAAGTGTATGTCTCTGCCACTACCTGTTGTCTCTGTTACTAAACAGCCTATAAAGAGGTCCTTTGATCCCTGAACCAAAAACTATACACAAACTGAACAGATTCTAATCTAAGCATTTGGTCGCTTCTAGCCGGACCATTTGTCTCCACATACACAGTTACAATATTTAAGTAATACGCATTTGGGAAGACTGCCATAATTAACTTCATAGTCACAAATCCCTTATTCATGATACCATCACAGTTTACTAAGAACATTACCTGGAGGCAGTGACGTAACCACGGGCAAATGGTCTCAATGGTATAATGCTTACATGAATAAAGTCCTGGGAAATACAGACATACATAGGACTACAGGGTACAGACTGACTAAAGTGTACATTTTTCACTACAAATAATAAAATATCATAATTACAGTCTTACGGTCAGCCTGCTAACCTCACAAATACAAACGTTCACAAATTAAGGGGGCGCAGCCCCTGACGCCAGTGTTAAGAGCGCCCATAGGGTGCAATGAATGACCTAGTATATATAGAATAACGTCACGTCAGATCCGGACCAGACGGTGAAAGCATTAAATCAAATGATCGAGAAGTTTGTAGAGAGGGGCTATGATCGTATTGAATTGGGTAAACTTAAAGAGAAAGTTCTGTCCATACCTAGACCACAAACCATGATCGCCAAACCCAAGAAAAATATGGGTGAAGTGATACCATGGGTTAACAAATTCACAATTAATACAGATCCGGTCATAAAAAAGGCTAAACGCTGGTGGCCCATGATTAACTCAGACCCGGATTTACCCACTCTGAAAACTAGTAGATTGTTGCCCAGTTATACAAGGGGTAGCAACATCCGAGATAAAGTGGTTAAATTGGATGTCACCCCTCTCCTTAAAAAACAACATACTCACTTTTTAACCCAAAAAACTGGATGCTTTAGATGCTTGGGTTGCACAACGTGCAATACCCTAACACCAAGCAAAACATTCAATCACCCCCATACAGGTAGACGCATAAACATCAAACAAGCCGTCACCTGTACCACTACGTATGTTATATACATGTTAACATACTCCATGTGGACTGTCATATGTGGGTAAGACCCAAGGCAGTTCAGGGAGCGTATGGCCCAACATCGTAGTGCAATCAAACAAGCCCTTAGCAGTGGCTCCAGTGAACAGCCTGTAGCCAGGCATTTTGCCCTACACAAACATACCATTCCCAGTCTTAGGGCAATTATAATTGACCATGTCCCCTCCACTTTAAGGGGTGGTAATAGGGCCAAAATCGTTTTACAGAGAGAAAGTAAATGGATATATTTTTTGGACACCATCGCCCCCAGGGGATTGAATGAGGCTTTGGGACTGCAGTGTTTTCTTTGAATGATCCGTCACCTATATTATGCACACATTGCTCCATTACTGGGTTACGCATTGCCTTTGGTAGAGGAAATTCCCACCTTAAAGTCTACTTAAAATAATGTAATATAATTTCCACATCAGTTTATCCAGAATATTGCATTGTGATATTATTCATCATTGCTGTCTAAGATCTAATATATTCTCATGTTTTTTATCATCATTTTTTAATCAGTAACTCTTTAATGTTTTTTATCATATGCAGGGACCGCGTTCTGCTTAAAGAATGGCCGCCTTTTGTTTACATCTGCAGGCGCAGCCTAGCAACAGCGAGTCCCGGCCGGAGTGTCGTCATTGTGCGGCACCGCCGTCCCACGTGTATTGGAAGCGACGGGGGAAGCCAGCGTGGAGCACCCGGAGCGGGCGGCGACGCCAGACAGGTGAGATCACTCATTTTTTAATTTCTTGATTGTCACACATGCTATATAAATGTTTGTTTTGTACATATCACTTGTTCTTGAAGTCCCTGAAGACGGGGGGATATACCCCGAAACGGGTTGGGATCATTTGGTCTATTGCATTATGGTCGAAAGTCATTAGGTCGAATCCATTAGGTCGACATGCTAAAAGGTCGACATGACTCTAGGTCGACATGGGAAAAGGTCGACATGATTCTAGGTCGAAAGGTCATTAGTTCGACAGGTCATTAGTTCGACAAGGTCATTAGTTCGACATTGTCTATGTCGACATTCACAAGGTCGACATGGGGTTTTTCACTGTTTTTTTACCTGAATGTCAACACAGTCGACATGGACACAGTTTAAAGTGCACTGCATCCCCTCGCATCGCTCGCTGCGCTCGCTATGCGTCGGGCACGGTGCCTCGCTACGCTCGGCACACTATTTTATTCTCCCACCACGCCCTAGTGGATGGTAGGGCATGAAATACCGCCTGTCGGCACATGTTGGCTCAAAAAACAGTGAAAAACTCCATGTCGACCTTGTGAATGTCAACATAGACAATGTCGAACTAATGACCTTGTCGAACTAATGACCTGTCGAACTAATGACCTTTCGAACTAGAATCATGTCGACCTTTTCCCATGTCGACCTAGAGTCATGTCGACCTTTTAGCATGTCGACCTAATGGATTCGACCTAATGACTGTCGACCATAATGCAGTAGACCAAATGACCGCATCCCCCCCGAAACGCCGTTGGGTGCCAATAAAGGATTTTTATTATCTTCAAAAAGTCTGAGGAGTGCCGCTGTTACTACAGAGGTTTATATATATATATATATGGTACTTGTTTCCTAGCACGGCCACACCGATTTGCATCGGGGTGATCGTGTCGGAAAAATCGCGTCGGTCGCATCGCATGCGATGCGATCGACCCGATTTTTACATTTAATCAAATGTGAATAGGGCCCCTGGGACCCTATTTTACATTGGAGTCAATGTAAATTTTACCCCCTCAACGCCACCCCACGATTGACGCGAACCCAAAGTGTGGCGAGCGCAGTGAGCCCGCGAGGGGCGGCGGTGCGCGTCCTCCGACCTTTTCATACCCCTACTATCCACATCAGCGTGGAGTTGAGAATATGAAGTGTGGCGAGCACAGCGAGCCACCGAGCCCGAAGCGTGGCGAGCCCCGCGAGGGGCCGCGTATAACTTCACAGGTATACGCTGCGCTCGCCACGCTTCGGGCTCGGTGGCTCGCTGCGCTCGCCACACTTTCTTTTCTCAACTCCACGCCGACGTAGATAGTAGGGGTATGAAAAGGTTGCTGCGCTCGCCACGCTTCGGGTTGGCGTCAATCATGGGGTGACGCTCACAATGGGCTTGCGTAACCCATGACGGGGCCATATACAATGTGAAATGGGTCATATTGGCCCATTTCACATTGTTTCCTATGTAAAATGGACTTAATCAAGTCCATCTCATCTTGTGGCATTATAATGGCACAAGACCGACGCGATGCTCTCGATTTCAATGTTAAAAATATTTTAACATTGAAGCCTATGACAAAATCGCGGGCATCGCGTCGGTCGCGTCGGAGGCCATGTTAATGCACGCGACCGACGCGATGCCCCCGATTTTGCCTTTGCCGGCAAAATGGACCTGATTTCAAAGGAAATCGGATCCATCGCGTCCATCGTGTACCTTAACTTAAAGGCACACGATGGCCGCGATTGTGGCCGTGCTAGGAAACAAGTACCATATATATATATATATATATATATATATATATAATTCTTGGGTCAGCGTCACTCTGGTCTTGGTATATAGATTTCAAATAATGGAAACAGCACACATGGTTCCTGCAACGTTTCAACTCTTTACTTGAGTTTTTGTCAAGCCACATGGTACAAAGAAAAACCACCGATTAAATAGCAAAGACGTAACATTGCGTTTAACAAGACACCTCCTACATCCGGATCAAGTCCGGATACATATATATGTACACAAAGGCAATGGCATGCTCTAATTTGCAGTATCATGCCAATTTCTTGCATTCCACACAACCCAACGTGTTTCAAGAGGATCATCAGGGTCGTTGATCTGGGGTGGGGAGACTGATGTTACAGTCAGGTGCCTTGTTTTGGTGAAACGCATCATCGTTACCTTTATAAGCCACCTATTGTCGTAATTACCAGACTAATATAATATACTTAATATATCATTTTATTGGACAATTTTCTGTAATAATTAGCTAATTGCATATTAGATAAAGATTCCCCTTTACAATAGGATCTGGCATTGAGTATAATAAATGTAATCACATATTGCAACAATTTCACTGAAAACTACAGTAGATAAGCAGAGCTTAGAGACAGTATAGGGCACTGACATATATCACAGGCTGCGTATTACTAAGCTGCATACATGATTATTAGTAGTAGTAATATATTCCATTTGCACTGAAGCACAAACTCATCACCTACATGAGACAGGAGCAGGTTTATAGTAGATGATATTGATATATAGTTTTACTCCATATGCATATTCCATCTAGGCTGGTGTGTATCCCAGAATACCCCAAACCAGGCTATAGCCTGTAGTATTTGTGCATTAGCAAATATCAGTCAGCATTTATGTTCAACTGGAAGTCCCCCCTAAGTGTACACTGCAGTGACTGCCTGAACCCTCAGTATCACGTAATGAGTAACCACATATCAGTATCAGTGGACTGTTAGTTATTCCGATACCTACCCAGGTCTATTGGCAGAAACTAAGGGCCGTATTCAGATCTGAGCTCAGTACAAATTTGTTTGGAAAATGGGCAAAACCATGTGCACTGCAGGTGGGGCAAATGTAACAAGTATAGAGAGAGTTAGATTTGGGTGAGTTATTTTGTTTCTGTGCAGGGTAAATACTGGCTGCATTATTTTTATACTGCAATTTAGATTTCAGTTTCAGCACACCCCACCCAAATTTAACTCTCTCTGCACAGGTTTCATCTGCTCCACCTGCAGTGCATGTGGTTTTGCCCATTTTCCAAACAAATGTGTACTGAACTCAGATCTGAATAAGGCCCTAAAGGTGGTGTCAGCAGTCTGCGATGAGGATCAGTCCACATGATAGACAGATTGGTTGATTTATGAACCAATAGGTAGGAAATGGGTGCATCATAGGGTTAATTGGTATCATTTAGAGGGATGCAGTTATAATCCCGGCGGTCTGAATCCCGGCGTTCAAAATCCCGACCCCCATAGAGTGAGAATAAATGAGTGTGCCGAGCATAGCGAGGCACCGGGCCCGCAAGGATTGGGATTTCGGTGGTCGGGATTCCGGCATCGGGATTTTGAACGCTGGGAGTCCGACTGCCGGGATTTCGTACCAATCCCCCATTTAGGCATACAGCAGGTATGCAGATCCGGCCAGGAGCACATTATTATTATTTATTTATTACCAGTTTCTTATATAGCGCACACATATTATGCAGCGCAGTACAGAGAATATTTGAACATTCACATCAGTCCCTGCCCCAGTGGAGTTTACAATCTATATTCCCTACACGCACATAGACATTCTAGGGAGCCAATTAGCCTACCTGGATATTTTTGGATTGTGGGAGGAAACCCACGCAATTACGGGGAGAATATACAAACTCTGCACAGTTAGGGCCATGTTGGGAATAGACCCATGACCTCAGTGCTGTGAGGCAGTAATGCTCACCATTACACCGTCTGTACTGCCCTGTATATACTGCCCTGTATATATAACACATGGTGGGGATAGAACTCATGACCTCGGTGCTGTGAGGCAGTAATGCTAACCATTACACCATCCGTACTGCCCCGTATATATAACACATGGTGGGGATAGAACCCATGACCTCAGTGCTGTGAGGCAGTAATGCTAACCATTACACCGTCCGTACTGCCCTGCACACATACTCCACACAGTTATAGCCATGGTGGGGATAGAACCCATGACCTCAGCGCTGTGAGGCAGTAATGCTAACCATTACACCGTCCGTACTGCCCCGTATATATAACACATGGTGGGGATAGAACCCATGACCTCAGTGCTGTGAGGCAGTAATGCTAACCATTACACCATCCGTACTGCCCTGCACACATACTCCGCACAGTTATAGCCATGGTGGGGATAGAACCCATGACCTCAGCGCTGTGAGGCAGTAATGCTAACCATTACACCATCCGTGCTGCCCTGCACACATACTCCGCACAGTTAGAGCCATGGTGGGGATAGAACCCATGACCTCAGCGCTGTGAGGCAGTAATGCTAACCATTACACCGTCCGTACTGCCCCGTATATATAACACATGGTGGGGATAGAACCCATGACCTCAGCGCTGTGAGGCAGTAATGCTAACCATTACACCATCCGTGCTGCCCTGCACACATACTCCGCACAGTTAGAGCCATGGTGGGGATAGAACCCATGACCTCAGCGCTGTGAGGCAGTAATGCTAACCATTACACCGTCCGTACTGCCCCGTATATATAACACATGGTGGGGATAGAACCCATGACCTCAGCGCTGTGAGGCAGTAATGCTAACCATTACACCATCCGTGCTGCCCTGCACACATACTCCGCACAGTTATAGCCATGGTGGGGATAGAACCCATGACCTCATTGCTGTGAGGCAGTAATGCTAACCATTACACCGTCCGTACTGCCCCGTATATATAACACATGGTGGGGATAGAACCCATGACCTCAGCGCTGTGAGGCAGTAATGCTAACCATTACACCATCCGTGCTGCCCTGCACACATACTCCGCACAGTTATAGCCATGGTGGGAATCGAACCCATGACCTCGGCGATGTGAGGCAGTAATACTAACCATTACACCATCCGTGCTGCCCCACGTGGGGTTGGTTATGGATTAAAAGGTCTACAGTGTCTAGATCAGTGATTTCCAACCTTATTCAACTCATGGCACATCAAACAAGAATGAAGAATTGCCAAGGCACCCCAAAGGGCCGAACAGGAAAAACACAGTGGCCCCCAGTGCAGACCGCGCTCCCCTCCCAATAGGAGCAGCCGTCTAAAATGAACTTCGATGTAGCATTGCATCAATGTATTTCATCTTCCAGTTCCCCCTTAGACAAGCTGTTGTACCACAAGTACCAGCATGCCCCGTCAGCCTCCTGGACGCCAGCTGCTGAGACTCCGGCTACGTAGCATATAACCTGTTTAATTAAGTTTGCCCTTTTCAGGCCACATAACGACAGGGAACAATTGGCCTTTCAGCTTACACACCTCTGTACAAATGCTCCTGGCAGGCAGCGCTCGGGGGCTACTTAATCGGGTGGGCTCAGCCGTGATAGAACACAACATTAAAGCGCTTTAACGCTGAAAATAATAACAGCTATCACCGCGCCGTCTGCTGCACATTAACCAAATACTTATGCAAATATCACAATTTACAGTGGAGAAATTAGAACGTTTAGAAAGGGAGTTCTCCATTGATTTTATAGCTATTATTCCCAGCCATGTCCCACGGTAGGTTTTTTTTTTTAATCGCCAGTTAGGAGACTTCAGCGATAATGAAGAAGGATTGTGTCTGGTGTCGCAGTCGCCATGGGTCTGACCTCCTTAACATTTCATGTACAAATGGGGCTAAGAAAGGCTGCTGCCAAATTAGCCATTACCTCCCACAGAGTCAGAGCTCCTGGCCCATTATTCACCGGGACCCTACTGGGAGCAGCTGAGACTGGGACTGCATGAGAGACAGCCGCAGCCTCCACTCTTTAACTGCTTCAGCTCCTATACAGCGGCCCTCTGGCACTGGTGGGAATAGGGCAAATCCTGCATTCCCATTATCTGTGTGACATTGCACCAGGCGTAATGGCCACTTATGCTCGCACACCTATTTTCTATACAGTATTTATTGTTACAGTGTTTCAGCTGTTCCCAGGGAGGCGTGTATTGTAAATGCCCTAAGGGGCCTATTTATTAATTATCGGGTTTAAGCGCTGTCCTGGACTCTGTGAATGGTGCACAGTGAAATGGAGCCGCACTCCTACGAGGTTCTGGGAGCGATAATAAGGTGGTTTAGGAATTTTCCAATAATCCCCAGAGCAGCGAGCACTGGGTCAGACTACAAGAAGTATTAGAAAACCTTTCTGCCATACGCACACCCCTGTAGCAGCAGCTTACAGCTTCGTAACGGAGATTAGAGGATGAACTCAATAATCATAGCTAGTCCTCTCTCTGCAAGGTCTACAGCATGGTACAGGGGATGCCCACAAAAACAAAACAAAAAATCAAGATGAAAGATAGTTTAGGAAAAGAAATCAGAGATAGGATTATACAGTAGGTGGGATGAGTTCGGGGAGGGGTACGAGAGAACTGGAAACAAAATAAACTTCGAAGCATGGAACACTTCATTGTACAGTCGTGAAAATGTATGCACCTACAAACACAAACCTAGATGAGGTCACCACCCTGTATGTATTTTCTGGACATAAGGATGTTGATGTGATGTTGAAGGAGCTGTAGAAGTCTGTGGCTACAATGGAAAATAATGTGCAACAATTTATGGATGAAGAGGAACCTGATGGGAGAGGGACCTGATACCAAAGGAACCTTATGGGAGAGGAACCTGATGGCAGAGGGACCTGATAGAAGAGGAACCTGTGGGAGAGGAACCTGATGGCAGAGGGACCTGATAGAAGAGGAACCTGATGGGAAAGGAACCTGTGGCAGAGGAACCTGATGGAAGAGGGACCTGATACCTAAGGAACCATATGGGAGTGGAACCTGATGGCAGAGGGACCTGATGCCAGAGTAACCTGATGGGAGAGAAACCTGATGTTAAAGGAACATGATGTCAAAGGAACTTATGGCAGAGGAACATGATGCCAGAGAACCTTATGGAAGAGGAACATGATGGCAGAGGAACTTGATGGCAGGGGAACATGATGCCCAAGGATCTTATGGAAGAGGAACATGATGGCAGATGAACATGATGCCAGAGGAACTTATGGAAGAGGAACATGATGCCAGAGGAACTTATGGAAGAGGAACATAATGCCAGAGGAACATGATGGCAGAGTAAGATGATGCCAGAGGAACATGATGCCAGAGGAACATGATGCCAGAGGAACATGATGCCAGAGGAACTTATGGAAGAGGAACATGATGCCAGAGGAACTTATGGAAGAGGAACATGATGCCAGAGGAAGATGATGCCAGAGGAACATGATGCCAGAGGAACTGATGGAAGAGGAACACGATGCCAGAGGAACACGATGCCAGAGGAACACGATGCCAGAGGACCACGATGCCAGAGGAACATGATGCCAGAGGAACATGATGCCAGAGGAACATGATGGCAGAAGAACATGATGCCAGAGGAACTTATGGAAGAGGAACATGATGGCAGAGGAACTGATGGAAGAGGAACATGATGGCAGAGGAACATGATGCCAGAGGAACTTATGGAAGAGGAACATGATGGCAGAGGAACTGATGGAAGAGGAACATGATGGCAGAGGAACTGTTGGAAGAGGAACATGATGGCAGAGGAACATGATGTCAGATGAACTTATGGTAGAGGAACATGATTCCAGAGGAACTGATGGAAGAGGAACATGATGGCAGAGAAACTTATGGAAGAAGAACATGATGGCAGAGGAACATGATACCAGAGGAACACGATGTCAGATGAACTTATGGAATAGGAACTTGATAGCAGACATAAAAGATAGAATTTATGGTGGTAAGAAGCCCTCTAGCACATACCACAGCAATGTAGTACAAGGCTAAAGTGGATCAGTTTCCTGGAAAAAAATAAGTGTGGTTTCATAGGACTGGGAAATAATCTCCTAGCAAAGGGTGTTTTCCACGCATCATGTAGCCCACGGGAGGACCAACAGAACAGTGGCTGTAAAGTGGGAACATGACAAAGATTATTATTATCTTTTATTTATATGGCATCACAAGGGTTCAGCCACGCCTGACAATGTGCATAAACAAACAAGCAAGACAAGAAAACAGCGACTTACAGTACAAGACAATGTTGGCCAATGATCCAGATCACATGGCCGGAGCAACACTAGAGTGACAGAGACTGGAGCAAAGTCACGTCTTATATGGGCTTATGTAACAAGAAGGCAACGAGTGGATACACAGAGACGCCTATATGATGCACAGCATGTTGGGGGAAGGGTGGGGGGGGGGTCACATGGCACCACATGTACCAGGCTGGGAGAGAACCGGCACCTGCATAGAAAGCTGCACACTTTCCAGCACTGGAGCAAGTCCCAGGAATACTCCTATTGGAAGCAGATTAGTACATAGCCCTCTTCTTCTGCCTGGCAGCACATCAGACGGTATTTTTATCTTCAAATCTGGGTTTGCATTAAACGAGCACCAAATGTTATTATCTGTCTTATTACACTTAACACTAACATATTCCTGGACATGTAATCCTCGCAGCAGAAATAGGATCCAATTACTGTAGTGTGAGTGGATTCTCATAACTCCATAAATGTCATTTCCCAAAGTGCAAATCCACAGACTGGCCGATGTCGCTGGTCTGCGGTCTCTATTTGTAAGACCCGATCGCAAGTAATCTCTGAGGACATGTATATCATACGGGGCAAACTCACCCAGGGCCCGATTCTGAGGTTTATTTACACAGATGGTTGATGCTACTTACCAGGGCGTGCCTATAAGTCGTTATATATGTGCCCAGCGCATGCCTCCACATTGCGAGTGAGGCGCATGGTCTTGGAAATGATCTTGGCGGTGGTTATGCAGTATGTATGGAGATGGTTCCTCTGTGGGCGTGTTATAGGAGTGTCACAGGTAGGGCGCTCAGGTGGTGGTGTACTATGACACTCACATTGGAGGCCACACTCAATTGTGTAGCTGGTGCAAGTTTCCATGTTGTGTAGACTTATGGAGTCATCAGACATTCGTGGCAATGGGCCGTGTGAGATGCTCGCACGTCCCAGTCTCAGAGAACAGCGCCCTCAGATGGAAAGCTCCAGCGCGCCATCCGGATGATTAAACCTGGCTCCATCTGCAGTTCAAAATTCAAATAAGGGAACCACATCCACTACCAGTGAGTCAGTTTAAAATGGTAGTTGGTGAGGCTCCCCTATTTGAATTTTGATCTGTGCTGCGGTCCCCCCTCTCTGGATCCGCCACTGGTCAGCTATACTAATGGAACAAGGCAGGTACTAGGAGTGACCCTGGCATTTTAGTGGATATTTTGCGAATCTCTCACAGCAACGTTAGCACTCAAAGGGTTAAGGTAGCCACCAGTAGTCGAATATTTTAATTTCTATGCACATTATGGGGTATACCACACCGCACACCTTGCACCCATTTTTCAATACGTTGGCAGCAGCAGCCCTGCTGAAATCACACAGAAAAGGGCATGACGGCCATTTTCCTGGAGACCTGCGCAGTAGACTCTGGGACCCTGGTGCCAAGTGTCTACATCATTGCTGGCTAGAGAGGATGCAGACAGGCCCCCTTATCTCTTCATCTGTACTTGCCATCCATGGTTGGACTCCATGCATGAGTTACAGATTTGGGATGTCAGGGTCCCTAAAAGTGGCACACACCCCACAACGATGCTTCATTATGAATGTGAAGGCCCCACCACATGCTCGAAGGAGCGACGCAAGGCCCGAGGAAAGCCGGAGAACACAAGTTCTATGCCCAAGCCTCCCTTCATGATCGGCCAAGCCGCCCATAGCAGCTGCGGCCTAACAGGAGCAACACAAACTACAAATGCTGTTTGTAAGTAGCAACACTTATGTAGCCTAAATCAACAAGCACTTACTGTGCTAATCCGTCCCTATATAAGTGCACAGAACCCACCCACAACCAACGGACCACGTCTGCGATGACATACTTCACACGAGTGCAAGAGAATCTATTTCTGACCCACGCTGTCACACAACAGATTATTTCGGGGACACGAGATCTCAACGCATCGCTCATCATATCAAGTGTTCCCAATAACCCGCCGGACAATAAAATACACATCTTCATCAGATGCGCCGCGTTGGAAGCGGCGTCCTCTTGTTTTCTCTTACTGCGCCGCTAACTGTTAATATTGTTGTGCCGTCCTCCTTAAATAAAAACCCAGCTCTTGCTGGATCAATAAAAATGATGCCCATTTCCCTAATGGCAGCCGATTGCCATTTGCTATTCAAATCAGACTAGATAAATTACAGAACATGCCAGGGAACAGGCCAGTGAATTAAGATAGCCCTCCAGAGGACCGGCAGCATTATTAATCTTTTAAGACACGATCATATTTCTTCTTGACAGCGTGCGTAGACTCTCAGTCATTGCTGCACCCAGATTGAAATATCAGCTGCAGCAAAAATCAATAGCGCCAGAAACACAATGATATTCAGTCTCCAAACGCCCTCACCGAGCAGCACTTGTGTCCTTTATCCCCGCGGCCCAAAAAATGATAGCTCACCGCAACGCAGAACAAAGGACGGGCAGATTGCAGGGGGCTCATCCCCCCCAAACAGATGCTAAAATCCTCTGCTAAAAACCTGAAAATCCACGTTCATTGTCTAAGATTCTTCTCAAATAATCCCTCCAAATTCTAAACTATTACCATGGTAACATCAGGTGTTTCCTTCCCAAATATATTCATCTTAAATCCTTTCAAGTGATTCTTCAGTTCACCCAGCCCAGACGAAACAATGCAGACTCCAGTAGTGAACATGGAGAAGGTTAAACGCGGGCTGTGTCAGTTACATGAGTGGAATACTCATTTACCACTAATAATACGGACCATCGTTATTATTTATTATTATCAAATCATTTGTATAGCGCCAACCTATTCCAGGGCGCGGATTTGTAATGTGGTACCTTATACATTAGATAGTGATAAGGGCAGGAGGCGAGGAACATTAGGTATACCCTACTCAAAGCATCTGCGGGAGGCATCAACGTTCTGATCTACTAAGGACAAGTGGAAAACGGCTTCATGGAAATATAAGTTCAATAGATATCACAGGAACACGGGGGAGTAGTAATGTGTGGGTGGGGTACAACATGCCGACGCGTATCATGTAGAGAGGGGTCAATGTTAGGATGTCAACAGTATGTCCCTGGTGGTCCAGTGGTGACTTATCTTCTCCTTATAACGCACAGCAGCGTCAGTGTGGTTTACAGCTGTCACGTATTTAGGCCAGTGGCCTAACTATAATCCTCCTGCCCTAAGCCTAACAGTAAACCCCACCGCAGCTTAACCCTAATCCTGCCAACAGCCTAAAATTAACCTGCCCTCCACTGCAGCCTAATCCTGCCCGCAGCCTAGCAGTAACCTGCCCCCCACTGCAGCCTAATCCTGCCCACAGCCTAAAATTAACCTGCCCTCCACTGCAGCCTAATCCTGCCCACAGCCTAACAGTAACCTGCCCTCCACTGCAGACTAATCCTGCCCGCAGCCTAACAGTAACCTGCCCCCCACTGCAGCCTAATCGCCCCCCACTGCAGCCTAATCCTGCCTGCAGCCTAACAGTAACCTGCCCCCCACTGCAGCCTAATCCTGCCTGCAGCCTAGCAGTAACCTGCCCCCCACTGCAGCCTAATCCTGCCCGCAGACTAACAGTAACCTTCCCTCCACTGCAGCCTAATCCTGCCCGCAGCCTAACAGTAACCTGCCCTCCACTGCAGCCTAATCCTGCCTGCAGCCTAACAGTAACCTGCCCTCCACTGCAGACTAATCCTACCTGCAGCCTAACAGTAACCTGCCCTCCACTGCAGACTAATCCTACCTGCAGCCTAACAGTAACCTGCCCTCCACTGCAGACTAATCCTACCTGCAGCCTAGCAGTAACCTGCCCCCCACTGCAGCCTAATCCTGCCCGCAGCCTAACAGTAACCTGCCCTCCACTGCAGACTAATCCTACCTGCAGCCTAACAGTAACCTGCCCTCCACTGCAGACTAATCCTACCTGCAGCCTAACAGTAACCTTCCGCCAACTGCAGACTAATCCTGCCCGCAGCCTAACAGTAACCTGCCCTCCACTGCAGACTAATCCTACCTGCAGCGTAACAGTAACCTGCCCTCCACTGCAGACTAATCCTACCTGCAGCCTAGCAGTAATCTGCCCCCAACTGCAGACTAATCCTACCTGCAGCCTAACAGTAACCTGCCCTCCACTGCAGACTAATCCTACCTGCAGCCTAACAGTAACCTGCCCTCCACTGCAGACTAATCCTACCTGCAGCCTAACAGTAACCTGCCCTCCACTGCAGACTAATCCTACCTGCAGCCTAACAGTAACCTGCCCCCCACTGCAGACTAATCCTACCTGCAGCCTAACAGTAACCTGCCTCCCACTGCAGCCTAACAGTAACCTGCCCCCAACTGCAGCCTAATCCTGCCCACAGCCTAACAGTAACCTGCCCCCCACTGCAGCCTAATCCTGCCTGCAGCCTAACAGTAACCTGCCTCCCACTGCAGCCTAACAGTAACCTGCCCCCAACTGCAGCCTAATCCTACCTGCAGCCTAACAGTAACCTGCCCTCCACTGCAGCCTAATCCTGCCTGCAGCCTAACAGTAACCTGCCCCCAACTGCAGCCTAATCCTGCCCGCAGCCTAACAGTAACCTGCCCTCCACTGCAGCCTAATCCTATCCGCAGCCTAACAGTAACCTGCCCCTCACTGCAGTCTAATCCTTCTTGCAGCCTAACAGTAACCTGCCCCCCACTGCAGCCTAATCCTGCCTGCAGCCTAACAGTAACCTGCCCCCCACTGCAGTCTAATCCTGCTTCCAGCCTAACAGTAACCCGCCCTCCACTGCAGACTAATCCTACCTGCAGCCTAACAGTAACCTGCCCTCCACTGCAGCCTAATCCTGCCCACAGCCTAACAGTAACCTGCCCTCCACTGCAGACTAATCCTACCTGCAGCCTAGCAGTAATCTGCCCCCAACTGCAGACTAATCCTGCAAACAGCCTAACAGTAACCTGCCTCCCACTGCAGCCTAACAGTAACCTGCCCCCAACTGCAGCCTAATCCTACCCACAGCCTAACAGTAACCTGCCCCCCACTGCAGCCTAACAGTAACCTGCAGCCTAATCCTGCCCGCAGCCTAACAGTAACCTGCCCTCCACTGCAGCCTAATCCTGCCCGCAGCCTAACAGTAACCTGCCCTCCACTGCAGCCTAATCCTACCCGCAGCCTAACAGTAACCTGCCCCCCACTGCAGTCTAATCCTGCTTGCAGCCTAACAGTAACCTGCCCCCCACTGCAGCCTAATCCTGCCTGCAGCCTAACAGTAACCTGCCCTCCACTGCAGACTAATCCTACCTGCAGCCTAACAGTAACCTGCCCTCCACTGCAGACTAATCCTGCCCGCAGCCTAACAGTAACCTGCCCCCCACTGCAGCCTAATCCTGCCCGCAGCCTAACAGTAACCTGCCCCCCACTGCAGCCTAATCCTGCCTGCAGCCTAACAGTAACCTGGCCTCCACTGCAGACTAATCCTGCCCGCAGCCTAGCAGTTGCCTGCCCCACTGCAGCCTAATCCTGCCCACAGCCTAACAGTAACCTGCCCCACTGCAGCCTAACAGTAACCTGCCCCACTGCAGCCTAATCCTGCCCGGAGCCTAACTAACCTGTTCCAACTGCAGCCTAACCCTAATCTTGCCCCCCACTGCAGCCTAATCCTACCTGCAGCCTAACATTTACCTGTACCCCACTGCAGCCTAACCCTAATCCTGCCCTCAGCCTAACATTAACCTGCCCCCCACTGCAGTGATGTCCCCAATATGCTTCAGTGGGTCACATGCCTCCAAACAAAAGAGATCATATACAATGCCAACCTGTGGAATACATTGTGTCATCACCAACATCGTATCCACATAGTATCCTGCAGCATCACACATAATCCCACCAGGCCACTGGAAATGAGATTAGGGCTTTATAAGTGAGTGACGATGAGGGAGGTGGATGTAGTACGTTTAGAGAAGAAGATGAGGGAGGTGGATGTAGTACATTTGGAGAGGAAGATGAGGGCGGTGGATGTAGTACGTTTGGAGAGGAAGATAAGGGAGGTGGATGTTGTACATTTGGAGAGGAAGATGAGGGAGGTGGATGTAGTACGTTTGGAGAGGAAGATGAGGGAGGTGGTTGTAGTACGTTTGGAGAGGAAGATGAGGGAGATGGATGTAATACGTTTGGAGAGGAAGATGAGGGAGGTGGATGTAGTACGTTTGGAGAGGAAGATGAGGGATGTAGATGTAGTAAGTTTGGAGAGGAAGATGAGGGAGGTGGATGTAGTACGTTTGGAGAGGAAGATGAGGGAGGTAGATGTAGTAAGTTTGGAGAGGAAGATGAGGGAGGTGGACGTAGTACGTTTGGAGAGGAAGATGAGGGAGGTGGACGTAGAACATTTGGAGAGGAAGATGAGGGAGGTGGATGTAGTACGTTTGGAGAGGAAGATGAGGAAGGTGGATGTAGTAAGTTTGGAGAGGAAGATGAGGGCGGTGGATGTAGTACGTTTGGAGAGGAAGATAAGGGAGGTGGATGTTGTACATTTGGAGAGGAAGATGAGGGAGGTGGATGTAGTACGTTTGGAGAGGAAGATGAGGGAGGTGGTTGTAGTACGTTTGGAGAGGAAGATGAGGGAGATGGATGTAATACGTTTGGAGAGGAAGATGAGGGAGGTGGATGTAGTACGTTTGGAGAGGAAGATGAGGGATGTAGATGTAGTAAGTTTGGAGAGGAAGATGAGGGAGGTGGATGTAGTACGTTTGGAGAGGAAGATGAGGGAGGTAGATGTAGTAAGTTTGGAGAGGAAGATGAGGGAGGTGGACGTAGTACGTTTGGAGAGGAAGATGAGGGAGGTGGACGTAGTACGTTTAGAGAGGAAGATGAGGGAGGTGGACGTAGTACATTTGGAGAGGATGAGCTGGGCAGCAACACTGGGGATATATAAGAGTGGAGAGGGGCAGATGTGAGGGAGGCCAGATAGGAGGAGATTACAGTAGTCCAGTCTGGAGATGACCAGTGAGGGTCTCTATAGCATTCTGGGTGAGGAAGGTTAAGTTCCTAAAGATATGTTTGAGGTGGAAGCGGCAGGACTGTAGGAGGTGCTGAATGTGTGGGTAGCAGCACCAGCCTGGCCTGGAAGAGGTATCACTTTTCCCACAAGGAGACATTTATTCCTCCTAAAGGACCAATCACAGGTTGTCCTGTTATGCCTTATAAAGGACATAGCCCCATTGGTTTATGTGAGGAAAGGTTTGTGCGGTCCAGAGACCATATTCCCCCCATCATCACATTGCCACAGACTGTGTGGGTGACATTGGGGCACTGACCATTATATACCCCCCACACACACACAAGCCATGTTTCGCACGTGTCATGTAGCACTAGCTAAGTATCCTTGTGGCAGGAAACGATTACAGAGGAACCAATGTGAATGTTCCTGCGCCATGGCTGCACGGAGCAATGACCTCTGCGTAGGGCACAGACAATATATGCACATATCCCAGCGCTGAGTAAATGCACAGGCTTAGGAAATAATTCACATCTTATTTTCAAATATCCTGCTCCACTTGCATATAACTTGGAGCCACATCACTTGCGTGAATGGAAAATATTATGCATCTAGTTGCTATTGGCGTAAAAACAGAAGTAACATCTGCTGAAGTTCACAGAGCCCGATTCTGGAACCGAGCTGCTCGGATCCCCACCAGTTCTGTAGCTAAACTTAAACAATAGAACAGAAAGCGACTCACAGGGAGATGCTGCGTGTCTGCGAATACGTGCTTCTTAAAGACACAGGGCCGCAGCATCTGACGAGATTCCCCCAGGTCTGCCGGGCGTGGGGCATGCCAGCTATTGCTGGGAGAACATGGATAGAAGTACTCTGTATGTGTAGGGTGCTCCCCTATAGAATGCAACCAATTGTACCGTACTGTCAGGGCCTTCTCTCTATACGGCTCAATGGGCATTTGTCCAAGTGCCCCACTATCCTAGTGGCCTGGGCCTTGTTAACCAGTAACCGCCCCAGCCAGGGGGCAAAGTTAACACCGAAACTGGATAAGAACCCGGGGGTGGCCTTGTCCGGAGGGGATGTTTGTCATAGCTTTCACCAGGGACATTGGGAAGGGGAGATTACAGCCTTCCCATGTGGTCCAGACCATTCCGGTTTTTGCTACATGCCCAGACCACACAGGGAGGCTTTATTCTCTCCCTCCTCCTCTCCCTGGTGACAGGTGTCACAGGCAGCCCCCCCAGGACAGGACACCCCTGGACACTACAAGCTCTGGAATGACAGAAATTGATGATCGGAGCCTGTCTGGTTCCAGTTTTTACCCACCCCCCCCCCCATGAACACCCATGGGCGCGTCCCCTCGCCGCCACCCCACACCCACACTGGTAGGTGTGGATGGGACGGCAAGCTAGCAGTTCGCACCCAGGGTATGCACATTGCTCCTCTGTGCGAACATGCAGGGGATTGTGTAAACCAGAATAATGCCCTATGTGAATGGGAGGCACTACTGGAGGCATTATGTGCTAAGTGGCACTACTGAGGTCATTATTAGTATAATCGGCAATACTGAGAACATTATGTGTATAGGAGGCACTACTGGAGGCATTATGTGCTCAAGTGGCACTACTGAGGTCATTATTAGTATAATCTGCAATACTGAGAACATTATGTGTATAGGAGGCACTACTGGTGGCATTATGTGCTAAGTGGCACTACTGTGGTCATTATTAGTATAAGCGGCAATACTGAGAACATTATGTGTATAGGAGGCACTACTGGTGGCATTATGTGCTAAGTGGCACTACTGAGGTCATTATTAGTATAATCGGCAATACTGAGAACATTATGTGTATAGGAGGCACTACTGGAGGTATTATGTGCTAAGTGGCACTACTGTGGTCATTATTAGTATAAGCGGCAATACTGAGAACATTATGTGTATAGACGGCACTACTAAGGGCATCATGTGTAAAAAAGGGACTACAGGGGGCAGTATGTGTAAGTGGCACTAAAATGGCATTGAGTGGGCACAATATTTAAAGTTCCACCACTGATGTGTGGTAATGCCCAAATGCCCCACCACCTATTTTGAAGTCATGGGCAGTAATGTTTAAAACCCGCAACCCAGTCTGCAGTGACAGGTGGTGATGCTTGAGCCCCCTGTAATCTGTTACGCACAACCCCCCTAATTCGGTAGCACCCAGTACCATACTTGCTCACTCTCTTGGAATTGCCGGAAAGGTAGGCAAGTCCCCCGCATATGCCTTGTTCCCACGCGCCCTCCCTTGGCGCGTTATCGCAGCCCTGCCGCACCTTTACAGTGTCTGTGTTTACAGCGACGTATTCTGGGGGGGGGGGGGACGCTGGTTCTCAGGGACAAAGTGACTTCAGGGTGAGCAGCTATTATGGCGCCCAGCCTGGCTGACATGTAGTGCACTCTGTATTGTTCCTGTAACTTGCAGTATGTCAGGGCCTGGACATCACATTGTCAGTAGGAATAGGTGGCCTGTACATTTGCAGCCGCCTCTAAGCCTTAGACTACGCTACAGTAACTCACAGAAATGGGATCTAGGAACATTAGTCATAGGAACTGGAGATGCAGGAGTCCTTCATAAATCGCATTAGCCTCAATGTTAGGAAATAAAGGGTACGGCGGAGGGCTGTGCCGCAGAGCTTATTCCTGCGACACTGTAACAGGCAGCTGGATGGAGAGCCGGCAATAGGCTGATGTGACGGGGGTGCGCTGTGCACTGAATGCAAGGGCTGATTCTGTATTCATGTCATCTATAGTCACAGGGAGAACCTGATGCCTTATTGTAGCCTCATAGAGGATAGAATGAACTGTGGGGCCGATTCAGGCATGCCGAATTTCGTCCCCGATGGTCAGGGTTTGTGCATGCACCTCTTACCTACTGAGCCATGTGACTGCTGGCTGGCAGTAATGTCAGCACCATATATAATGCCAGTAGTTACTATCAAACGCAGGTAATAATATTCTGTAAATGTATTTATTGCTGCAGGAGAGGGTCTCCTTCTGCTGACTGTGATCCGCTGCTGCGTCCTAGGAAGATGCTATTATACCATAGAGGTAACAGAAGGTGAGCGGTAAGTCTACAATATGTTCTGCTACAAAGAGGTGGTGGGCTGTAGGGAATGCAGCTTCTAATTGAGGTGATGGGGGCCGTAGCACTGACATGAGGTGATGGGGGCCGTAGCACTGACGTGAGGTGATGGGGGCCGTAGCACTGACATGAGGTGATGGGGGCCGTAGCACTGATATGAGGTGATGGGGGCCGTATCACTGATGTGAGGTGATGGGGCCGTAGCACTGATGTTAGGGGATGGGGGCCGTAGCACTGATGTTAGGGGATGGGGGCCGTAGCACTGATGTGAGGTGATGGGGGCCGTAGCACTGACATGAGGTGATGGGGGCCGTAGCACTGATGTGAGGTGATGGGGGCCGTAGCACTGATGTGAGGTGATGGTGACCGTATCACTGATGTGAGGTGATGAGGGCCGTAGCACTGACGTGAGGTGATGGGGACTGTAGCACAGAGGTGAGGTGATGGAGGCCGTAGCACTGATGTGAGGTGATGGGGACTGTAGCACAGAGGTGAGGTGATGGGGGCCGTAGCACTGACATGAGGTGATGGGGGCCGTAGCACTGATGTGAGGTGATGGGGGCCGTAGCACTGACATGAGGTGATGGGGGCCGTAGCACTGATGTGAGGTGATGGGGGCCGTAGCACTGATGTGAGGTGATGGGGGCCGTATCACTGACGTGAGGTGATGGTGACCGTATCACTGATGTGAGGTGATGAGGGCCGTAGCACTGACGTGAGGTGATGGGGACTGTAGCACAGAGGTGAGGTGATGGGGGCCATAGCACTGACATGAGGTGATGGTGACCGTATCACTGATGTGAGGTGATGAGGGCCGTAGCACTGACGTGAGGTGATGGGGACTGTAGCACAGAGGTGAGGTGATGGGGGCCGTATCACTGACGTGAGGTGATGGTGACCGTATCACTGATGTGAGGTGATGAGGGCCGTAGCACTGACGTGAGGTGATGGGGACTGTAGCACAGAGGTGAGGTGATGGGGGCCATAGCACTGACATGAGGTGATGGTGACCGTATCACTGATGTGAGGTGATGAGGGCCGTAGCACTGACGTGAGGTGATGGGGACTGTAGCACAGAGGTGAGGTGATGGAGGCCGTAGCACTGATGTGAGGTGATGGGGGCCGTAGCACTGATGTGAGGTGATGGGGCCGTAGCACTGATGTGAGGTGATGGGGGCCGTAGCACTGACGTGAGGTGATGGGGGCCGTAGCACTGATGTGAGGTGATGGGGGCCGTAGCACTGACATGAGGTGATGGGGGCCCGTAGCACTGACATGAGGTGATGGGGGCCGTAGCACTGATGTGAGGTGATGGGGGCCGTAGCACTGATGTGAGGTGATGGGGGCCGTATCACTGACGTGAGGTGATGGTGACCGTATCACTGATGTGAGGTGATGAGGGCCGTAGCACTGACGTGAGGTGATGGGGACTGTAGCACAGAGGTGAGGTGATGGGGGCCATAGCACTGACATGAGGTGATGGTGACCGTATCACTGATGTGAGGTGATGAGGGCCGTAGCACTGACGTGAGGTGATGGGGACTGTAGCACAGAGGTGAGGTGATGGGGGCCGTATCACTGACGTGAGGTGATGGTGACCGTATCACTGATGTGAGGTGATGAGGGCCGTAGCACTGACGTGAGGTGATGGGGACTGTAGCACAGAGGTGAGGTGATGGAGGCCGTAGCACTGATGTGAGGTGATGGGGGCCGTAGCACTGATGTGAGGTGATGGGGGCCGTAGCACTGACGTGAGGTGATGGGGGCCGTAGCACTGACATGAGGTGATGGGGGCCGTAGCACTGATGTGAGGTGATGGCGACCGTAGCACTGATGTGAGGTGATGGGGGCCGTATCACTGATGTGAGGTGATGGGGGCCGTATCACTGACGTGAGGTGATGGGGGCCGTAGCACTGACATGAGGTGATGGGGGCCGTAGCACTGACATGAGGTGATGGGGGCCGTAGCACTGATGTGAGGTGATGGGGGCCGTATCACTGATGTGAGGTGATGGGGGCCGTATCACAGACGTGAGATGATGGGGGCCTTAGCACTGACGTGAGGTGATGGGGACTGTAGCACAGAGGTGAGATGATGGAGACTGTAGCACAGAGGTGAGATGTTGGGGACTGTAGTATATAGGTGAGACGTTGGGGACTGTAGCACAGAGGTGAGATGTTGGGGACTAGTATATAGGTGAGACGTTGGGGACTGTAGCTCAGAGGTGAGACGATGGAGACTGTAGCACAGATGTGAGGTGATGGGGACTGTAGCACAGAGGTGAGTGGATGGGGACTGTAGCACAGAGGTGAGACGTTGGGGACTGTAGCACAGAGGTGAGACAATGGAGACTATAGCACAGAGGTGAGATGTTGGGGACTGTAGTATGTAGGTGAGACGTTGGGGACTGTAGCACAGAGGTGAGATGATGGGGACTGTAGCACAGAGGTGAGATGTTGGGGACTGTAGTATATAGGTGAGACGTTGGGGACTGTAGCACAGAGGTGAGAGGATGCGGACTGTAGTACAGAGGTGAGAGCATGGGGATTGTAGTACAGAGGTGAGACGATGGAGAC
Organism: Crinia signifera; assembly: GCF_055691185.1. NCBI lineage: Eukaryota > Metazoa > Chordata > Amphibia > Anura > Myobatrachidae > Crinia > Crinia signifera. Next base: position 9,319,063 of record NC_139218.1, read on the forward strand.
TGTAGTACAGAGGTGAGACGATGGAGACTGTAGTACAGAGGTGAGACGATGGAGACTGTAGTACAGAGGTGAGAGGATGGGGACTGTAGCACAGAAGTGAGATGTTGGGGACTGTAGTATATAGGTGAGATGTTGGGGACTGTAGCACAGAGGTGAGAGGATGGGGACTGTAGTACAGAGGTGAGACGATGGAGACTGTAGTACAGAGGTGAGACGATGGAGACTGTAGTACAGAGGTGAGAGGATGGGGACTGTAGCACAGAGGTGAGATGTTGGGGACTAGTATATAGGTGAGACGTTGGGGACTGTAGTACAGAGGTGAGACGATGGAGACTGTAGTACAGAGGTGAGATGATGGAGACTATAGTACAGAGGTGAGAGGATGGGGACTGTAGTACAGAGGTGAGACGATGGAGACTGTAGTACAGAGGTGAGACGATGGAGACTGTAGTACAGAGGTGAGATGATGGAGACTATAGTACAGAGGTGAGAGGATGGGGACTGTAGTACAGAGGTGAGACGATGGAGACTGTAGTACAGAGGTGAGACGATGGAGACTGTAGTACAGAGGTGAGAGGATGGGGACTGTAGCACAGAGGTGAGATGTTGGGGACTAGTATATAGGTGAGACGTTGGGGACTGTAGTACAGAGGTGAGACGATGGAGACTGTAGTACAGAGGTGAGATGATGGAGACTATAGTACAGAGGTGAGAGGATGGGGACTGTAGTACAGAGGTGAGACGATGGAGACTGTAGTACAGAGGTGAGACGATGGAGACTGTAGTACAGAGGTGAGAGGGTGGGGGCTGTAGGACAGAAGTGAGATGTTGGAGACTGTAGTACTGAGACAGCATTGTGTGTGGCATGTACAGATACTGTAATGTATCAGCGGTGACGTTCTTCTCAGAAGCTGGTAACTCTGGTAGTGATCCCAGACACAGAACATTGTGTTCCCCACGGGCACTTATCCATTGTCCATCTGCTATTAGAGTACAGAGGGGAGGAGCGGATGCAGGGGTTAATTCCTCCAAAATGAGGCTCTCCTCTGTATTGGTCAGGACCGGCCATGATTACAGCGTGTAGGCCGACAGAGCTGCCAAAGTGGATTTGTATTTAGTAATTAAACCGCAGCTTCTTTTCCCTTTAAAGTCCACCACAGGATTAATGAGTTGGTGCACGGCTGTTTCTCATCAGCGAGATTAGCTCCGAGATTCAGGAGAATTTGCTGTTCCCTGGTTCAGGGTTTGACGCAGGCAGCGAGATAACAGGGGTGCGCAGCTGTCCAATATTACCACAAACGTCGCCGTCAGCTCATGGCTATTGCCACCTACTGTACATGCTACCTGCGCTGCTGATATACAGAACAAAGGGGACTCAGCTGCCGCAAACCCGCCGGCGTCGCGTCCAGTAGCAACAATACAGCAAATCCGTACCCTGCACTGTGCAGGCAGCCATGATGCTGTGGGATGATCCAGTATATATCCGACAACTAAACGTATTCACTATATCTGCTAAAGGTCCCCACACAACAGCGCATAAGGCAGCTTGTTCAATAGGCTTTAATGTGGAAAGTCCAAAACCATCGCTGCCGAATCTAACTGTGTCTCTGACCATCGCCAGACCGTCAGTAGCCCATTCAAATATACTCTTTTCACATTGCGGGAGCGACCCAGCATTTGTGAGGGGAAGCTCCCTGCAGGGACCTGGCATCATACTTGCCTACTTTGGAAAACTAGTTTCAGGGAGATTATAGTTGGTAGTAGAATTTTGCACAGCACCCTATTGAGGGGGGCGTGTCATGATCCACCTAAAGGGCGTGTCTAGTTCCATATATGGAGAGATTGTGAAAAGAAATTGTGAACGTGGCACCTAGAAGCGTGGGTGTGTACTGCTACATCTGAGAGGAATCTTTTAAAAAGACTTATATCCAAATTTAGATGAGGCCCAGAGCAGTTAGTAAGAAATACTATACTTTGTAACGTGCTGGGAAATGGCGCTGATGATTCTATGTAACTGTATCTATCTCATTACTTTTTTTCCCCAAAAATGTAACAGTGTAATGTGGGTTAGGTGAAATGAGGGAGATTGGTAGACTAATGAGGGAGAGAGGGGGATTGCTGCTATGTCAGGGAGTCTCCTGCAAAATGCAGGAGGGGAGGTAACTATGATGTAACAGTGTAATGTGGGCTATGTGACATGAGGGAGATTGCTAGACTAATGAGGGAGAGAGGGAGATTGCTGCTATGTCAGGGAGTCTCCTGCAGAATGCAGGAGGGGAGGTAACTATGATGTAACAGTGTAATGTGGGCTAGGTGACATGAGGGAGATTGCTAGACTAATGAGGGAGAGAGGGAGATTGCTGCTATGTCAGGAAGTCTCCTGCAGAATGCAGGAGGGGAGATAACTATGATGTAACAGCGTAATGTGAGCTATGTGACATGAGGGAGATTGCTAGACTAATGAGGGAGAGAGGGAGATTACTGCTATGTCAGGGAGTCTCCTGCAGAATGCAGGAGGGGAGATAACTATGATGTAACAGCGTAATGTGAGCTATGTGACATGAGGGAGATTGCTAGACTAATGAGGGAGAGAGGGAGATTACTGCTATGTCAGGGAGTCTCCTGCAGAATGCAGGAGGGGAGGTAGCTATGATGTAACAGTGTAATGTGGGCGAGGTGACATGAGGGAGATTGCTAGACTAATGAGGGAGAGAGGGAGATTGCTGCTATGTCAGGGAGTAGCCTGCAGAATGCAGGAGGGGAGGTAATTATGATGTAACAGTGTAATGTGAGTGAGGTGACATGAGGGAGACTGCTAGACTAATGAGGGAGAGAGGGAGATTGCTGCTATGTCAGGGAGTCTCCTGCAGAATGCAGGAGGGGAGGTAACTATGATGTAACAGTGTAATGTGGGCTAGGTGACATGAGGGAGATTGCTAGACTAATGAGGGAGAGAGGGAGATTGCTGCTATTTCAGGGAGTCTCCTGCAGAATGCAGGAGGGTAGGCAGCTATGCCTGGCATGTGTCGACCAATAGCGTTCAACCAATTGACTGTCTGATTCTGAGGGCACGATCAGAAATAACAAACCAAGGTCAATTATCGACTCCACGTTTAATACACGACAACGGTGAGGAGCAGGTGATATAAAAGTCACCCAGATTTAATAATAATGTACATAACAACACAGGAAACAGAAAAATAATAATATAAAAGTATGTATCCGGCTAATGGTTGATATAGGGTACAGTATACAAGAACAAAGCGGCCTGTCTCCGTCTCATCTGAGGACACCACAGAACAGTACACAGCAATTCATAGCCAAGAGAAAATGCCGGATAACAGGACTACAACTTGTGATATTGAGATCTGTCACTTACTCCAGAACAACATCATTAATAATCCTGTGATGTGATGGGGACACTGCAGATTCATGCCTTCCAGGTAGAACATTTCCAAGGCTCCGTCTGAGCTCCAGTGATGTCTGACAAGCCAGCAGAGAACAGGCGGCGTCTGAGGTGTAGGGCAAGGTAAGGCTGGTACTCGCTCAGGCGGGAAAGTAACACTTCTCAGTGGGCAGGAAAGTCATGTATCTCCAGCAAAGGCTGAAATGTGGCTTCTCCCTATGGAGGATAAGATGACTGCAGCTGCGGGGGAATACTGAAAAAACAAGGACTGCAGTAGTGCAGGTTCCAGATGGTGGCGACAGAAGGAAATTATTGTTACAAAGTCTTTTTTCCAATCATTAATCGCATTAAAATATTTATCTTTTATATTGTGAATCGCAGGTCAGGCAACACTACCCCAGCATAGGCAGGATGTAGAGTAACAGGAAGTGACTGCAGCAACACTTCCCCAGCACAGGCAGGAAGCACAGTAACAGGAAGCGACTGCAGCAACACTACACCAGCATAGGCAGGATGTAGAGTAACAGGAAGTGACTGCAGCGACACTACCCCAGCATAGGCAGGATGTAGAGTAACAGGAAGTGACTGCAGCAACACTACCCCAGCACAGGCAGGAAGCACAGTAACAGGAAGTGACTGCAGCGACACTACCCCAGCATAGGCAGGATGTAGAGAAACAGGAATTGACTGCAGCGACACTACCCGAGCACAGGCAGGAAGCACAGTAACAGGAAGCGACTGCAGCGGCACTACCCCAGCATAGGAAGGATGTAGAGTAACAGGAAGGGACTGCAGCGACACTACCCCAGCATAGGCAGGATGTAGAGTAACAGGAAGTGACTGCAGCGACACTACCCCAGCACAGGCAGGATGTAGAGTAACAGGAAGTGACTGCAGCGACACTACCCCAGCACAGGCAGGAAGCACAGTAACAGGAAGCGACTGCAGCAACACTACCCCAGCATAGGCAGGATGTAGAGTAACAGGAAGTGACTGCAGCGACACTACCCCAGCACAGGCAGGAAGCACAGTAACAGGAAGCGACTGCAGCAACACTACCACAGCACAGGCAGGAAGCACAGTAACAGGAAGCGACTGCAGCAACACTACACCAGCATAGGCAGGAAGTAGAGTAACAAGAAGTGACTGCAGCGACACTACCCCAGCACAGGCAGGATGTAGAGTAACAGGAAGTGACTGCAGCGACACTACCCCAGCACAGGCAGGATGTAGAGTAACAGGAAGTGACTGCAGCGACACTACCCCAGCACAGGCAGGAAGCACAGTAACAGGAAGCGACTGCAGCAACACTACCCCAGCATAGGCAGGATGTAGAGTAACAGGAAGTGACTGCAGCGACACTACCCCAGCACAGGCAGGAAGCACAGTAACAGGAAGCGACTGCAGCAACACTACCACAGCACAGGCAGGAAGTAGAGTAACAGGAAGTGACTGCAGCAACACTACCCCAGCACAGGCAGGAAGCACAGTAACAGGAAGCGACTACAGCAACACTACACCAGCACAGGCAGAACGCACAGTAACAGGAAGTGACTGCAGCGACACTACCCCAGCACAGGCAGGAAGCACAGTAACAGGAAGTGACTGCAGATACACTACCACAGTACACTCAGGAAGCAGAGTAGCATGGATTTGACTACAGCAACCCCGGAGCAGGCAGGAAGAGGGTAACGGGAAGCGATTGCAGCAACACTACCCCAGCGCATGCAGTAAGCAGAGTATCTGGAGGTAATGCCAGTACCCCAGTACACACAGGAAGCAGAGTAACAGGAAGTGACTGCAGCGCTACTTCCCCAGCAATTGACTGATAGTGGAATCTTTACATACTGTAGATCCTCAGCCTGTAGTATGGAGACTCCCTGAATTATTATCAATCTCCCTGACTCCATAAATTTCCCTAATTGCACCCATACCTCAATTATATAGCTGTTATATCAGACTTGCTGACTTTAAGGCTGCCCTCTCCGATGGAGCGCAGCCAGTTTGAGGAAATAGGAGGTGGGGCAAAATGGGAAGGGCTATAGGCGGTGCTCAAAGGAACCCGTGAGTGGGGGTGTGGTAATTGTTCTGGAACCGAACCCGCTGATTCCCAGTTATAAGGCATAATGCATACCTCTCAACATTCAGGCTGTTGAACCTGGGACCCCTGT